>NC_088923.1:22875000-23250000 GCF_038396675.1 Hydra vulgaris
AGAGTATTTCAAAACAAACCTTTTTTAATTTAGAAACAAATGAAACATTGATTGGAATATGCAACGAAGTAAGAAAACACGCTTATACCTTATTGGAAATAAATTTTTGTGGTCAGATAAGTCAAAATACAATTTCGTCTCATTTGATGGAGTCCAAAAAAGTGGCAAAAAAAAGTAGAAGTTTGTAAATTGAGTAGTTCGCGAGGAAGTGTAAAGCATGGAGAAGGATATATGATGGTTTGCAGTAGTATGAGTTGAAAAGGAGTAAGTAAATTTATATTTATTGATAACAAAATAGATGCAATGTATTCAATGTGTTGTAAATTCTCAAAGCAAAAATGCAACCATCTACTTAATAACTGAAATGGGCACAGAATTCATTCAACAGCAGGATAGCAATTCAAAACATACCTATAAGAAAACGAGGTATTTTTTGACATAAATAACATCAATGTTTTAAAATAGCCATCTCAAAGTCCGAACTTGAATCCAAAAGATAATTTGTGGTACATTTTGGACAGAAAAATTAGCAACTTAGCATTTAGACGCAAAGACAACTTGAACAAAGCTATATGGAGCTCATGAGACAATATAACAACAAAAGAGTCCCAAAATTTGGTCAACTTAATGCTAAGTCATTAAGCTGAGGCTATCAAGGCTAAAAGGGGTATAACTCGATACTAATTTTTATGGAATTTTTATGCATTTTATGCAACATTAGAATAATTGTGTAAAATGCAATAAATTTGAAAAGCAATTAGTTCACTAATACTCAAATAAATTCTTTAAACATCTTAAAAAAAACTTTTTAAATGTATAACAGACAACTCATTTTTTTGAGGCGATTTTTATAATTATGATTTTTTTTTATGTACGGTTTTCTTTTTTTTGCATACTGTAGCTAATAAAAAGATAACCTCTCTAGATCTATATAAAACGGAATCTAAACGGTTCTTCTTATTTATGGGTTATACCATGCTTGGTTTTGATTGTTTCTTTCAAATAAAGTTAAACTCAAATATAAAAATTAAGATAAATAAAAAGAAGTTGTTTTTTTATCAAAATCCACATAACAAAAATTATTAATGATATTACCTCTCTCTCTCTGCAAAAACAGATATCTTCAAGGACATAAAAAAAATGCCCATAATTACTTTAAATATAATAAAGTATTGCATTTAACAAAAACTTGAAAAATATCATATATACTAAAAACTGAATTACGTAATGCATTAAGGGCAATACTCCCAAATAAACTTTTTTGTTCTATCTGTTCAAGATTTATCTTTTCAAGATTTATTGCAAAGCACCCTAGAGTCACTCAAAAAATAAGGTTTCTATAAACTTTATTTTAAACTGCTTTAAAGCAATGGGTGAAAGTCATTAAAATAACCTGATCCAAGAACTTAAAATTACAGGTATAACAAAGAACAGAGAAAAAAAGAAAGCTTTAGAAGGAGTGTGGTGTGGTGTAATAGATACTGAACGCATGTTTTCGCTCATAACTAGAGCACGAATAGGGTTTAAATCTTGTTTTTAAATTGAAGCTGAAGTCATTTTCCTATTGATCATTGCTATATGTATTTTTTAAAACTTACCTCTTATTTTAAACGTCAATTTTATGTTTCAAGTAAAAAGATAGTATTCAATTTATAAAAAATACAGAATACAAATAGTTATCCATGCATATTTGACATAGAATGGACTTGTTTCAAAGTATATTTTCAAATGCCTTGATTAGTTTGTTGGAAAATATTCTTTAATAAACTTTAATCCAATTGATTTGAAATTAAAAGAAACCTATGTTCAAATATTGATATTTAAGGTACGCATACATTTTAAGGTACCAACGCCAAAAATATTCATTTTGAAATGTTACGGACATTTGGTAAACGTAGTTATAGAAATGTTACTACAAATCTCACTAGTAAATTGAGATATATGCAGCGCATTACTCCAAAAATAACACTTTTCATTCTTGAAATTTCTTCAAAATACTTTAAATGAAAGATAAATAGAATTAATGAAATAATACCTGCTATCAATAAACAAGTTATTTCTGTATTTATGGTTGCTACCAAAGTAAAACCAGTTCTTTCAACCTGTTTAAAGCATTGGGTAAAGGTTGCACCAAATCTCATACCTAAATTTAATAATGAAATATCTAGTTTAATAGATTTAGAAACAGAAGTTAAATATAATGTTATAATGATTCATAATTGTAGAAAAGAAATAAAATCAAGAAATCTTTTTTGCTTTTGTCATCAAACTATAAATAAAACTACTCATGCATTAATAATATTAAGTATTACCATTTTAAAAATATTTTCTCGAAAATTAAGATCCTGATTTTATACAAAAACGCAAATATGTTATTAAAAATACTCCTTAAAAAAAGTGTTCTAGCTTGGGGGCCATCCATAAAGTACGTACGGAGGTATGGAAGGATTAGTCATCGGAGGTAAGGAGTACGGAGATAAGGAAGGATTACCTCCCGTACGTACGCAGTTTGACTAAAAATTGACTCTCTTAAACTTGATTTTATTTTTTATTATTTTTTTAAACATTGAATTTCACGTTCGCAACAAATCAGTAACGTGTGTTATTTTTCTGACTTCAATCACAATTTTTTTTTTTTATTTCTTTATAAATAATAAGGATAAAATAAAGAAATTGAGCGAAAATCGTTCCAAATAATATTCTTTATTTATACAACGTTAATTTGATTGATAGAGAGATAGAGGCAAAAATACGTCAAATAAAACGAAACTTTTTTTTGAACCTTTTTTTTTATTTACTGTACTTCACATATAAATACATCACCCTTATTGCTAATGTTATCAAGCGAGAATAATTAAGGTGACCAATTTTTTAACTTGAGCTTTAAACAATCATATTTCCTGCGGCAAATTCCATACAACAGTCTTAGAAAAGCCTGGTAACAAAAAAACCTCAAAATGGTAATTAAAAAAAAAGTTTGAAAACAATAAAAGTAATTGAAAATTTAATAACATCAAATTTAACTACTAAATGAAACTCATTTTTTTGTTACTTATTTTTCCTAATGGTACTACAAAATGATTTGGGGACTTAGTTTGTCCATTAATTGATTTATACAAAGATCTAAAGGGACGCTTATTCTGATGTAGATTGAAGCCTATAGTGTGAAGTTTTTGTCCAAGTTTTTTCTCTAACTCAAAAACCATTCCTACTTCATGCTATGTGTTTGTTGATGCATTGTAATACACTTCAAGAACTTTATTGAGGCTCGTAGCTTGTTTTTTTTTCATTTTACTGCAACAAAAGGTAAAAAGGTTTGAGAGTGAGTTAATTCCCGCCATAAAAGTTAGTGAGATGTTATTTAGTCACAGTTATATGAAGTTCTTTTTCTGCAGGTCTTTTATACAATTTTACCATCTTCAATTTTTATTTCTTTTGCAACTAAATTTTTTTATTACCAATTTTACCATCAACACCAAAACAAATAAGTTCTGTGTTATTTTTAATAGATTTTAAGTCCCATGAAACTTAAACCATATTTTTTTGACTGTCTAAGTTGATATCTGGATCTTTAAAAAAATTATCAAGCATAACGGCTTTTTCTATTCCAGCTCTATATGAATTTCGCATATCATACCTGAGCAAATAAATAGCATATTTTGGAAGCTTTCAAAACTTTGTAAACTCCTGATGATTTTTGTTAAGGCTCTATATCTATGACAAAAATTATAAAATTATGGTTAAAAAAATTTGTTTAAAAAATAAATTTTAAAACACAAAATTCAACTAATTGAGTTAAATTTAAAATATTCCATCAAAAAGGAAACTCAAGTTTCTACTTTTTGAATCTAACTTCCAGCTCTAATAAGTTTCCACACTAGAGCTAGAGTTAACAAATTCTAATAATGCCATTTTTTGGCATTATTAGATTTTTTATTAAAACATTATTAAAACTAGTTTATTGTTGCAGTGATTGTTTCAAATAAAAAAGATAAGCTTCTAGAGCATACACGATCAATTAAACCAAGTTAAAATGATTTTTTTGAACCAAACCTAACTTTGATTTTTAAATATTATCTGTCTTCTACAAGAATCTAAATAAAAAATGATAATATTGAGCAAATTTTGATAAAATTCACAATAATGTACATTATTATACAACTAGTTTGAAACTGGTTTTTGTATTTATTCAAAAGTGTTTAAGATATTCAAAAACATTTTTATTTTATTTTATTTATCTAACGGTTATTAATAAATGAACCAATTTTTTTTTTATCTAGGCTACATGTACATTAAATATCAGTACCAGAACAGGAATCAATGTATTAAATGATAATACCGAACAGTTTCACATGAAGTTCATAGTAATGTGTTTCATCTTAATCATAATAATATTTATTTATTTCAAAATAAATCAGATCTTTTTTCTCCGCAATAAGTGAACATTAAAGGTAACCAAAGATTTATAGTTTTACAGTTATTCTGGAACTATATTTTGAATAACTATTGTTAAGGAAATAAAGATCACGAGTAGTCTGTCTGTGGGTGGTTATGTATTTAAAATAAGATCAGGACGTTCATTAAACTTGACTTTTGTGTTATTGCGTACATTACATTTGTTAAAATTTTTTTGCTTTTTGATCTATTTCTGTAAAAATTTAACACTTCGTCTGCTAGAAATGCATGTGTCGAATCAGTAATTTTTTTAAATTATAAATAAAAATGTTATCTAATTTATGTAATCTAATATATCTAAATTATCTAAATTATGTAAACTAACATTATGTTAATTATGTTATCTAAATTAATCTAAATGTTATCTAATTTATGTAAACATGGTTTATGAAAAAACTTTTTATTGTATAACGTTATATTGTAGCGTTGTAAAAAAATAATTTTTTACATTTACGTAATTTTAATTTACACAAAATAGATAATTTATATATAATATTAACAATTTTTGATACGACGCTAGTATTTCGAGCTGACGACTTGATTTATCTGGCGCAAATGATGCAATCTTTAATTTTATACGAAAATGTAAATAGTAAAGATGGTGTTACAAAGAATTTTTATTTCAATTTATCAAAACATAAACTCATTTTATGTCAACCTAAACTTTTTTAAAATAAAAAAGCTTTAAACAAATCATTTTTTTTTTCACTAAAGAAATAAATCTCTACATTACCAAACTTCTGATTTTCAAACTTTCTGACTACATTACCTGTACTCTTAGGTGCTTAACACCCCAGAAAGAACGTTTATTAATTAACGGAAATTTTTCCCACTCACCCAAGCTACTTAAGACTCCTTAACTACCCGTTTGATAAATTTTATTTGTTATCAACAAAAAAACATCCCAAAACTAATTAAAAAAAATCAGATAATTTATTTATCAGTCACTGATAAGAACAAAACCATTTAATGTAATCAGGCTTTAAAAATCGTTAACCTTTTAAAAAAAATCTTGTAAATTTCAATTTGTCAAAAACTAGGTTGTCAAAAAAGTGCGTATTTGACTCCAAGCCGCACTATAATTAAATTCTTTATTTGTGTTCTGTAAAAAAATCACAACCACATTTATAATAAGACCCCTCTCCCCGCGTTTATTAGATCTGAACAAACATTACCACCCATGCCTTTTTTCTCACCCTCCTTTGTATTAAGCACGCGAAAGTATCTGCAATGCTAGATAAAAAAAATCATCAATCAAAACCAGCATCAAATTTATCACCGAAAATATTTTTAATTTAACTGTATTTTTGCCAGTCATTTGCTACTAAACTATTCAAAGTTGTTGTTTCAACAAAAAATAAGTTTTCAGATAAAATGAGAGTTATGCTTAATACATTTCCAATAAAAAAAAAGCTTGGACTAAAAATCTCTTTTAGAATTAAAGGACTCCGATGTTTCGTTTATTTAGTATACAATCAATTTGATAAATGTAATTGAATTCAAATGCAGAGAATGACGATGATACTGATGCTGAAGAGCTAGAAATAATTATTAATAGCTTACCGGAAACAGTTTTAATAATAGTAGATACATAATGAAGCAGAAATTTTATTTGGAGTAAAATAGAGATATATTTCTCGGATTAATTTTACTTACACGTTATTATCTTGTTGTAATTGGTATTTATTTTATTCATGTCTCGGAGTTGTAAGCAACTATATTTTTATTTACCACGTATATTTTGAACTTTATATTTATGATTTAAATTTGTATATCTTTACTGCCAATCAGTGATTGGTAACTTGTAATTACTTTGTAGTTGTAAAATAAAACATGTATAAAAATAAAAAAAAAAAAAAAAAAAAGAAATAAATCAAGAAAATGAGGTATTGGTTGAGATTAACCAAATCATTATTTTTTTTCAGAATATCTTTATTCACAATTACCAAAAGATATTGTAAAAAAGGATTTTTATTTCGGAACATGTATCGTTTAAAAATTGTCAAAAATCTAAACTTAATTTTTAGATAAAAATTAGGTTTTCAAAAAATTTGAACATAAAAGTTAGGTCTGATATAAAAATATGATGATCATCAAATACTTTTATATAAAATAGGGAGTCTCTTTCAAACAAGAGATGAATTATCATATGAATTTTTAAAAAAGCGTGCAATTTATTTTTTTAAAAAGACTGTTGATAAGAAGAGCATTTTGATATTTTCTCGTTTAACCATATTTTCTCGTTTGACCATATTATCTCGTTTAACCATATTTGGAGTCTTGAATTGTGTGGATGAATGGTTAAATAGCTACATGCTAGCAAGAAGAGAATAAAAAAAGCATTTTGTGAAAATTATTCGTAATTAATTAACTGAATTGCCTGTTGTTTATTAGAATGTTTAAAAACTTTTGAAACGTCGTTTGTTTAATTGTCGGTATTTCCATTTATATCTTTGTTTTAGTTTTTATCTATAATTATTTGTTGGCACTGCTATTGTTAGCAATAAGAACATGAAAAGTAATGTATGGTTTTAGACAGATTTTTATTCATTTTTATTAGATATTTAAATAGGAACTCAAAAAAATATACGTAATCAAGAACCTAACATTTGGCAAATATTTTATCCAGAGCTCATTTGAGTTAATGTACATTTGTTTAGCTGGAACAGTCATTCCAGTTGTAAACAAAAGTTATAAATATTTTATTTTTTAGAGTATTTTTCCCTGCAGCCGTATTCACATCTACCCGTTAAGCTTAACGGAGCTTTTCTCTAAAATTTCATTACAATATTTCTACGTAAAGAAACGACGAAAATTTCTATAAATTCGTTTAAATAAAACTAATACCAAAATAAAACATTTATGTTTAAAAAATTATATTTTTAAAGAATTTTTTTATTAATGTAGTTAATAATAAGTTTTTGACTAACGCTCCGTAAGGTTTAACGGAGAGATGAGAATACGGCCCGAGTTCTTTTCATCAAAATAGCCAAACAAAATTAGCAAATTTTTTTGAAATTGCTAGTTACATGCTAATTGAGCCAACGTTTTTTTTTGTTTGTTTTTTGTTAATATTTCATATTCAGCATAATTTCGTTTTACAAGTAAATATAAATTTTATTATATACCATATAAATAGAAAAGTTTTTATTTTAAGTTAAACAAAAATAAAATAAAATAGCAAAATTAAACCATATAAAAGCTTGACATAAATATTAAAGAAGACTTTGAACTAAAACAAAAGGCTTGTCATATATATCCAAGAATACTTTGAACCAAAACAAGTTTGTTTTAGTTCAAAGAGTAATAAAAAAAGTTATTGAAAACAATTTTGTAAAAATTTGACGGGAAGGCTGTACGAATAAAAATTTGTTGAAGTTTAATTAAGAATAAATACAAATTACTCTGTTTCTTTATGAGGACATATAAAGTGCGGTCATTGAAACAAACAGAAAAGTTCTTTTCAAATAGTTCTGTCTTATCACTGAGTGATAAGATCAGACCAATGTATGGGGAAAATGTTATATTTTTTAAAATGGTTTTGAAAGCCTCTAAAAACTAGTTTCTTAAATAAAACGATTTATTAGTCAAAAAATAAGAGATCTTAATACCAGGTATAACTTTTTCATATCGGTTTCTGGTAATGATAAAAAGACATTTATTCTCCCGATTCTTTTGGAAAAGATAAATCAAACAAAAAAAATAGCTACACAAGAAGGAAAAAAAACAAGATTGAGTGAATGAGTGAAAGATCAAATGTAGAGCGAAGATTGACTTCAAACTGACGAGAAAAAACTTCCTTGCTTGCCGGGATTTCAGAGGAGGATAGTTTAAAAAGTTTAACTTAAACTTCCAAAAAACTTTTGTCTTTTTTCCAAAACTACTTTTACAGAGAAAAGAATTAAACACAAATTGTTTTAGTGATTTGATTATTTCTATCTAAGATCACCGTTAAAAACAAGAAGACATTGCTCATAAAGTAATTTTTGAAAATTGTGAATTGACCTGTTTCTGTCTAAAGTCAAAAAGTTAAAAGACCATTTTTAAAAACTTTATAGAATATTTTCTATTAAATTTGCTACGGATCTATATTGGAACAATGTCAGTTCGTTGAGACAAGTTAACTGTTAGTGAGATCCCAACCGCATCTAGCCTGATGCGCACTGAGTAAGATTAAGCCAATCAAATTCACGTTCTTAATCTAATTTAGAAACTTTTTTGTTTAAATAGGGTCCGTTGCGGTTATAAAAATAGATTTTATAAATTTTTGGCAAGGCATTCTGAGATCGAAAAACAAAATAACACAAAACAAAATGCAAAGAAACTTAATACTAATTCTGAAAAAAGTGTGTATAAAAGTGCATTAACATAATGTTATTAGGATTTATTCTCATCAGATTCTTGCTGTCTTGAACGTTTGCCACCTGGTGTAATTTAAAAAAATAGGAATAACTGAAGATTCGATGAAAAACTCGGAAAAAAGAAAAATAAAGCTTTCAGCATTATATATTTAAACAAAAAGTTTACATCTTGTAGATTTTCTTGTCTAAAAGAATAAAAATAATATCAACATAAGTGTAAATAATATGTATAATCATCATAACAAAGAAATTTGTTAACTCTTTATTAGTTCTGATATAAATACAGAATGCAGCATTGTTAATTTTAATTCTGGAAACAGTCATGATTTTATAGTTAATTATTTTTTATTACTTAGTCTTTAATTAAATGAACAAGAAAAATATAGTTTTATCACTTTAATGAATCTCAATTTTCTACTTTTATGACTTTCTTGGACTAGCAAATTATCAACTTTCATATTTCAGCTCAAAGAATGTGAGGGTTAAAACAAAGCCTTAATAGTTATTTGTAAAAAAGCATAAGCATGTATCACGCTTTATTTCACCGTACCATTAGTGACGAGGCTTTATTTCACCGTACCATTAGTGACGAGGCTTTATTTCAGAAGTATGGAATTATGTAGTGTATTAACTTTCAAGATTGTTTCGTTGTCAATAAAATATCTTGCTTTTACAGAAACAAGCAAATACTTATATTGCACTATTTTTAAATGTGAGAAAAGTTGACAAAAAAAGAAGCTCTGCAAATAAAAAGAATTCTAAAAAGCACTTGTTTGTTTTGAACAATTCCGTAGTCATATTTATTTAGACTCAAATTAAATAAATAAATAACTCAATCGATAGTAGATTATTTGATGGAGTAATGGTTTATTTTCTGGCACTAACATATTTATTAGTTTATGAAACTTAATAATTGGTAAACTTTAAACAATATTTGTCCGCTGGAATATCTTTGTAAAATTTAAAATTTGTTTTTACGAATTTAACTGTTTATTTATTTGGTTATTATTATTTGCAAATTGCAATTTTTTCATTGCTTTTCATTAATTGCTTTTTTTCTGTGCATATAAAGATTTTTTTGTTTAATCTTTATACAAGTACTAATACAAAAAAAAAAGTAAAATTAAAAAAATATTAAAAAATCATTTTAAACAAATTTTTCAGAGTTGAAGTTTAAACGTAAATATTAAAGATTAAAACTTATTCATAAACATTTTTGTAAATATGTACGTATTTTATTTGGTCGCAAATTTTAAAAAGAAATATATATACTTAATAACTAAATATATTTTTAATATTATTTTTTTTTAAATATCATATTAAAAGTCAATGTTTAGAGAGCAGGTTAATATTTTTCTGACCTTGTCCAAAAACTTTTTGTTTAAGCGTTTACTGTTAGGTCACAGTGGGCAAGGCTATGTAAAAAGTCAAATAAATAATGTTCTTAAAAACAAAATTTTTTTTAGGTAGGTGTATAGCATATATTATGGCCTTTTTAAAATAGATATTATTTTTTTTATAACTTAAGAACTATTTTTGCAATTATAAGTTAAACAGGGGTCTTTTTTATACATTCAAGAAAGTATCTTTATTATATATTCAAAACAACTATAAAATTGATTGTTCAACTTTATCTTACCACAAATTAGAAATTAATTTTAATCGTTGCGCTTTTTTTAGTAAGTTTTGAAATATATTTATAGCTTGTTATATTTTTTAAATAATAACAAAATATACATGTTTGTTACCTTTTTTTTTATTGTTTAAAATTATAAGTAAAAAAACCTGTTTAAATACAATTACCAGAGAGGTATATATATAACCAGGTACTTTTTGGAACCCAAGCGAACACATTTATAAGTGTATACAACAAATGATTAACATGTTTACATGAGGTAAAATTAGTTTTGGTTGCTACTTCTTGCCACTTTGAGCACTGTCAAGCTCTAAAGATAAAACGTTGTAGAACCCCCTCGTTTTGAGGGGGTTTTAATATTTGATATCGATGTAACTTAAAAATGCCAAAATTTTGTTGATGAATTCTGTTGATTTTGATGAAATAAGGATCATAAAATATGATTATTTTTAAATTGGAGAACTGATTACCTGTAATAGATCTACTGATTACCTGTAATAGATCTAAATTAACTAACATTAAGGTTTTATCACTTAAATTAGGGTTACTTTTGATTTTATATTATTGATTATTTTCATTCGCGTTAAAAAAAGCAGAAAGCAGTTCTCGTAATTATTAAATATAAACTCTTTATTTTTGACTTATGTTGTTCCTTTAGCGCTATTTACAAGTATAGATGAAAAAGAAATTGTTTTATGGAGAAAGTTAGATCTTTGAATTTTGAGTTTAATAAAGAAACTAAATCTGTGTCGATTGATAAAAAAAGTACACTAAAAAATTAAATGGTAAATTTGAATCCATCCATCATTGTTTTTGAAGTGCAAAAAATATTTATTACAAACCATACCGAAATCATAATTGATGAAAAGGTGCACAGACTTATGCAATGCAACTGACTCTAGTCAGTTATGTCTTAGTGTATGTGGTCCATCTGGTATGAATGAAATTGAAGTTGTTATTAAAAAAAGCATCTTACTCATATTCTCCAGTATGGTCTTTTAAGCTTGCATGATTGGATAAGAGGCTTTGGATGCTTTTTGCATATTGCATATAAAATAAAAGTAAAAATTGGCAAGCAAGATCTTTTAAAGCCAAGAATTCAGTAATGGAGCAAAAGAGTTTAATTCAGAAAAGGTTCTTGGATAAAGCTTCTTCGATTGATAGTAGATCAACCAAAAGCAGGCGGTAGTGGAAACGCTAAGGAAAGCGTTTTTAAATAAAGACGTATTTAGTGAAAATACAGGAATCGATATATTGCTAATTAAAAAATTGCACGTTATACTTTGTTGAATTTGCAGTGATTTTGAATAAGAAATTTTAAAAATTCTGTATTATTTTTTTAAAACTGCCAGATATTTTGCTAAATGTTACTCCTGGTACTACGTGTCTCAAAGTCTGCATAAAATATTAATACATCAATACTTTTAAGTGGAAAAAAATGATCTTGCCTATTGGTTTTTTGTAAGAGGAAACTCAAGAGGCTTGTAATAACGATTTTAAGAGTTATCGCCAAGACCATGCAAGAAAAATAAGTCAATTAAAATCTGATCCATTGGTGTCCAGGTAAAAACATTAAGTCAATTAAAATCTGATCCATTGGTGTCCAGCTAAAATAATTAAGTCAATTAAAATCTGATCCATTGGTGTCCAGGTAAAAAAATTAAGTCAATTAAAATCTGATCCATTGGTGTCCAGGTAAAAAAATTAAGTCAATTAAAATCTGATTGGTGTCCAGCTAAAAAAAAACAGCAATAAAAAAGAAAAAATTTTTTTTTTTTTTTTTTTACTGTTTTTTAAAATTTTATGTTCTCCTGGTATATAAACAAGTTATGTGTTCTGTTTGTTTTATTATATTCTAAATTATGTATAGTTTTATTGCATTTAGGGCTGTTAAGAAACAAGTTATAAATTTATGTGTAAAAAAATTGATTGTTTAACTAATATAAATTTTAATTAAATATACTGCTATGGTTAATTAGTTTTGCTATGCAAAATTAGAAAACCATAGGTAATATACCACCTAATTTCGCTCTGCAAAATTAAGTAACCTTAAAAACTAAATATAAAAAATCACTTCATAAGAAGCAAATACCTCGTATTAATTCACACGTCAAATATAGCGTACGTAGCACAAATAAAAAATCTACAGCTACCAAAAACAGGTTGTTGCTATGCAAAACTAGGTTTCCATAGCAACTAAATATAAAAGTTATTAAACTAAATATAAAAGTTATCCATAGCAACTAAATATAAAAGTTACTACTTTCATAAGAGGCGCATACCTAATTTTGGTACTCTAGGTAAATTTGGTAAATAGAGTACAAATATTAAACTAGTTATTTGTTTTGTCTCAAAGTTGACTATTCTGGCCCACTGTCCAGGTGCCTAATACCAAGGAGGGGTAATTAGTTAGCTTTTGGAAAATATACCCAACTTGAGCGTGTTTAAATTCATTTAAGTTATTCGTTTATTAAGTTTTTACTTATTGGAAAAAAATTGTCTACTGATAAAAATAAAAACTTGGAGTAATAAGGCTTTAGAAAGTTAAATTTAAACTAAATGATCGCAACTAATTCTTCCATTGTAATCAGCTCTTAAAAATTCACAAGCACTAAACATGAATTCAAAAAGTTATTGAGAGTTTGTATCGAAAACTGAATAACTTGTATTGTTGCTGTTATGCATTTTTGAGTTGTTTGTCCGCATTTCTCTCCCAGAATCCATAGTTTTAATTTATTCAATATGAATGCGTGACAAAAGCCAAACGGTACCCTATGATACTACGTTATTATAATTTAATTCAAATCTGTTTATTTTTTACATTAAAATAATATTTATCCTAAATAAAACAAAGAAACTTAATTAAATTAAAATTAAGATTTATAAAACTTTATTAAACAACTTAATGTTATTATACAACTTTCTAAAAAACAACTTTGCATTATTAAACAACTTTATTAAAAAACTTTATTAAACAATTCATCATGATTAGTTGTTTAATAAGAGATAAGTTTAATTTTTCTCTTCAAAAAACATATTTTTTTAAAAATGTGTCTTTGTAACTATACATACCTACTCAGCAAACATAATATAATTGAACTTTAGTGGACCTATATAGGCATTTTTAGCTGTAGTTTTGCTCATCGGCTACTTAGTGGAACATTAGTTGCATCTGCCAAAAGTGGCTAACCGATGACTAGTCACTATATCACATGAAAAGTTAACGGCTGGCCACTTATAGCGGATGCTGCTAATGGTCCATTAAGTGACCAATGAGCATAACTAAAATAAACCGCTTAAAATGCCAATATAGGTCCACAGCAAATCCACTAAAAAATGTTTACTAGTGACTTTTTTTGATATAACTTCTAACTAATATAATATTACTATTTTAGTAAACTTTCTGAAAAAAATGACTTATGATGACGACCATACCTCATTAAATGCATCGTTTAGTTTATCAGAAGATAACGAACAATTTAAAACATTGTTTATAGCTGTAGTTATTGCCTCAATCGCATCTGTATGCGTTGGTTTCAGCATTGGTTACACCTCACCGTTCAATACCGAATACACAAAATTTAGCAATGAAACTTTGTTTGCGGTAAAAGTTATTATTTATATTTTTATAAACAAATTTTAATCAGTACCATCATCTGAAAAACTGTTTGTTGGAATATACAAATATTCTTCAGGCAGATCTCCCCCATTGATAACCTATTCATAGAATTTAAAACTTTGTTTTAAATTATAATAAAAAACACTGTATTTTTAAACTTTTTTTGTAACATAATCCAAAAATTAATCATAATATTTTCATTAATTTATTTAATATCTTTTAGTACATTTTATTTTGGAAATTAATTAAATTAAGTCACTTTTTGATGTGATTGTTTTCCTTATTTTTAAAATTTTATAAGTCAACGTTATTTTTAGGAAATTTAAGTTGATGTTAATTTTACATAAAGGTTTTTTTTTAACCCACCTTTTTCAATAGATAATTTAAATTAGGCAAGTGATTTAAATATCGATGTGTTTGTTTGAATACAGTTAAAAAAAGTCTAAAATATTTTTTTTTTTTTAAATGAGTTTGCAAAGATCAAAACTTTATCTAAAAAAACAGAGATAAATCTTTTTTTGTCGAGTCATGGAGACAAAGAAACTCTATTTTTTGAGACGAATAGTTCATTGATTCAACTAATCAAACACTTTGTTGACCCGGAATTAAATTTAAACATCGCTTTGTGATTGGCATTTCTTTCAGACTGGAGTTTTGAACTACTAAAACAAAAAGAATAACAGATGTCAAAAATGGTTTTCTTTCCGTAAAATTAATTAATACTATTTATATTAAAATCCAATTAAAATATTAATTATTTCACCGTTACGGAAACATAAAATTATAATAATTTAATATTACAATAGCTTTCCGTAGTATTATAATAAATCACTACTATAATAACTTTCTAAGGGATGTGAAACCATTGATAAAAGCATGGCACAGTTGAAATTTGACTTCAAAACCTAAAAAAAACACGAGTTAAACTCGAGTTAAACTGCTCGCAATATACTATTGTTTTTGGTTTACACCTGAATCGTGACAAACACATGTCTACACAGATATTAATTCCGAAAAAGAAACTAGATGTGCCAGTTGAACTAAAATAAGTCACAAACATCATCTTTTCAAGTTCACCAACAAAAAAACAGAAAATACTCTAGCAACAATTTTTTTTATAAACAAATTTTCTCCTGCTATTAAATAATTCAATTATTTCTTAAGATGTAGATTTATCACTGATTTTTTAAAAGTTTTATGTGAAGTAAGCTTTTCAATAAATATTAGAGCAAACTTTTATAATTAAAAATATAAAGCGGAATATGGAAATATCATTTTATTACAGCACTAAACCATGTAAATTATAGTTTGTTACTGAAAAAGCTATAACTGAATAGTATATTTCAAGCCTAAGTATTGTAGTGTTTTTTACAAACTTATGCACAATATTATTTTTAAATAAATTTTATTTAAATTAGTAAGTTGAAAACAGTGCCGTTTTTAGCAACTGGTGCATATGTTTATACTTGATAGCCATACATTGTTTTACAAAAAGGTACTAATATTCTTTCTTTTTCAGTCTCTGCTTGGAATCGGCGCTGTAGTTGGATTGATTCTTGGAGGTTTCTGCTTAGAATATTTTGGAAGGAAAAAAGGAATAATGATATCGGCATTATTTTACACTCCAGGATGGATTTTAATAGGCTATTTTCCCAATAGAACAAATTTATATATTGGTAGAATGTTAACAGGGGTTGCCACCGGTTTGTGTTCACTCACTGTCCCCGTAAGTAAACTATACGAATGTTTTTCATAAAATAGTGTATTTAAAAGGTTCTTTTAGGCAACTGTAAATTTTTTCGATTTGCTTGTTAATGCCTACCTAGTTAGTTATAAATTCTTAATTAATTTCTTACTTTATTTGTCTAATAAAAAATAGACCGTTAGTTTAAATCATATTTGCTATTTAGATATATATTGCGGAAGTTTCATCATTTCAATATCGTGGAAGGTTAGGAGTTGTAAATCAAATTGGTATCACTATAGGGATATTTTTAGCTTTTTTAATAGGTTCATACAGCAACCCCAAACAATCAGCCACAGCTGCATTTGTTATTGCTTTATTAATGGAATTTTTAGTTTTGTTTATTCCCGAATCTCCTAGATGGTTGTTTGCTAAAAAGAAGCGATACGAAGCCTGTAAAACATTAAAATGGTTACGAGGCAGCTCATACAATGTAGAAGATGAATGTATTGAAATTGAACATAACTTGGGTATGTTACGTTTTTTTTTATAGAGTAATCAATAACTAGCGTTTGTTATGTTTTCCAATTTTAAAATAATAAATTAGATTAGTTAAATATATTTTTTTAATTTTCCGAGGATTTGCTATACAAGTTGTTGAAAACAAACTTTGTGTCTCGCGAAGGGTGTTTAATATTGGCGGACTTCTAAAACAAAATCAAACAACTTGATTAAAAGTGTACAAAAATAAAATGATAATAAAAAAGTATTCACTTTACTTATTTACTTATTAGGTGTTAAGCGACGTTTCTTGTTGTACGTGAAATTATAAAAAGTTATAAAATGTAAACACAGCAGCACGTCTCTCCGGGACAAACATAGCGTGCGACCGCACGCTATATTCGTCCAAGTTTAAAGTAATTTTTTCAGACTCACAGACCACAGCAGTTTGCATCATTAAAACGTTTCAATGGTTTGTGGCAATCAGTCAAACATCCATTGAAAAAAAATCAAAAAAACAATCCTAAAATAAAGAAAAAAAATTCAAACGAAATATCACATTTTAATCATATAAACTAGAAAGCTTAATAATTGAAACAAGAAGATTTAAAAACATTTTTTTTTCAAAATTTTATAAAACTTTTTCATTTTTTTCTCTAGAGTGGTTGTTGTTTTTAGGTTATAAAAGTTGATGAAAAAAAAGCGTATTATCGTAATAAAAATTTAACAACAATTAAATGTTTTGATATACATTTTATTCACGATTTCTATCAGTCCGTAAAATTGAGAAATTTTGTATGTACGCTGGAACATTAAGAAATATTAATTTTTTTCTTACGTTTCTTATTACGTCTTTTCGCTTAAAAATTGTTTTTTAAAAGAGCGAAAAGATTTTTGCTATTCTTAAGTTCTTTTTTCAATACAATATAATAAGAAAATAAATTGTTATTTATTTGTATAATATATTATTGATTATTAAAATTTGTAATAAAGGAATAAATTAATTAAAAGAATAAAGTGGTTTCTTTTATAAATGCATTTACCTCATTTGATGCATGCCTTAGAATGTTTCTTTTATATTACCCGATGTCCAACTTTAATACGAATAACTAGAGACCGGGTGAATAAAAAAAAGCAATTGCATTTACTCAGCGTTTTTGGAGGTAAATGTTCAGGCTTCAAGTGAATAAAAATTTTAGCAAACTCGCGCAAATGTTTATTCACGTAAGACTAAGCAATTGACTCCAAAAACGCTGAGTATTTGTTCATCTATAAGTGAATAAAATTGCTAAAGTTTTTATTCACGTAAGGCTGACCAATTACCAAGTAAAAGCAGTTGCTCTTCTTATTCACCAGGCCGAATGATCATAACGATTGCCCTGTTTGAAAATATGCTTAAAAAAGCTTAAAAAATATTTAAATAGGCTCCTAAAAGTTTCGCTAAAAAACTCATTAAATTAACAATGCACTAGCCGACGACCTCTCGGAGCATCTTCAATAACATCAGAAAATGAACTAATCGGGTTTAAATGCACAGTTTGCATAATCCAACGAAAGTGCAAACTTTTTCAATGAGGACAGTGAAAGCAACCAAAGCTTTTATAATTAAATATAAGTATTAATGATTTAATTTTTTACATGCAAAAATTGTAAAAAAAAAAAAATTTACCAATAAGAAGTAATTAGTTTTCTCGCTTTCTGATACATTGATTAAAACAGTAAAGTTTAGCGAAAACATTAGAAAAACAACTTTAAAAATTGTCAATGTTTCTAGCGCAAAAAAAAAGTATAACTTTAATATACTAACTAAAAAAGGTCGCGAAAAATTGTATATCAAAAAAAATATTATTTTCGTTATATTCTTATTTGCTTTTGACCTCAACGTGTATCAATTTTGGTAGTGAAAAAGAACAAACGCCCTTAAAAATAAAGAAAGCAAAAACAGAAAAATATTTAGGTATATATATATTTTTTGACAACATTTTTATTTTTAATACTCATTTTTTTTACCTTTTTTAATATAGGTTTTCAAGTAATGCTGTTTTATTCTCACTAGTTTCTTTTAGCTTTGTTTTTGCCACAAACTTTTTAAACCTTTACAATATAAGAACGTGGTCAAGTTGTCTAAAAAAAATTACTTTAGGCGTGGACAAACAAGGCGTGCGACCGCCCGCGCTTCCGGGGAAAGCTTGAAGAAGCGTACTATCTAATTTTATTTTAAGTGATAATTCAGAAGATGCAAGTATTTTTTAACATCCAGAAAGATCTGCGCATAATTAATTTTAGGCAATTCCCTTACTTTTTTATCATGTTAGTTGTCAGTTAAAGATTACTTTTTTGGATTCAGCCAGTCGAATATCCGATTGCATTATTTGCAATGTTCAGATGCTAAAAAAGCATGCTAATTGCCATTAATTCTTGTATTTTGGATTTCTATGGCTCTTTGAAAAACCCTCTTTATCGTTTCCTCAAAATAAATTGCCCCACGCAAATAAGTAAGATTGTACACCCAAGATTTCCATCTGTTGTTACAGGGGTATTCATTTTTATATGCGGGTCTATTCATTTTTATATGGTGTTTATTTATTATTATAAAGCCTATTTATTCATTGTTATATGTCTTTTAAAAAAGCAAAAATTTTTCAAAACTTATCGTCCTTGTTTCCTGGTAAAAGAGTTTAAAAATACTTAAGACAAAGACTTTTTACATTCGATGATAATTTGTTTATGAAGTACAAACCACCTTTTTTTTATTACTTAATTTAGTCTTTATTCAGTTTTGTTATTAAATTTATTGATTGAATAAAATATAATTTACCTAATTATAAATCTATCTAGATTTAAAACTAATTATTTGAAATTATTATTATTACACAAATATTTGCCCTATGGATGGAAGAGAAAATAGCACGTTAAAAGAGCACGTTGAGATGCTTAAGCATTTAGTTGCAATATATGAATCAACAACATGCATATCCACTTCTCCTTTTCCTCTCCACTTTTCCTCTCCACTTCCTAAGCGCAAAGTTGAAAACTTTTTGACCACATGACTGCATTTAAGTCGTTTTCTAATAAAAAACGAGGTCAAAGACCTATAAAGGCTCAAATAAAAAAAATTATTAAATTAGGCGTACAAGAAGCAATAAAAGAAAATCATTCTGCCGCAGGCCTCAACATAGCTCAGTTTACTATTTCAAGAAAACTCAAACACTCGGATTTATCAAGAAAGGTTGTTGCGCATGTGCCAGAAAAACAAAACTCAACACGAGTTGTTGATGCACGCTATACATTTGCAAGCAAAATTGATGGAGTTTCAATTGAAAAAATTATTTATTCAGATGAAACTGGACTTAATGTGCACACCAACAGCACATATGGTTACGCTAAAAGGTGCGCTAGGAATTTTACAGTCGTCTTCAAATCGTGGGAAGAATGTTAGTTTGGTTTGTGCTGTTTCAACAACGGAAGTGCTGGCTTATAAAATAAAAACTGGAGGCTGGAATGCAGATTCATTTTATACTTCCATTACTACAATGTTGGCACAATCGATTATGAATGCAGATGTGGAAGCGCTGGTGCATGTTATGGACGATTATAAATTCCGCTAAAGTCTTTCTGTTAGGCAAACAATAGCCTCTCATGGAATAGTTGTTAAGTATCTGCCAGCATACATGCTACAGCTTAATCCAATAGAAAAATTTCATTTTTAAAGCATACTTAACAACAGGAAGAAAGGTCTTGAAATGTGGATGGGGTAAACAGGAATGTTAAAAGTAATATGGATACTACAGAGCTTAATTTAATTCCGTTGTACAACCATATGTGTAGTTACACAAATCAAGCGCTGGCTCAGCAACCATTTATTGAATAAACAGCAGTGGCAACAGCCTAATTTATATTTTAAATACATCTATATAAAAAAAATTGCCCATTTATTGTTTATATAAAGGTATATTAGAGTTTTTTTGTGGGTTGTTGACTTGCATATAAACGCGCATATTAGAATGAATAAACACGAATATAAGAATGAATAACCCTGTCACTTAGATTTTTTGCTGCAGAGAATTGTTTTTAAATTAGGTGGTGTTGTAAAAATTACTTTGATTTGTTTTAAGTGCTTTGCGTAGTTTCAGTTAAAGCTTCGGAGGCCAAGGTAGTTTTATTATTGAAACATTATTTTCAATTTTTTTGCAACGTTATTGTTACACACTAAAAAAAAAAAGGTAGAAATTTTTATCTTAGGGAAGGATATGTGATATTATGTATGTGACTTTTTGATAATTTTTTGGTATCTCCAGTTTCCAATATAAGAAACAGATGAACTTTGGTTTGAAAGTAACTGAAAAGTCATTGGTTTTATTTAATTTTTGAGAAATATCACCCAAAATGACCCTGATTACACACTGGCTCCCATATATAAGTGAATTTTTTTTTTTTCAAAAGTATATCAACCTTGGTCTCAAAAAAACCAGAATTTTATAGTGATTTCAAAATGCATGATTTTTTCTATTTAAACATTAAAAAAAAAAATTTTGCAAAAATATTGTTTTGAAAAACCATCTTTTTAATTTTTTGTTAAAAATTGTTGCTTTTTGTTAAAAAAATTTAGGCAATTCATTTTTATTTAAAACCATTATTATTTATGAACACTATGAAATTCTGGCTCTTTTGTGACCCAGGTTGATACACTTTTGAAGAAAAAAAAATCACTTATATATGGGAGCCAGTGTGAAATGAAGGGTCATGGTGGGTTATGTTTTTCAAAAATGTAAAAAAAACCAATAACTTTTCAGTTACTTTCAAACCAAAGTTCATCAGATTTTATATTGGAAGTTTATATATTTTTTTTTTTTTAAACATCTTTGCTTCCAACAAGGCTGCAAGCAGCCACTAAATAAAGTTGGAAGTTACTGAAAGAGAAAAGATGAAGATTGTAGAGCAAGATAACAATTGACGGACGACTTAAAGGATTGCAAGTTATATGACAGGAAAACAAGATAAAGGTAACGAACTCCAAAGAGCTGATGTTTGAGGAAAAAAACTAGACGAATAAGCGTTTTTGGAGCACTTAGGAACAGTCACAGAAAAAGGATAACACTTAATTGAATGACGAGTAACACAAGAATGAATTTTAGTAGATGGCACAAGAGACGCTAGCTCTTAAGAGCAGTGCCCATTATAGTATTTGTAGAAATGAGAAAGAAAAGCAACATTACGACAATGTGATAATGGTTGGAGGTTGGCTGCAAGAGCAGGTCCAACTATGTTTACAAAGAGAAAGAGCATCGTTAAAAGATCCGCCCCAGATATGGCAACAGTATTCCATACAAGGCCGGATTTGAGATTTATAGAGATAGAAAGTGACGAGCTCGATAAAGAGATGCAACCTTAGCAGATGCTAATTTTGCAACTGATTTGATATAAGTTTTCCAAGAAAGACTGAAAGTAAGATTTAATCCTAGAAGATGAAGATTAGATGACTCATCGAGTACATCACCGTTCATAATTATAGGAAAATCTAAATTATTGCGATAACAATTGGCTGAAAAAAATTTAGTTTTATCTGTATTGATGTTCACTAGCCACTGTAAGCCCCATACTGTAGCAGAAGTGAGATCCTTTTCAAGCTCAAATGCCCCATCCAAGCAGTCAGAGAGCGTTGGTTTCTTATCACGACAAGAATAATTGATAGTATCATCCGCAAACAATGCCACCTTAGATGTGAGAATATCTGGAAGATCGTTAATGTAAATTAAAAAGAGTATAGGGCCAAGGATAGAACCTTGAGGAACCCCTGAAGTTACAGAATAATAAGAAGAGTGCTGTTCATCGAGAACAACTTTTATGCTACAATTGGAAAGGAAGGAATTGATAATCTTAAAGATGTTGCTAGATACACCATAACAAGAAAGGTTATGGAGAAGACCAGCATGCCAAACTTTATCAAAAGCTTTTGAAATGTCAAAAGCGATGGCCTTATCCTCTCCACCTTTATCTAATGCACGATAAAACCTATCAGTTATTACTTTTAGCATATCAGCTGTAAAACGAGAAGATCAAAATCCATATTGATGGTCAGAAAGTAAGTTATTAGATTCAAGATGAGAAATTAAGTGTTTGTTAATTAAAGATTCAAAAACCTTGCTTATGATAGGAAGAAGACTAATGGGACGGTAGTTAGACAAGTCAGATCGCTCTCCAGAATTTTTGAAGATAGGGATAACTGATGCCGCTTTCCAGCAGGCTGGAAAACAAGACTCTGATAAGCACTTGTTGAATAGTTTTGAGAGTATAGACGACAGCTCCGGAGAACACTTCTGCAAGACAATAGCAGGTACGTTTTCCGGGCCATAAACTGTAGAAGAGTCTAGGCAGAAAATCACTTTAGATACAGAAGGTGGAGTGATACGAATGTCAAGCGATGGATCAACCTGTTTGTTGGCAATATCAGGTAGAACGCAACTAGTGGAATCAAGAGATGATATTGATGAAAATTTTTTAGCAAACAATTCAGCTTTGCCTTTAGGTGAGGTGACGAAGTCTGAACCATGCAAGAGTGGTGGAATTCAAGATTTGCCCTTATTATTGATACTAATAAAGATTCTCCAGAAGTCACAAGAGCCTACTTTTTAAGATGAGATACGAGATTTCATGACCTGAAAATAGTGGGTTTTGTCGTTAGACAAAACCTTTTTACAATGGTTTCTAGCAGTAATAAACAGACGTCTGTTTTCTGGAGAATTGCATGGCTGATAAATATGGAAGCAACGGTTTCCATTGGCAATCGCGGCAGCATAGTGTGAGGAAAACCATGGAGAAGAGTGAGGTTTGACCTGGAATTGTCGAGAGGGAACAAAAGATTCCATGCCAGCCTGAATCCACAAAATTATGTAAGGTGCACATTTGTTGATAGGAAGAAAAAAGATTTCTACACAAGGGCCATCGCGTAGAAAATCAATGAAAAAATCCCAGTCGGCTTTAACGTAGTTGTACCATAATAAGGGGATTCAGGTGATGGAGAAGAATGAGATATTAGTTTTAGAGAGATCAAACTGTGATCAGAAGCACCTAAGGGTGAATGTGGAGAAACTGAGCACTGACTATGATCAGAAACAAGGCATAAGTCGAGTTGAGAAAGTAATCGATTCGGGTTGTCTAAAAAGCGAGTTGGAAAGTTGAATATTTGAGTTAGGGATTGTGAAAGGCAAAAATTGTGGGCTTTAAAGCCTGCAGAGTCACTGACACTAGAGCCAAGCCTTTCAGAGTGGTGAGCATTAAAGTCACCGACAACAACTATATTAGCTGATGGATAAAGAGAGAGAGCTTGATTAATATGATCAGAAATAACATCAAAAAGAGTGCAGTCTTGAGATGAAGGAGAGCGATATAGAACAAATAGAAAGGCAATAGAGTGAAGCGGTGCTAAACGAAAGCACATGAAAGAATAGTCTGTGGATTCAAATCTAGTTTCACGACAAATAAGTGAATTCTTACGAATGTAAATGCCCAGGCGAAGCATGTGACAATTGGAGTCTTTACGAATTAAAGGAGGATAACCATCAACACTAAGATCGCAAGATGAGACAGCTGAACTCGAATTAGTCTCACAAAGAGCAAGTTGGTCTGGTGAACTTTGAAAGAGATAAGACTCAACAGAAGAAAAGTTATTTCAAAGACTACGAATATTAGTGAATGATAGGTTTAGAGAACTTGGTGATGATGATAGTTTTTTATGTTTTATAGTTTTTGGTACTTTATTCATTTTAAAATTAGATTGAAGAATTTGACTCAAAGCATAGATAGTACTCAGAACACTGTTTAACAACCCAAGCAATTGCCTCATTACTACTAATAAACCCTTAGCCGTAACAAAGGGCCCCAAATGGGGCTTCCGCAATGCACACCAAAAGTATAAACAGGGACACCATTCATGCGCAACATGGCACTGTTAATACTTTGATACTTTTCAGCTGTTGGAACCAGCCTCTCTAAGAGCTACCACAGAGTTTGGGAAACCTGACTACCAGCCGGCCTCAGAATCATAAAACTGAGTTTTAGAGCTGTACCATCATTAGGAGATAATAGAATGAGTTGCCTTGTCATAAAAATAGAGACACAAGCAAAACCCATGCATTGAGTCTAGAAGATTCAGCATTCAACATCCTAAACTGGAAACAATGTATTAAAAATACATCTGCGCCAGCCTAATAGATGAAGAATGGGTGCGAAACTGGTGAGCAGATAGAATCTGTTTACCCCTTAACTTTTCTAAATAGTAGTCTTCGACAATTTGAAGCAATTTTACCCCATCATCCCTCTTCAGTAGTAACGGGGATTATTTAACATCTTGAAATATTTTCGCATAATTAGTTAAAACTAAATTAAAAACAATCCTATACATTAAAAAAAGGTACAAATTTCTACTTAAGTTAGAAAATGTGACATACCAATGTGACCGAAAAGTCACATCCCTAATGTGATATACCCTTAGTAAGTTATAATTTTCTATCTTTTAGGTTGAAAATTATGTTTAAAAACTGATTTTTTGTATAATTTTCTACCTTAAAAGCTAAAAAACTACACATACTGAGGGTATGTCACATATCCTAACTTAAGTAGAAGTTTGTACCTTTTTTGAATGTATAGGATTGTTTTTAATTTAGTTTTAATTAATTATGCGAAAATATTTCAGGTTGTTAAATAATCCCCGTTACTACTGAAGAGGGATGATGGGGTAAAATTGCTTCAAATCGTCGAAGACTACTATTTAGGAAAATCAGAAAAAACTAAATAATTTTTATTGATATTGTCTTTGTAATAACTAATATAAGGTTTTTAATATTTTACATTGTAACGGTTTTAAAATTTGCATTTTACTTGATAACGACTACTTAATGACGGTCTGTACAAATTAGACTGAAATATTACTTTAAAAAAATTAGGAACAATGCTGATATTTTTATGTTTTATATTTTTATGTTTTATAACTAATATTTACTGTTCTAGAAAAAAATTCCCCTTATTTTCTTGCTGATATTACATAAATACTTGATTTTAAAGTATGACAATTTGAAGGAAAATTTTTTAATGGAAAAATTGTGATTTTGTAAATTTTTCGAAATACTCATTGTTATCGTGAGCCGAGAACCATGTGAACGTATGCCCATTTTTTTATGTTACCGAGAAAATTTAAAAACCTACTAGTTATTTGAATATTTCTTAAAGTAATTTTATTTTTTAAAACAAGTTTAGTGGACACGTACTCCCCATGTTTATGAATATTGCTTGAGAACGAATTTAGTAAACTCCGACAAATTTACTAGTTTGAGAACGAATTTATTAAACACATACTACCCTGGTTTGTTGATAAAAGAATGAAAAAGTATAAACTGTGGACTCTTGGTTCTCAACTGAAACTTACGTTTAACGATATGTTTAATTAACTCTCAGTTACTTTTATCGATATGTTCAGTTTAACAAATTTTGCTTCTTGGTTCTCAGCTGAGGTTGCGTTAAATTTTAAGAAAATTTTAATTGTTAGGTAAACGACCAAAAAAATGGAACGCATAGTTAAGTTTTTATAAAAAATGCTTGCAAAAAAATTTGTCACTTTCTCATATTGGAATTTGACAGTAGGCGGGTTCACCTGTCATTTAAAAAAGGCGAAGTCAACTTTGCGAAAAAGTTTAGTAGCCAATCTGAATCTGTGAATAAAGAATAAAAAATCTTGCTTGATGATTAATCAAAATGCGATTAATGTGAAAAAGCAATTAGAACCTAAAAAATTTGACAAAGTTTATTTTTAACTTATTTATTAAAGTCTTTTTTTTAAACTTTTTAATTATATTTAACTATACTGATTTATTTCTCTCTTCATAACACCAATTTCTGTTCATCAATCATAACTTCTATTAGTTCTATAAAAAGGAATCTTAAATATGTTATTGTTATTACAGGGAATTAAGTATACTTAAAAACGTAATCATTTTTTTTAGAAGTATTTTAAAAATGGTACTTGAATGATCATATACCATTTCTCTTGAACAATTCAGTGCACAATTTAAAGTCACTCTCTCTCTTCGTTTGATTGTATGGCTTCTATGCTTAGCATTAAAACAAAGCCAAACGATCAACTCAATCTAGAAAAAGAGATTTAAATAAAATGATGATTTTGGTTATCCTATTTAGATATTTTTGTAGAATTATTGCAGATAATTTTGTTTCAACTTATTATCTCTTTTCCGGCGCAGCTCAAGCGTTAGTTGGTAGCTTGGGTTCCAAGTTCCTTCTTCCTTTATTTTTGTATTGGAGTATTACGTTGTAAACTAAAATTTAACTTGGTTACTTACTGTTTGTGTATTGCTCGTCAACACCTTTTTTTATTTTTTATAAAACGAACAATAGATGCCCCTTCATCTTCTGTATGTATAGCACAATAACTTCGTCAGTTTGTGATTTTTCCATTTAGTCGCCTGTTGTTTGTCTCCATATATTTTTTAAAGATAAATATACACCATATATAGAATAAAATTATATAGAATCATACCAGTCTTTAATGCTGGTTGTTCTCTCCCATTCATTTCTTTGTACCAATTTTTTGCAGCTTCTAATTGCTTACTTATCTCATTCGTATGTTTTATAGCAACTGCGACATGACGTTTGTTCAGATGTTCCTTGCTTTGTTTAAATGTAAACGTAGATGTTTGCTTCATTTTACTTACTATTATATATAAACTTCTAAAGTGACAAACAAACAAATATGTAATTTTCCATTACATTAACATAAAAAACTAACTAAATCCTATAGAAAATCCTGTAAATTATTTATTAAGTTATTTAAAAACTTCTCTAAAGCCGTTTAAGGTAAATTCCACACAATTTTTTTCGATTTTTACAATGTGAATTTTTTTGTATATTGAAGGTAGCAGAGGAAACAAAAACGCATTTTTAAAATTAAAAAAAAAAATCAAAAATTTTTTCTTTTGAATCTTTTAAAATATCTTTTTTACGAAAACTTGGTTTTATTAGAAAAAACACTTTGAAAAACAGGTTGAAGCAAAATTTGCCCTTCTAGAAAAACATGTTTAAGTTCAAAGGCCATATCAACCGCCTTAGCAACGTCTTTTTTTAAATATCTTAAGACTTAAACCTGATCTAGACACCTAGTTTTTAGCTAAAGATTTCCTTTTGTTCATTTAAATATTCTTTTTTTCAGCCTGTAAACTATACACTGAAGCCTATGAAACTGTTCTAAACGCAGACCTTCTAAATAGAGGTTGTATTAATGATTCTTATTTTCTATAGTTAAAAAATCCAGAATATTTTCAATGAATAAGGCTATTATTTACTTGATAGAATGGTTTCTGAAAAAGGATATAATAAATAACTATTAAAAAAAAAAAAAGGATTTGCAACAAAAACTTTATAGGCTAATATATCAACAATAGCAAACAATAAAATGTCAAAACAAATCAGCTTATGGAAAAAAATTAAACGTCTCTTTTTTTGAAAGTGATCCAATTTTTACCTCTGGCTACAATTTTTGAAAAACAGTAAATATATATATATATATATATATATATATATATATATATATATATATATATATATATATATATATATATATATATATATATATATATATATATTTAGTATCAGGAATATTATGCAATATAAAACCCCCTCTCTCTTTTTTTATTTCATAAAAAGTTTATTTTATAATCACTTTTTCATTGTAGAACAACAACCTGTGGCAGCTCTAAATGATTTTAGAACACCTGGCTTGTATCGACCTTTACTATATGGCTCTTTTCTAATGGTTTTTCAGCAAATGTGCGGAATAAATGCTACGATGTTTTTTGGTCAGAAAATTTTTCATTTGTCAGGCGTTAGCAAAATGCCTTTAGCTGTGTATTTAACACAGGTGCTTATTACAATCACAACATATTTTATAGTAGATAAATATGGAAGGCGAAAACTTCTTATGGTTGGGGCTTTTGGTATGTTTATTTGCAATCTCTTACTTGGAGTTTATTTTCAGATTTTTATTATGCCTGCAAATAATAAAACGTTGGAATCTCATTTTGATAATACTGAAATAAAAATGTTAGAAATCAGTAATGTCATGTTCCATGATAGCTACTCATGGTTGGCCTTCACGTGTTTTGTACTATTTATTATAAGCTACTCCATTGGATGGGGGGCTCTACCATTGCTACTTATGTCTGAAATTTTCCCTCCACGTCGGCGCAGTTTTTCTTGTGTCATTGTTTTAAGTGTAAATTGGTGTTTTGCCTTTATTGTAACATATTTATTTAATAATTTAGTAAGTTTTTTTCAAATTCAAGGCGCTTTATGGCTTTTTTCCACATTTTGTCTTATTAGTATATTCTTTGTTTGCTACTTTGTGCCTGAAACAAAGGGTAAAACCCTTGAAGAGATTGAACATTATTACCAAATTTACTACGGATTCCGAAATTACCTAAACTAAATTTTTTTGAATTATGAAAATAGAATTTGTTTTAACAATTTAGGCAAACTTTTGTTGTTTTTGTTGTGATGAATATATTAAGGAATAAAAGTTAATATTTTTGGATTTGATTTTATTTTAAATGTATTTTTAACAATATAAAGAACGTTTGTGTGTGTGTGTGTGTGTCCTGTTTTGCAGTATAAAAGTATAAATACAATTAATATTTCAATATAAATACACATGGCTTGGACAAGAAGACACTATTTGCCACTATTGCTAAGCCCTGAGAATTGATTCTGTAAAAAATAAATAATTACATACAGCATGTATAATTGTTAAAAATATACATAAAATAAAACTTTCTTTATAAAAAGTTCTCAATGAAAACAAATGTTGCCAGGGAATAGAGAAAGAGAATAAGAAAAAAAAAATTAATTTTTTGACTTCTTTTATAAAATTTTCCGAATTTTTGAACATTTTTATTAAATTGACCCAATTATAAATAGAGCAAACAATGCTTATTAAATTTGATTTAAAATAATGAAATAATTTGTAAAAAAAAAGGTGAAATAAAATATTCGTAGGAAAAAAGTTTAAACTATATAACAAAGTTTATTTGTACTACCAAGATAATATCAGAATAAGTCACGCATCTCGTCTTTAGCCAAAAGCATGTGCTTAAACTTTGCTTAGAATTCGTTAAGAGTTTCAAAAGTTTTAATGTTTTAAAATAAATTTATTCTATGCTTTTGGTCCTCTTAGAGTTATTGGAAACTCAGTTGTCGCAAAAATTTTTGTGTCTGAATATAAGTGTTGTTTGAGTTTCTGAGGAAGTACCTGTGCTTATTTATTATGAATAACAAATTTAAAAAAATGTCAAGTGTTATTTTTGTATTAACTTTGAGCATAAAAAATAAAAGATAATAAATTTTCAATTGGTAGACAATTAAGTATATTCAACTTGTAAAACGGTGTAAAAAAGTGTATGTAAAACGGCCTTTATTAGACAATACTTTCACTGCATGTTTTTAATAACTAAAGAGTTTAACAATTTTGTTTTGAATTGTGCTAAACCAAGCTATGTTTGCATAATTTAGATAACAATCAATAAAGGAGAAACAAACTAATTTTAAACAATTTTTATTTAAAAAGGCTTCGTTTTATATGTAGGCCAATATTTCTCAAGATTTTACTTTCAAGGTAATGTATATAATCTGTGCAAGTTACGTTTTCGTCAAGGAATACGCCTTAAATGAATGTTCTCTACTCATAGAAATTTCGGAATGTACAGTAAATCAGGTTTTGTTTTTAAGTAAATGAAATTCAGCATTTTTTCAACAACAAAAAACTCTTTGAACTGATTAATGGTAAGTTTTTAGGAGTATTTGAATTACTTTCTGATTTTGTTCCCGAACGGAAAATACATTTAAAGTAAATTAACAAAACGTAAAAAAGATTTGCATCATATTTTAGCAAACGTTCTTATTGGGAACTAGAAATATTAGAAATCAAAATTGCGAAGTCAATCATATGGCAGTGCAAGTAATATGAACGGTGAATATTAACATTTGAAAAATCAAATTAAAGTCAACAACAAAGCATGGTATACGCCGGTTTGTCGTCAACTTAGTGATAAATGATAGTGTTAAAAATACTATTAAAAGTCAGAATTATTTAATTTCATTAAATAATTTATATAAGATCTTTGGTGCATCAACAAAGTGATGGGCTATTTAAGTAGCATATCTAAAAATTATTTTAAGGGCATCAAGTTATTCTTGATAGAAATATTGCGTTAAAAGAACAAAAGCCGTGAAATACTAGATAAAAAAATATATAGTTGTCGTGCGCTAGAAGAACTTAAAAACAGCCGACCAGTTTGTAAAACTCCTGCTGCATCTTCATCAAAACAAATAAACTCATATGAGTTTGTTGTGCTCATAACAGTTTGGTATCATTTGTTACCAAAGATTCACATTTTCAGCCAATTGCTAAAGCAAATAGATAAGACATTTAATATTGCATTACAAAATACAAAGGTTATGCTGCTATTGCTTGATGATTTTAAAAAGAATTTTGAACAGGTTATGAAAAAAGCACAATAAGCATCGGTAGAAATAAATTTTATAGCGCAGTTCACATGACAATCTTCTTGAGATACTCAAATATGGCCAAGTAGAAACAAATTGTCGTGATAAATCACAAGAATCTAATTTACCATTACCAAAACGGAAAGTACGTAACCTCAAAAGATTGGCAGGCTATTGTTATTATACAGACCATAAGAAAGTAAAGTAAAAAGAAACATAACGATATTAGTGATATACCAAACGAAGAAATTGAAACAATAGATGAAGAAGTTGATCCAATTAAATACTGTAATTATACTGATATACGCGATCTCGTTTCTTACTCAATTATCATCTAAATGAAACGGTTGACTATAAATTTAAACATTCTTATTTTAATAATTTTAGTAACAGATTCAATGCAAGAGCAATTTGAATCGTATAATTCTTTAAATCAAGTTTTCATTTGTCTCTTCCGTTGTCTTTTTAATGATAAAAAGCTAAAAACAATGAATGCAAATGAATATAATACTAATTGTAAAAACCTTAGATCCAACATTAAGAAGATGATGTTGAAAAGACGGAACTTAAAAATAAACTTTCTGTTTTAAGATATATTTTAGATGATAATAATGATTCTTATGTAGAGAATTAGGAACTCATTCTATAAAAAAGTTTGCCAAAAATACACTTAAATGTATGTATATCGAATAACTTTAAAAATACCTGTTATTATTGTGAACGATCGTTTTCAAAAGCTAAATTAATTGAAATTGTTTACAATGTCACAGGAAAAATTTTCAGAATTACCAATACTGTCGACAGAAAATTCAACCACCAGAACAATTAATTACTTCAATATAATTAATGAATTTGCTAATAAAAGGACTAGAAAAATTAATTTGAATTTTCTTTGAATAATTGTTAATATAAATTTCTATAAAAACACGAAATTCATTAACGATGACATATTGTATGAATTAAAAAAAAATTACAAACTCGACAAAAAGTTATAATTCTAAACTCTTAAAAATTTAGTCAAACTAGGATTTTTTGCAATGAACTGGCAATCAAAGCATATTATTATCATGTCAGTTGAAGAGAAACTACTGCTATTGTTAATGCTTCTTTAAAAAACATGGTTACACTAAACATATCTTGATACTTGATAAGAAAAATTAGAAAGTGAAAGACTCAGGTAAGAAAAATTAAATAAACTGAGCAAATGTGAAAGTTAGAGATTACAAACTAATGGTTTTCTAAGAAAATAAACCAAGTAGCAGCTGTATTAACCATATAACACTTGATAAAGAAACTTGTAACTGCATTGCTGATGAAGTTAATTTGTCAGTTTTATATGAATGGAGTTCCATTTAAACATATATATTAAACATATACCAGTTCAAACAAAAAGCAATTTTGTGATCATTTTTATTCTGACAAAATGTCTGTGTTTCCAAATTTTTACCATAATTATGGATTCGCATTAGCAAAAATTCTAAAAGCAACTTGATAGAAAATAACTTGCTTTGAATTGCGATTGCGGATCTGGGAAAAATTGCCCCGGAAATAATCTCCCTAAAAAATCTCCCGAGAAAAAGTCTTCAGAAAAAAACATCCTTGAGAAGATAATCCCCTTAAATAATTTTTTTTTTAAATACTTTTTTGAACTTGAAAAATTGGCTGCCTAAACCGAAACCCCCAGCCAATGTACCGGCACTCCCTTCATGCTCTACCTATTTTTAAGTCAATAAATGATCACTCCTTGTATGCTCTACCTATTTATTAGTCAATATAAGTGCACTTCTTGAATGCTTTACTATTTTATAGTCAATTTATAAGCACTCCATGTACTGTCTACTTATTTGTTAGTTGATGTATTTACACTCCTAACATGTTCAACCAATTTATAAGACAATATATAAAAAATGTTATTAGTTAGAACTGCAGCTATCTAAAAGATACTTAAGTTCACAAATACTAAAAAAAACAATAGACATTTTTTACTTTCCGCTACACTAGATCTCGGAGAAAATGATTACTGTTAGTTTGTAAATCGGACCTTTGAGAAAGTCAGTTTATCATCTAAAAGAAATGTCTGTTTAAATGCAAATGTTTTGAAATTTTTAAATATTCCTTCCTGAAAGTGTTAAGTATTCCTAAAAATCCTTTATATGGTAAGAACATGGGTGCGATTCAATGGAATAGTCACAAAGGCATAAGATAACAGTATATGGCTATGAAAAACGTCACAAATATGTGATAATGTTGGAGTCCGGGGAAAAAAGTGTCTAAAAGTAATGTTATTGTAAAAACAACAAACATTGATTTAAAGCATGCAAAAATGATTCGGATGATGCAGAGCTTACAAAGATGATTCAGATTATGCAGGGCATGCAAAGAGACCACCGTTATTGTTTTAAGTTTTCAAATCACCTTAAAACAATTTAAGGACCATGAGTGAACAACAAAGCAGCACAAAAAATTGTTTTTTCATTATCTTTTTATTAAATAAGTTAATTCTTAAAGAACACTTAAGTTTTTATTTAAGTATTTTACTATGTCTACGTATATTTGAGGGAGTTCTATTGTTCATTATTAATGAAACAGTTTTCAGGTTTTTAGGTTTGCTCATTATAACTTTTAAATGAATAAAGTGATATGGAGTTGGTAAACAATTTTAGTAACTTCATTTTAAATAGTGTTATTTTTTTTAATTAGGTTTTAAACAGTTATAACTAGAAGTAAAAATCTCATGAAAAATATACATGTTTAAAAAGTCAAGTTTTTAGGACTAAAGAAATTTGTCTGTATTTTTGTGTAGATTATATCGTTTAAAAAGCTTCACAGCAAGCACACGCATTAAATTTTAATAAGAAAAAATCACAAAAAAACTTTATTCAAAAAACGCAATCCTATTGAACAAATGTCAAAAATATAACAAATCATCTCAAATTAAACTAAAGTAAAAAGCTGCATGTGTTTTGTTATGGAGTTTACTATAAAAGCAAAAGTAAATATTATTCTTTATTTTTAATTTTTTTTAACTGTTTAGATTCTTACAATTACGTTTAGAAATTAATCAGTTAAGTAAGTGTAATTTAATGCAGGTTCGTTATATTTTAAGAAGCCAGGTAAATGTAAGGTATTATTTATTTAAATTTACCTAATATCTAATGAAGATAAAAAAATAAATAAAATGAAGATAAATTAACTTACTCAAGATAAATAAAACTCTGTACAATTTATTTCAGATTTTTCTTTAATACGTCTACCAAAATTAACACTGTATTTAACGATATACAGTACTGTGAATAAGTTTTAGACCACTTTTATAATTTGACGTATTTAAAATTTTTATGCTATTTAATTTTTTTAAAGCGTACTTAAGTTAAATAGTATAAAAGAAAAGTTGAAAGAATATATTGTTTTGAATAAATAAACAAAATTCATGAGGAAACATAAGGGATTTGTTTGTTTATATATTAAAACGATGTGTCACAACAACCACATCCAAAACAGGATATTTGAAGATGGCTGTTACAGAAATCAGAGAAACTGGCTCCCTTGAAGATAGAAAGAAAAGTGGTGGACCTCCTAAGCTAACACAATATGACAATAAATATTTAAAAACCCTATCTTTAAGAAATACAAAAAAAAGTATCAACCGAGCTAGCAAAAGACATTATCACAGGAACTGGGAAAAAAATATCAGTTCTTCTTTTAATCGACGGCACCCACTTAAATTGGGATTAAGAGGGTGTGTTGCAATTCAAAAACCATTATTACTGTGTGGCATTAAAAACAAACAACTTAAATATGCAAAACAACACAAAGATTGAACCCAGGAAATATTTAATTGGGTTCTGTAAAAACGGTGTAAAATTTATTTGGGTTCTGCAAAAACGGTGTAAATTTACACTTTATGTTTGAATAAGTTTCAAAAAACATCGATTGAGGTTTTAATAACACAAAAACAGTGTAGTTTTACACCTTTAAATTAAGAGTGCAATTAAATTGTAAAAGTCCAAAAGTAAACGCAGTTTATTATTTGCAATAAGACTAAATAATAAACTTCTGGACAAACTTTCACAACTGTCTCAACATACCCAAATATTAGATAATTTTCTTAAAATGTGAAATAAATTAAATACATTAGTTATCGTACGGTTTTCGATCTGTAGTTCTCACAGTTTTCAATTTGTATATGTAACAATTCGATAAAATTTCGCAACTACAACCTTCAGCGCTCTTATCTGCACCATATATCAGATTTATATATCTGAATCATACTTGATAGGATAAAAAGATTCACTGGTCTACCATCTGTTTCTGTCACTATGTTGACACTTAAAAAAATAATTTCTAGTTTCTGTCCTTATTTACTTCATTATCTATATATACCCTGTTTTAGAGTAATTATTTTAAGAAAGATAATTTCGTTTTTGGTAAAGAATGGCTAAATAACTCTCTATAACTCAAATAAAGCTTTGTTTTATTTAAGTTTATTAGAGAGTTAAAATTTGCTATATTGTCTTTATTGTCAATAGTTTTTTTAAAAAATATACAAGTTTTTGATAAAACAATTTAATGATTTTGGTTTCGCTAACTACATCATTTAGAACTTCTCAAGTTTTTCTAGAATTTAATCAACATTTTTATGTTTGCTTTTTTTAATTGTTTACTTTTGCAGCTTGTTTAACTCTGTCAAATAAAATCCAATAGTTTTTCTTTTTACTGTCATTCGGTCTATATATTCTACTTATTCTATTTTTAAAAGTTTCTATGCACCTTTACTAAACCATGGTGAGTTTCTGTTTTTTATTGGATATTTGAAGTTTTCAACTAAAAGTTCAAAGACTTACCCAAAAACAGTAATAAGATTAGATGTTGGTTCAAGATCAGTCGAAGCAATCTCCAAAGTTTTTAAAATTTTGAACCTCACAGGCCGTTTTAAGCAGAGTGGAAAAAGAGGTTCAATTAAAAACTAGTAGATAGTTTAAAGAGTAATGATATAATAAATCAGTTTTTAAAAACTGACAAAATCATTTTTCGCATCACAAACTGTTAAATAAATTAAAAAAAGTGTGATCAAAGGCTCAAGAGATAAACTACAGGAAAGGTTTTTTGCAGTTAGCTTTGTTTTATCTTTTAGTAATAAGATCAAACCCATGTATGGAAGATATTGTATACTTTCCTTTGTTAATGAGAATGAAAAAGATATATAAAATGTTTAAGAACCTATTTTCTTAAATAAAATGCTAGACTAGACTTAAATAAAATACTAGATTTAGTAATCAAAGAACATTAGAGTTTAGCATTACATCAAACCTTTTATATTTGTTACTAGTAAATATAAAACAAAAAGTTTAATACCAAGCAAGTTGTTCTTGTTGAAAAGATGAATGAAAAAACAATTAGAAACAGCGGTAGCACAAGTAAGTAAATAAGTGCAAAGTAGGTCTTGAGTTTATATTGCCAAAAAGTAATATTTCCCTGCTTGCCTGAATTTAGAAAGTTATAAACGAGGCGCAAGTTTTGGTAACAAATATTGTGACCGAGTTAAGAGTTGCAAAAGCAAAGCACTTAAAATGTTCCACAAGGTTCACTGCTTGGACTTCATTATTTATACTTTATATAAACAATCTAACGGGCAATATAGCACATCAAATAAAATTAAGATACATGCTGACAACAACAAGATTTTAGGCGTAATGAAGAGCGAGGCAGTCGCTGTAACGTTACAAAATGACATAGACAAAGTAGTACGTTGGTCTAAAAAATGGTTCATGCAGTTGAACGTATAGAAAAGCAAAGAGATGCATATTGGAAACCTAATTAACAAATCCAATCAAATCTACGCAATCCTTGATCAATTAGGAAATAGAAAAATACTTGAAAGCACTAAAAACGAAAATGATCTGGGAATATTGGTTTCGCTTAATTTATTAAGTAGAAGCGGCAGCAGCAAGAGCCAATTGCGTTTTAGGGTCTCTAAGAAAAAAGATTTTAGAAACAGAAGCTTTTTCTTATGGAATGTCTTTAACACTTTATATGTCAGACCACATTTTGAGTTTGCAATTCAAGCCAATATGGTCTCCATATCTACACCAATATATATGTACGCTAGAGCGTATTTAGCAAGGAGCAACAAAAAATCAGAAATCAAGCATAAGTCATATGAGGAGAGGCTCCATCTTTATATTTGAAGATAAAATAACTCGAACTCAACTTAACAACTCTTGAAGAAAAAAGAATTGGGGGTGATTTGATTCAGCACTTTAAAATCGTTGACGGTATCGAAAAGATAGAACTCGCCGTTCTCCAGGTGTATGCGCCTTCAATATTGAATTAGTGCCTACGAGGGCACAATTGGCGATTAACTAAACAAGTTGTCAAAAGTTGTGAAGATACGAAGAATTTCTTTATTAACCGCGTGGTAAATGCATGGAACGCACCTCCGTCAAACGCAGTTTATGCAGTCTCGGTAAATACCTTCAAAGATCACTTTGATGGAAAACAATGGACCCGGCGCGTGTCTTTAGGCTGTCAGCATAGCAGTGCCTGGTGTTGCTCAACTTCATTAAATAATGATAAATTTTTTAGTTGTATTAAATAATTAATATAAACTTTTAATTTCTAAATAAGCAAAATCAATTTTAAACTTATACTCACTGAATTCAAATTTGGTTCTAGAGGATTCAAATGAGATTTCAGAGGAATTAAATTTGATTTCAGCGGATTTAAGTTGGATTTCAAGGGACTAAAACAAAACATAATGACTAGCAGGTTAGTTGGTATAGTGAATATTGACCAATGGACGGTCTAAAGAATGGAAAGTTACTTCAAAGACCACAAATGTTTGTATAAGTAGGTTAAAACAATTTGGCGGTAATGATAGTTATTTTTTGCTAATAATTTTAGTTAATCGGTTTATTTTTTGCTTTATGAAAATCGTAACTCAATCAAAGAAAGCGCATGATATCTTATGCGATAATTTGTCATACACTGTTATGCAGATGCCTTATTCCTGCTAAAAATCCAAATCGAAAATAAATAATAATGATCTCTTATGTGACTTTAACAATGAAAAACAAAAAACATTACCGGTAACAACTTCCATACGCGACACGACACATTTAGTACTTTGATAGTTTACAGTGATTACTGTATTCAGCCTTTCTTAGAACTACTACAGAATCCAAGAAACTCTATTTACAGCCGGCCGTGCAACTATTGAACAGAGTCTTAGGGACGTACCATATTCTGGAGATAAATAAAGAAGCTGCATAGTCACTACCAAGGAGGCACGAGCCGATTATATATTAGCAGGAGAAGAGATGCGAGGCTGATTAAAAAAAAATATCTGCATACCTCTTATATTTTTTTCCAAAAGACAATATACCAGGCTGTTGCCAGATATAGTTAACATCTGCTCAGTATGAATATTTTTCTTAAACACAATCTCTTGCTTTTATTCAACCATGCCTCTTTTCGAAATCTTTACCTATGAAAGAAAATCCTACAAGTTAATTAAAAACCTTATTACTTTTTTCATGTATCAGCATATATTTATTTATTTAGATTTGACAAAATAAAAAAGATAACATCAAGTGTCAAAATTCTTTTATTTTTAAAAAACTGGATGCAAAATAACGTTTTTACATTGCTTTAATTAGTTGAACAAACTTTTTAATAAAAATAATTTTAAATTGTTTAGTTAGTTGTGGTATCTTAAAATAGTAGATGTTTGTATAGAAAAATCAAAATAATTTTATGACTTCAGAAAGTCCATTGCACATAAGTTTTGCGCAGTTTTTCATTTATAACAAGAACTGCTGTAATAGTAAGTGAAGTTAATTTTAACTGTTTCATTATCAATTTTAAAATCAAAAAGCCTAAAGTTTATTCTGATAAAAAACTTAACTAATGACTGAAAGTCATTAGTAAGTTAAATATATACATAAACATATTTACAATATTGGTCACTTTTTGATTAAAATACAATGTCTGCAGTGAAACAAAAATACACTTTTATGCAAAAAATTTAAGAACTTAGCTATTTTGTTAAACGAAATATTATACAAAAAAAAAGGTTTAAAAATAATTGAAGAGATTTTCAATTAAATTTTTACTTTTTTCAGTTTCTGTTTGTTTAAGGCAAATGTCAGTTTGGTAGAAAAATAAAAGTTTGATAAGAATATTTTGTTTCAGAGATAAGGACCTTCCCAGCAACAAATTTATAGCGGAATTTCATAGGACAAATCCAGGCATTTTGAGCGGTCCACTGAAGTTTTGCTTATCGGTTACTTAGAGAATCATTAGAGGCAGCCGCAAAAAGAAGCTAGTCAATGATTAGATAATATTAACGTGTCAGAAAGTTTTCAGCTAACAGTTTATAGCGGCTGCCACTAATGATCCACTAAGTACCGATCAATTAGAAAAAAAAATGTTTTTTTGTAAATATTTTGTTATTTTTGTTTCAATGTTCTCTTTGTTTTGTTTAAAGTTGTTTTTTAGTTTAAATTTTTCGTAATTATACTTATGAATTTTGTATAACTTTTATTTAATGTGATATTTTTTGGTTTAGTGTACATACTAAAAAAATGAATTATTATGTTGATGAAAGCACTTCATTAAATTCATCATTTAGTTTTCCAAAAAATAAAGAAAAATTTAAAACATTGTTAATAGCTGTTTTTATTGTTTCAATCGCATCTGTGTGTGTTGGTTACAGCATTGGTTACACATCACCTTACAATACAGAGTTCTCAAAATTTAACGATGAAAATGTTTTTGCGGTAAAACCTATTGTATATTTTTTCTATTGACATTTTATTTAGCAATTTGAAGAAATCATCAAGCTGTGGTTTCACTGCTTGTTTTGAGAAGTTTTCAGTTGAAGTTATTTTTACTTCAAATGTTTTTTTTATTATTTCACTCCTTCAAGTATGTTAGCATGAAACAGATTTCGTTGAAAACAAAAAAACTACATTATTTTAATTTTTTGATCTTTATAAAAAGTGCAAAACTTTTAAAAATTTAGGGAGTTTTAAACGTTATTTGGCAGTATCTTTCGTATATATTGTCACTGTATATATTGAAATTTAATATATGCTATTATATACATTGATAAAATTTGAAATCAGTAACTCGTTTTGCATTTATGATAATGAAATTTTATTTTCAAAAACTAGTTTACCTTAATTTGAGGGATACTAATGGCCTTATTTGAGGGTATTTTTATTTCAATTTTTTTATTTAGTGGTAAACCCTGACCCAATCTCTATTTCTTTAAGAGGCTTGGGCGATGAGTAGGGCGAAAAGAAGACTATGTTTGTCTTCTTCTCGCCCCAGCCGTGCAATTAAAAATCAAATTTTACATTTAAAAAAAAATATTTGTGTAAGTTTTTTTTTTATGGTGAAACACATAATAATAACAACGATAACAATAATAACAATAGTAATAATAATAAAAAATAAAAAAACCTAAATACAAATTATTAGCACAAAAAACGTCAAAATTTAGTCAAAGAGTCTCACCGAGTCATTTGCCTTATAATTATTTTAGATTTACTCAATTTGGTAGAATTTTTTTTTATAAAACTAAAATGCTTGGTGATAAGAAAAACTTCTGTCTTTGCCTTGCTACTTGTTTTTAAATTACGCTTAACGGCTAGCAAAACTTTCCAGAAGTAGAAGATTTATCTATTTCTGTTGCTAATGCTTTGTTTATCCTGATATCAGTATGAACATCCACTTGATTTCCTATCCTACTGCAATTATTGGCAAATGCAACATATATCCATATCGTACACGGTATGGAATTGTGTTGAATTTAGAAAGGTAAGGTTATCAGTAAATCTGTAAAGACTTCATATATAAAAATATGTATGTATATATATATATATATATATATATATATTTATATTTATATATATATATATATATATAGATGTATATATATATATATATATATATATATATATATATATATATATATATATATATATATATATATATATATATATATATATATATATATATATATATATATATATATATATATATATATATATATGAATTATGTCAGTGTATTCTACAAATAGAGTGCTCAATGTTCTTAAAGAACAAAGCAATAATAAATTAGTAAAAACACCTATCTAATTTTTAGTTTCCTTCAGCAGCTTGTTTCTCCATCAGTGGGTTCATCAAGAAAAATGTCTAAACATCAAAAAGTTCAAATTATAGAAAAATTATTTCACAGGAAGTTGGAAATTATGTGAAAACGGTAGTATTTTGCAACCAAGAAGTTGCATCAATTGCATTGGATAATTAAAAAAATCATGAAAAGAACTCTTTAAAATTAGGTTAATTTTAGACTGGTCGTTTTTTTTTTTAATTTTTAAAAAGAAGCTTATTCTTTTATCTGCATTTAGAAATTATTTCAGATTTTTTATTGAGTCAACTTTTTTAATATAAATTAGTTATAATTAAAAAATTTTCTTGTTAACATAGTACACATTTTTTGAAAATATTAGTATAGGCAGGCGCAGTTTCTAGAATAGCCCAGTTTATTTTAAAATTAACATTTTTTCTTTCAGTAGGTCAAATATATTTTGATAGCATGGTCTCTTTTGAGTAACTTTTATGTTTAAAAGATTGTTTGTGGTTGGCATAACGTTTTTTCCATTTACCCTCGGTTAAGCCAATATTTTGTTTTTCAGGGTTGTTTTGCGAGAAACAATGCGTTTTTAAATAATATTTTTTGATGAGTAATTGCCACTCATAGGGCAATCACTTTTTATTATAATACAAAAAAAATCAGGGCCTCAAATTGACAAATCAGAAACAATATTACACAAATTTTCAAAAACATTGGCTTCCAAATTGAAATTAACATTAAATTTAAAATTGTAAATTTTCTTGATGTCACACTAAACCTCTCTAAAAATTCTTATAGACCTTGTAAAAAACCTAATGATGAATTATCGTATATTCATATGCATTCAAATCATCCCCCTCAAATCTTTAAACAAATTCCTATTATCATTAAAAATAGACTAAAACAAAACTCTTGTAATTAAAATCTTTTTAAGTCTTTCAAACGCGTGTGAAAAAATTGCTTTTAAAAAAAGCGGATTTAAAAATTTGAGCTAAAATTTGAAGCAAAATTTGTAAAAAAGCAAAAAAGAAATAGAAATATCATTTGGTTCAACCCTCAGTACAGCAAAAATGTTTTAACAAATATTAGAAAAGCGTTTTTAAAATTAGTTGAAATACATTTCCCTCTCTACAGCTACAGCTGTACAAAAAATATTTAAAGAATTATAAAAGGCCATAATTTTGCATTGATTAATAAAAATGAATTTCTCAAAGAAAAAAATACTGAAAATTGTAACTGCAACCAAAAAAAATTACTGCTCTATGAATGGCAATTGCTATCCAAAAAACATTATTCAAAAATAATTTGTTTCCTCGCATAACATCCCAGCGGGCACTGGTATGTCCATTTTACATACATTGTGTGTCCGGATGGAATATACAATTTTAAATCAATTTTGGTTCACATTAAAAATAATAAATGACGTCCAAATCTAAACGTACAATGTATATTCAAAATGGACGTTCATTTTTGGTCCAAATTGGACGTACATTTTAAGTGCGATTTTGGTTCATATTGGAAATACTGACTGACGTCCAAATGAGAACATACAATAAACTATCTTTTGGATTTATGTCCGATAGGATCGTTCATTGCGCGTTTTCGTATACACGAAGAAAAAACAGATTTCGAGTCTATTTGGAACAAAAATACTTAAAGTCAAATTTAACCATTCTTGTATTATATTTTATTTATTATATTTGTAATGAATTACATTTTTGGGTGAGGAACCTTACTTTACTTTTTACTTTTTCTTTTTCTTGACTTATGTAAAATGACAGATACAAATAAAAATAAATAAAACAACTCATGTGGGATCATAAAGATTTATTATAAAAAAAATCTTTCTCTTCAACAGCTTTACCACCACCACGACCACCACCATTTTTTCCGTCAGGAGCACGTTTCAGAATATTGCCGATAGAATGGTGCATTTCATGTAAATAATACTTCGTCATAGAATTTAAAATATAAAACTATTACAAACTAACTGATGATAAACAAATAAAGTATTTTAAACGACATACTACTTTTTTTCAAGATGAGAACAAATTAACTTGACTAATAATTTAAGACATTAAATGTATCCGAAGAAACGTGCATGCCTTTTAAATATATTTAAACTTTATTAGATAGTTAATAGTTAATACTCTCTCAAAATTAAATAGGCTCTCTTTATTAATAAAAACATTTAAAAATGTGGAAACAACGAATCTGTTATGATGATTGTTTTCTTGGAGGCTTTCTTGTGTTTACTCTCCATGTTGTAACAAGCCATTAACTTGATGGTCATAAGCCTATTATAAAAATTTTTTTTTAACATAAATTTTTTTACTGCATATGAATAATTTGTGCTAAAACCTGTTTATATATTTTCAAAAAAAATGATAATGCTACTGCTATCAGTAAACTTTTTAAAGGCAAAAAAATAGTATATATATATTTATATATATATATAAATTTATATATACATATATATGTGTTTATAAATATATATATAAATATATATATATAAATATATATATATATATATATATATATATATATATATATATATATATATATATATATATATATATATATTTATATATATATATATATAATTAGTAAAAAACACTTCTTTTCTTCTCTTATTGCTGGATCATCAGGAAGAGAAGAGTTCTCTTCCTGATGATCCAGCAATGGTGAAACTTCAAGTCGAAGATAAAAGTTAGATAAGTGTTTTTTACTAATTAATTATTGTACTGTTCTTTAAGAACATTGAGCACTCTATTTGTAAAATACACTAACATAATTTACATATATATATATATATATATATATATATATATATATATATATATATATGTATATATATATATATATATATATATATATATATATATATATATATATATATATATATATATATATATATATATATATATATACATATATATACCTACAAACATACATTATTACTTACTTGAAGCTGATACTTTACTACATCAGAAAGTTCATTATAAAACTTTTCTTCAAAATTATCAAACTTATTCACATGATATGAAGAATGTTCCGGTTCATGGTGTGCCCCGATCTTACACTTCTCTTCAAAAATTTGTGTAAGCAAATGAATTTGTATTGGAACTCTAATAATAAACATCAAATTTTCCTATAGATGTTTATTATGTTAATATTAATCACATAAACATTAAAAAAACTATCATTTCTGACAAATATTATCAGATTGAATCTAATAATACTTAGGAAATATTAAAACGTTTGGCTATAACTGCATATCGAAAGAGTCTCTTTTACCATAAAAAAAAATTATTATGGTATTTTAACTATTTACGAGTGCTTGTCATAACAATATGTAGTTTGATAAAATATTTTATGTTCCTAACATTTTTATTTTTCCATATAAAATAGTAATTAAAGAAGGTTGAATACAAACAATTTAACAATAAAAAAACTAACAACTTAATTGCTTATTTTTATATAATAATTTACAATAACTCTTTTGTTTATTAGATTTTTTTCAAAAATGAAATAAAATTAAAAAATTAAGAAATGAAAACTTACTAGCTTCAGGGAGAGGAAATCTAGACATGGAGATTTTCGGAGAGACTGTACACTTTAGTGGAGACTCTTACTTTAGGATTAAAATTTTAGATACAGTAGGTGATGTAAAGTTACGACAAGAGCTTAAAGGTGAAGGCATCAAAACTGCTTCTGTGGAGGTATTTGAAGCAAAAGATTTCATAGCTGGTTGAGTTAAACATGAAGCAAGCTTTGAAATAGCATAAAATTGTGAAGCTTTAGGATTTTGTAAAGGAAATAATATTGGTGGTTTTTCTTTTTTACAGATTACAGCTTCATGAACTCCTTCAGTTCCAGAATTTGCACCTTTAAATTTATGGGTAGATATATTAAAAGGAGATCGCGACCTAACTCTGTTTAAAGAAGGTTTTTTAGGACATGTAGCTAAATAAAAAAAAATTTATATAAATCTTAAATATATATATCTAAATGAATGTGTGTGCTTGTTATATTTATAAACAAAGAAATTACAACAATGCATGGTATTTAATTTGAAAATAAAAATAGCGCATATATAAAAACTACATATATATATATATATATATTATATAATTTTTGATTTATAAAAATAAATTTATATTGTCAACTTTATTGATCATTGACACATAAATGAGATTGAGAAAATATCAATATCATAATAATTACTGTGACGACACTTTCCATAACGAGCGGAAAGCAAAACTAATCATTCTGAGTTATTAACTGTTGTTTACATGCTTTTAAAACATTAATACCTTTAGGTCATTGCACAAACTGCCTTTCATTTGGAGCTCCTTCAACCCACACTGAAGGGATTGTCAGCTCTTCTTCAACTGACTCTTCCAGCCATACTGCTCTACAGCAAGACATATTTATTTTACAATAATAGAAGCTATAATACCATAGTTATATCATAATAGAAACAAATATAAAAGAGTTTTAGACATAAAAAAAAGTTTTTCTCCTAATTATTTATATAAATAAGCTAGTTTATAAATTTACATTTCAAGTTCAAAAAAAAACTAAAATTAAATTTTTTTATTATTGTGCAGTAATGAAAATATTGATAAACCTCTTTTTCGTTCAAGCAAACACATTTCCTTTGAAAATCTGTACAACTTAATGTTTCTTGGACAACTTTATTAAAATGTTTGGTGCGAAACAATGATATATTAAATTGCATTGATGGAGCTGTCGTACCAAAGACATTGTCTAAATATTTAGTAACAGTAACATTACGTTGAAAGGTACCATCATTGTTTTTAGCCTTTAAGCAGTAGAAGAGTTTGGGAGCAACAAAATAAATACCTTTTCTGTTAGCTGAAGTTTTAGTTTCTAAAGTTTTTTTAGGTAATTTTCCAAAACAATGTTGATACTCAGATTGTCGTATTGAAACTTGAAACACTGGGTTGGAAGACTTCCGTATGCTTCTTTTCATTCTTTAAACAAAGTTTTCAAAAGGAAAACATGATTTTCTGTTAAGAGAACATGAATGATTACAAGAATTGTCAACTAAGTGCAAAAGATTATGCATATTATAGACTGTAAATATATTGCCATATATATATGTTTAGCTTCATTCACAAAATACTTTAGTAAATCATTTGCATAACTGCATAATCTAAATATGTAGCACGTAGATGGTCATCATCTCCTAATAATATGGTCATTGCAATACTTAGGACCAAAAAACTTTCATCAACTTCTTTGATACTATACCTCGAAATGCAACTGAACCAGTATATAATAAAAATTGTCGAAATTCTGTTGCTTTCCATCTATCCAAGACATTTAAACTTCTAGATTGCCGAGCAAATTCATTTGGTATACATCCATTATTACACACCAATATTTGAGATACCTCTGAAATTTGAGCAGCAGATATTTTCCCACCTGGTCCTTTTTTCAGATAATTTAAGATGCGACGCATAACACCTAAACATACAAGATGCATGCAACCTTGTGTGAAAAAATAAATGCAATCAATTCCTATTCGAGTTAAAGGAGACATTGATCATTGATGATTATTGTGATATACAAACCGTTCAAAAGTAATTTTTCTTTTAATTAAAAATGTTCATCTTTATTAAATACCACTGTTCCTTCACGTGTTCCATAAATAATGGACCTTTCGCAGGAATAATAACCCTATGAGAGATTATACATGTTTAAAAGGCTCTAGAAGATGCATCACAAACAAAAGATTTAATTTCTATGCTTATTTGGTCCCCATTGAACTTAATTCCAGTGTGCCTTAACTTAATCCATTTATTAACAAAATCTAACAAATATTCATTAATATTGTCTGGTTTATAATCTCCATAAAAGATAGTATTAACAAATATATCTGAATTATCAAAGCATGCAAGAATTGGCCACATCTGCATACTTGATGATTTAAAAAGAGGAATTCCATCAATACTTATTGACAATTTGATAATATTACCAACAACATTTTTTTCAATTAGAAAACTTTTAATTTCATTAAATATTCCATAATATGCATAATCCCTACCACATTTTCTTTCTACAGGTATTTTTTTTAGTGTTTTTAAAATAGTTCTTGCATCTTTGGGAAGAGGAAAACCAATTTTACGAAAGATATATAAAAATTCATTAACAGATGAACGAGTCCAACGATTTCTAGTTGCACAATGAGCAAGCTTTTAATGAAGGATGACATTTCACCCACATTAGAATCATCACCACTGTAACAATCTGTATTGTTACTACCAGATTCACTACTGTTCGGATAATAATCGTCAGGTAAGTAAGCATTATTGCATAAACAAGTATTGCCTGGAATACTTATACTCTCCACTAATTCATTGTCACTATTCACTGAATATAAGTCATTAAATGAAGATGAAACAGTTGTAGAACCAAGCGATGTTGATTTTTCTCTAAGAAGAGAAAAGTCAATAACATGATGGTCAACAACTGTCTCATCCTCACTTGACGAATCTAAAAGTGCCTTTACTTTTCTACTGATACCTTTCTATTTTTTACATTAGATACCATTTAAAAGAAAACTGAATTTCAGATGTGAGTTATTCTGATTCTTAAAAAATCACAACAATACTTAGATAAGATGTCCGCTTTAAAAGCTGATAATAGATAATAGGTGATAACGGCAGATTTTGCGTTTTTATAAACGTTCACAAAATATATATTTGAACCATGAAAAAAATTTCAAGGTTTATTTCTAATCCGAGAATAGAGGAACGACGTTTGGACGTACGATTTACGTATATTGCACGTGCTTGTACTTGCTGGGATATAACAATCTTGATAAACAACATATTGGCTTAACCGAGGGCAAATGGAAGAAACGTTTTGCCAACCAACTTTGTCAGATCAGGTTATCCTGCTACTGGTAACATGTAACCCAGTACAATCTGCTTCAAGTCCTGCTGCCTTGTAGGATACGCCTTTTTAGGCAAAGGCTAGGAGATGCCAACTCCGATTTAAAATACCCCCCGCCTTGGGGCTCTTTGTTGAGTAAAGGCTAGAGATGGTGTCTCGATAAAAATACTCATCTTGGGCAGATGTTAAATGCACCCAGCTACTGTCTTGTAGAAGGCCTCCTAGGCAAAGACTTAAGGGGTATTCAGATTCTATCTGTTGACCAGCCTCGCCCCCCTTCTTCATTTATTAGGCTGGCGCAGATGTATTTTTAATACATTGTTTCCAGTTTAGGATGTTGAATGCTGGATCTTCTTGACTCAATGCATGGGTTTGCTTGTGTCACTGTTTTTATGACTAGGCAACTAATTCTATTATCTCCTTATGAGGGTACAGCTCTAAAACTCAGTTATGTGGTTCTGAAGCCGGCTGGTAGTCAGGTTTCCCGAACTCTGTGGTAGCTCTCAGAGAGGCTGATTCCATCAACAGCTGAAAAATATCAAAGTATTAACAGTGCCATGTTGCGCATGAATGGTGTCCCTGTTTGTACTTTTGGTGTGCATTGCGGAGGCCACATTTGGAGCCCTTTGTTACGGCTTAGGGTTTATTAGTAGTAATGAGGCAATTGCTTGGACTATTAAACGGTGTTCTGAGTACTATCTATGCTTTGAGTCAAGTTCTTCAATCTAATTTAAAAATGAATAAAGTACCAAAAACTATAAAACACAAAAAACCATCATCATCACCAAATTCTCTAAACCTATCATTCACTAATATTCGTGGTCTTCGAAGTAACTTTTCTTCTGTTGAGTCTTATCTCTTGCAAAGTTCACCAGACCTACTTGCTCTTTGTGAGACTAATTTGAGTTCGGCTGTCTCATCTTGTGATCTTAGTGTTAATGGTTATCTACCTCTGATTCGTAAAGACACCAATAGTCACATGCTTCGCCTGGGCATTTACATTCGTAAGAATTCACGTGTTTGTCGTGAAACTAGGTTTGAATTCACAGACTATTCTTTCATGTGCTTTCGTTTAGCACCACTTCACTCTACTGCCTTTCTATTTGTTTTATATCGCTCTCCTTTATCTCAAGACTGCACTCTTTTTTATGTTATTTCTGATCATATTGACCAAGCCCTCTCTCTTTATCCATCAGCTAATATAGTTGTTGTCGGTGACTTTAATGCTCACCACTCTGAATGGCTTGGCTCTAGTGTCAGTGACTCTGCAGGCATTAAAGCCCACAACTTTTGCCTTCTCAATCCCTAACTCAAATAGTCAACTTTTCAACTCGCTTTCCTCACAACCCTAATCATTTACCTTCTCTACTCGACTTATGTCTTGTTTCTGATCCTAGTCAGTGCTCAGTTTCTCCACATTCACCCTTAGGTGCTTCTGATCACAGTTTGATCTCTTTAAAACTAATATCTCATTCTTCTTCATCACCTGAATACCCCTATTATCGAACTTCTTACAACTACAGTAAAGCTGACTGGGATTCTTTCCGTGATTTTCTTCGTGATGGCCCTTGGGTAGAAATCTTTCAACTTCCTGTCGACAAATGTGCTTCTCACATAACTTCGTGGATTCAGGCTGGCATGGAATCTTTTATTCCCTCTCGACGATTCCAGGTCAAGCCTCACTCTCATCCATGGTTTTCCTCACACTGTGCTGCTGCGATTGCCAATCGAAACCGTTACTTCCATATTTATCAGCCATGCAATTCTCCAGAAAACAGACGTCTGTTTATTACTGCTAGAAACAACTGTAAAAAGGTTTTGTTTAACGCCAAAACCCGCTATTCTCAGGTCATGAAATCTCGTATCTCATCTCAAAAATTAGGCTCTCGTGATTTCTGGACAATCTTTAATAATATCATCAATAAGGGCAAATCTATAATTCCACCTCTGTTGTATGGTTCAGACTTTGTCACCTCACCTAAAGACAAACTGAATTGTTTGCTAAAAACTTTTCATCAATATCATCTCTTGATTCCACTAGTTGCGTTCTACCTGATATTGCCAACAAACAGGTTGATCCATTGCTTGACATTCATATCACTCCAGCATCTGTATTTAAAGTGATTTCCTGCCTAGACTCTTCTACAGCTTGCGGCCCAGACAACATACCTTTTATTGTCTTGCAGAAGTGTTCTCCGGAGCTGTCGTCTATACTCTCAAAACTATTCAACAAGTGCTTATCAGAGTCTTGTTTTCCAGCCTGCTGGAAAGCCGCATTAGTTATCCCTATCTTCAAAAATTCTGGGGAGCGATCTGATTTGTCTAACTACCGTCCCATAAGTCTTCTTCCTATCATAAGCAAGGTTTTTGAATCTTTAATTAACAAACACTAAATTTCTTATCTTGAATCTAATAACTTACTTTTTGACCATCAATATGGATTTCGATCTTCTCATTCTACAGCTGATTTGCTAACAGTAATAACTGACAGGTTTTATAGTGCATTAAATGAAGGTGGAGAGGTTAAGGCCATCGCTCTTGACATTTCAATAGCGTTTGATAAAGTTTGGCATGCTGGTCTTCTTCATAAGCTTTCTTCTTATGGTGTATCCGGCAACACCTTTAAGATCATTGAATCCTTCCTTTCCAATCGTAGCATAAAAGTTGTCCTCGATGAACAACACTCTTCTTCTTATCCTGTAACTTCAGGGGTTCCTCAAGGTTCTATCCTTGGCCCTATACTCTTTTTAATTTACATTAACGATCTTCCAGATATTCTCACATCTAAGGTGGCATTGTTTGCTGATGATACTACCATATATTCTTGTCGTGATAAGAAACCAACACCCTCTGATTGCTTGGAGGGGGCATTTGAGCTTGAAAAGTATCTCACTTCTGCTACAGCATGGGGCTCACAGTGGCTGGTGAACTTTAATTCAGATAAAACTCAATTTTTTTCAGCCCATCGTTATCGCAATAATTTAGATCTTCCTATATTTATGGACGGTGATGTACTCAATGAGTTACCTGCTCTTCACCTTCTAGGATTAACTCTTACTTCCATTCTTTCTTGGTAACCATATATCAAATCGGTTGCAAAATTAGCATCTGCTAAGGTTGCATCTCTTTATCGAGCTCGCCACGTTTTTACTCTGGATTCTATTCTCTATCTCTATAAATCTCAAATCCGGCCTTGTATGGAATACTGTTGCCATATCTGGGGCGGATCTTCTAATGATGTCCTTTCTCTTTTAGACAAGGTGCAAAAACGCATTGTAAACATAGTTGGACCTGCTCTTGCAGCCAACCTTCAACCATTATCACATCGTCGTAATGTTGCTTCTCTTTCTCTTTTTTGCAAATAATATAATGGGCACTGCTCTAAAGAGCTAGCGTCTCTTGTGCCATCAACTAAAATTCATTCTCGTGTTACTCGTCATTCAATTAAGTATCATCCTTTTTCTGTGACTGTTCCTAAGTGCTCCAAAAACGCTTATTCGTCTAGTTTTTTTCCTCGAACATCAGTTCTTTGGAATTCGCTTTCTTCATCTTGCTTTCCTGATTCATATAATTTGCAATCTTTTAAATCGTCCGTCAATCGTTATTTTGCTCTACAATCTTCATCTTTTCTTTTACAGTAATTTCCAACTTTAATTAGTGGCTGTTTGCAGCCTTGTTGAAAGTGAAAATGTTTGAAAAAAAAAAAAAAAAAAAAAAACAACAAACAATCTTTTAAATATAAAAAAATACTCAAAAAAGACTATGCTGTCAAAATATATTTTGCTACTCAAAGAAAATGATTTTAATTTTAGAACAAACTAAACTATTCTAAAAACTTCGCCTGCCTATAATAACATTTACAAATAATGTATAGTATGTGTAAAGGAAAACTTTGAAATTATTACTCATTTAAATCTAGAAATTTAACTGACTAAAAAATCTGAAATAATTTCTAAATGCAGACATGGAAATAAAATTCTTTTGAAATACTGCAAAAACAAATGACCAGTCAATAATTAACCCGATTCTAAAGAATTCTCTTCAAGACTTTTTTTTCCTTTTCTCGTGTAGTTGATGCAACTTCCTGGTTGTAAAAGACTAAAGTTATTACATAATTAATTATAATAGTTCAAAACTTTCTGTGTAATAATTTTTATTATTATATATATATATATATACATATATATATATATATATATATATATATATATATATATATATATATATATATATATATATATATATATATATATATATATATATATATATATATATATATATATATATATATATATATATATATATATATATATATATATATATATATATATATATATATATATAGACAGAGAGAGAGAGCCGTCCAAAAAGAGGTTTCTGATGGGGAGAGGGTATGCTTTTTTGCCATCTAGAGACACAAAAAAAAGAAATCCCCAATATTTAACATTTCCCAACTATACTTAAAAACTTCCTAACTTCAATGCCTAATGCTTTTGAGGTTTTTGGGGGTGGGGCACCCCTACACCCCGAGTTCAAGACGGCCCTGTATATATAAAGAATTATATAAAGAAAAGTTGCTTTGATTCCTGTGAACAAAAACAACCTTTGATGGAACTCTGAGTTTCATGCCTTTCGCCAATCATCAGCCATTGTGTATTTCGTCACTTGAAAACCGTTTAAAAAATACAAATTAAAAGTACGGTGGAACGACGTGACGTTTCAAACACAAAACAAAGCAAAAACAAAAAGGTGTCAACCTAGGATAGTAAAAATTTCTTTGAATGCCGGCACTTTGATACTATTTTATATCTTTTATTTAGTAAATTTTCTCCTTTATATGGCAATATAAGAAATTTCTAGCGGAGACAAAGGTTGCAAACTTTAGATGCTTGATTGTAGGGCTAACATCGTGCTATTATTTTCCATGTAACAACATGTTTTTTATTTTTCGGTTTTAGCTTCATAATTCTTTGGAAAGTGTCATTTTTATAATTAGGTACATTGAAAGATTTAAGATGGTTTGACAAATCTTAATTTAAATGTGGTTTCACTTATCCCAAAATAAACTTTACCTTTGAATTGAGTATCTCTAGAATTTACAGTGGCTTGGTATACAGCATTGTTAGAAAAGCATTTGTTATTTAACGGACAAATTTTTTTGTCTATGCAGTTGCATTTTTTTTGAAGTTTTATTTTTATCGCTTTGTAAAATTTTATTGTTATGTGCATTTATTAAAGACTTGACATTAGGCATACAACTATAGCTAACTTTAATATAGTTTCAATTAAAAGTTTTATGAAGCCTGTGTGCTACTGGAAAGTGTTGGTCAATTAAAGCTAAGAAGCGATTTCCAATTTTTGTTTCAACATTTTTGCTAAACGTGGGGTTGTACCATATAGTTTTACGTTTGCGATGTATTTTTTGATTTTTGTTTAATTGCAGTTAGTAAGTGAGTTTTGAATTACATCCTGATTTACGTAAAGCCTCTTCATACGGAAAATTGGATTTATTGAAAACAGTTTCATTTATTGCCATTGTCGATAATCTTAACTCAATAGTGCAAGGGATACAAAAGTTGGTTATTAGGTTTACAATATGGTTGATAAGAACTGTCAATCAGGTTCAATGTTACATCAAGATAATTAACAATTTTAATATTACATTGGATGGAGATAAGAAGATTGTTACTTTTAAAAATATGTGTAATGCTTTTTGATTTTTTCCATTTGTTGGCCGCTTCTGTTTTCACAAATAGCAAGTCCGTCGTCACGATACAAGCCAAAATTAATTTTATCGTATTGTTGAGAGAGCTGAAACAATATAAAAATACTAACTAGTTCACACACTTCAGCTCCATCAAATGCTCCCATTGTGACATCAAATAATCCGCCTTTTTTCTTTATCCAAGCTTCATCGTTTTTAAAGATTAAAGATTTTCTTGCATGATATATTAATTTTTTATCGTCGTCATTTATAATAACATGCTGTTCGACAAAATTGAATGCATTGGTAAGAGTGTTGTCACTAATAGATGTGTAAAAATCATTTATATCAAAAATTAGAAAATTACAAAGGTGTTTATTTTTGATTTTTTTAAACCTATCTATAACAAATTGGGTGCTTTGCCATTGATTCAACCGTAGTTTATTTTTTAATTCGTGAATAATTTGAGATAAAATGACTTTACTAATTCTTCCTACCTAGTTTTTCGAAGGTTTCAAAAGGCGAACTGAAGGGTTGTTAATAAAATTATCATTATGGTCTTCTAAAGTGAAAAAACAGCCGGACGATCCTTTTATCTCAATATTGTTATACGCTTCATGGTGAATTAAAAGGTTTTTTTCTTCCTTATTTACTTGATCTTTAAATTCTGGCATCGATTTTTTGTAGGTAGAAGTAATTGCATTTGTCAACAGTTTGCTGTATTCATCTTTAGATAATTTATACAAATTAGATGTTTTGTCTGCCTTTATTAATGTTTAATGCAACGTACGTATGGATTTTACATCTTTTTGCATATTATTTTGAAATTTGCAGTTTACGTTGCAAAATTTTATTGATTTAATTAAATTTATAAGTTCTTTTGGTGAGCATTTTGATGATTTGATTCCGCAGTCTGTGTAATTTGAATCATTTTTTGGGTAGTTACTTATGGACAAGAACGCCTTCCATCTCATTTTCTATACGAGCGATTCTGTTTTGTTTAGTAGTTTTAATTTATTTTTTATTTCAAATGGAATCGGTATATGTTTGATTGAATATTTCAAGTTTATTTTATCCATTTTGTTGACGACTTGAATGGAGTGCTCAACTTGTATGAGCAAATTTATACAAAATAGATAATGTATTATTATGGTATAATAATAATAATACAAATACTCTTGTGCGTTTAAGATTATATTTATTTATATTTGTATATATATATATATATATATATATATATATATATATATATATATATATATATATATATATATATATATATATATATATATATATATATATATATATATTGATATATATGTATATATATATATTTATACATGTATATATATATGGCTATTTCCACGATGGAAGAGACAAATTTCGTGTTTAAAAATTTCTTTTTTCAAAGGGTTTTATTTCTTTAATTATAGTTTAAACACCTTAAAATTGTTGTTAAAATAAATTTTGAGTAGAAAATCTTTAAACCGAATAGATAAATTTGATGAATGTTAGCAACTGTTTGTTCTTTTTATTATTCGAAAAAGTGAGTAAAATTTGAGGACGAGTTATTGCAATATTTTAAACAAAATATATCCATATTTTTGTTTAGAAAGAATCTTTGAGATTACATATATGTGTTGAGTAAAAAAACTTTTACTCTTTAAAAATAATTCAAGTGTTTTTTGTCACATACACACCTGCAAAAATTACGTTGCCTCACTGAACTAAAAGCTAAAAAAAGTTTAATTATCGCAATGAAATTATGCTTTATGGCGAGATTTTTTTAGAAATTATATATTTTAATGTAAAATTTTAATCATTACTAAAAAAAATATTGGTCAAAAAGCATTGTATTAACATATAGTTATAGTTTAAAAGCTGTTGCGTCACTGAACCCATCGACGGGATAATTAGCGTTTTATAAAATGGCGCGGTAGGGAAGTCAAAATATCATCCAAAAGTTCAGATTTCGTTGTGGGTTTTCAAATTTTTCAAATTCGAATAAATTTTTGCATTTTAGTATTGTGAAGGGCTATTAGTAAATATAAGTAAACTTTTGGATTTATGTTAACATTTTCTTATTTTTGACCAAAATGAGCCACAAGCGGCTCATTTTGGTCAAAATCAAGTTTTTATAATGACCCTAGCAGTCTGGAACATTGAGTTAAAACATTTGCCCTCGTTTCAGATTTAACTGATCATACTAAGTCTTTCGTTATACCGTTATTGACAAAATCCTTCACTTTATTCCTGATCAAGTCAAAGAAGTACACATGTTCAGCGATAATGCCACTTCTCAGTTCGAAAACAAAAGCATTATGGTTGTGTTTGAAAAACGTTTTCATAAAAAATTCTTCTGGCATTTCTTTGCAGCGATGCACGGGAAAGGAGTGGTTGACGGAATAGGAGCTACTGTTAAGCGAATCGCAGCCCTGAGAGTTAAAACTAGTCAATAAGAAATCAGGTCAGCAGCAGATTTTGCGTTAGCATTACAAGATTTGCAAATATCTGTTATTCACATGTCAGAAAACGATACAAGACAACAAAAAAATGAACTTGGATTCAGTTCAATTTTAAGTTATTCAAGAAAAATCAAAGGTATATCAAAATCACATTATTTTTATGTTCAGAATGGTAACGTTGTTCCGATGCTATTTTCACCTGAGTATAATTAAAGTTTATTACAAAATAACAAAACTTTTTAAAATGATTTTAATTTCGTCTTTTTGTTTCGTCACTGAACTGATAGTTTTTTTTCTGTAAAATAAAACGATATGAAAACTTTATTGTTTGTGGCTTTTTTTATGACTACCTTATTGCCAAATGAATAAATTACAACAAAAAAATCTAATAAGTCAAGCAAGAATTAAAACTTCAGCGAAAACTCCATTTAAAAGTATGCTGATAAAAAAACACTTTTTTCCGCGTCACTGAACTCATGTTTTAAGTTTTGCTATGTAGCAGTGTTATGTTAATACAATTGTGTTTAGTTTATATTATAAAATTTTAACTCAAGATTGACTTAGAGTAATAAAAATTTATTTTCGAGTTATAGAAAAATTTCTATTAAAAAAAATCTCTCCGCATGATGCGTCACTGAACTATGGAATTGGCCATGTTTATATATTTAATTTAAAATAAATGTTAAATTACACTAAAAAGTAGCGAGCATGTGCAGCAAATATCGTTTCGATGTTTTTTATGCTGCGATATATGTTAAATTACACCGTTTTGGTGTATTTCATGCTGCACACCTTTTTAATGTTAATTTACACCGTTTTAATAAAAAATTACATTGTTTTGGTGTATTTCATGCTGCAAACATTTTTAGTTTTTTGTTACATCGTTTTGGTGTTAATTTACACCGTTTCGGTGTACTGCATACTGCGTACCATTTAAACGTTAATTCGCATCGTTTTAGTATATATGTTGACAGTTCGATTATTTCAGGCTAGTTTAAAACAAACTAAATAAACAGCGTCAAATTAACATACACAAAGATTTTGTTTTAAAGTGCATAAAATATGTTCCTGTTTATGTTCTACTCAATAAAAAAGTTCTTAAAAAATGTCTTTATAGTTCATTTAAAGTTAATGGTTTCCATAGTTAAGTCACCTTTTGAAATCCTTAACTTTAATGATAAAACTTATTGATAAAAGAATATTTTTTTAATATAGACTGCCAACATTACCTCAATTCTTTTTGAACTAGAAGGATACTCGAGGTTAAATGTATAAAAAAAATCATAGTTTGACATGTCTTAATATATATAAATATATATATATATATATATGTATATAAATATATATATATATATATATATATATAAATATATATATATATATATATATATATATATATATATATATATATATATACATATATTTTATATATATATATATATATATATATAATTGAAAACTGTTTCCTTTGTTACTTTCATCCATTAGATTATAAAAAGATTTCAAGCTCTGAAAAAGCAATATAGAATAATTTCCTTTATCTGGTATACGCATGAGATCAATTCGGACTTAACAAACACCCAACAATTATTCAGTCAAGTAAAGTTAAAGATCTCGTACTTATGTATCCAAATGATCTGAATGAATAGGAGTTTATTTATGAGTTTTGCTACTTTTCATCAGTTCGACGAAATTTACTGACACACGATCGGCCCTTAGATCTTCTGATTAGTATTTATGCGAACGAATTTAAAGGAACGTTTTCTCAGATATACATCTGTCTTTGTACCTTTTTACTTTGCCAGTATCTGTGGCTGAAGGCGAGAGATCTATTAGCATGTTTGCTCTTGTCAAACACTACCTAAAAGCTAATATAGAAAACGATCGTCATAACGACTGTCTTATCCTTTCAATTGAATTAAATTTTGCTAAGAAAGTTAATTAAAATATTGTAACTTCCAACTTTGCTGCAGAAATGCTCATAAAGTCTTGGTATAACGCCATAAAAACATGATAGCAAGTCTAGAAATGTTTTTTTTCTTTGTTGAGTTTATTTATTTAATTCGTAAACTGACTTAAATACAGAACTTTTAAAATTTAATATTGTTTTTAGAAATTTTTAGAACCTAATTGCTATTAACTTTATTGTTTTCAATATTATAAATTTATTGATCTAGAAAATTGTAGTCAACAAAATAATATATTATTTAACATAATATGCGGTAATTTTTATCAGTGTTTAAAATATGTTAAAAATTTGATAAAACATGTAAGCAAATATATCTTTTAAAAGTAGAAGTTGGTATACTATTTGAATTATCATTTAAAATTCTGATATTGAAAATATAGATAACGAAATTTTATTTATATCAATGGTTAAAGAAATTCTTTTCTTTAACCATTGATGTAAATAAAAAAAATAACCATCTAAAGAACAACATTGTGTATTAGAATCAAGCTCACGCAGCATCTTATCATCATTAGTTTCTATTTACTATCTTGCACACACAAAAGTTGCATTTCTGCCCACCTTTTAATTGAACCGTTTTATTAAAGAGTGCAAAAGAAAAAAAACATAATATTATTCGATTACTAAAACTTTTTAAAACGGTGTAGTGATTAAAGTATGGTGTTATTTAACACCGTTCTTTTGAAAATTAACCTTCACGGTGTATAATTACACAAAAACGGTGTAAATTAGAACTTTTTGCTGGAATTAGTTCCAAAAAAACCGTTTGAGGTTATATTAAGACCAAAACGGTGTAGTTTTACACCTTTTAATTTAAAGTGTAGAACGTTTTGCTAGGAGTAAATCATTATATATATATATATATATATATATATATATATATATATATATATATATATATATAAATATATATATATATATATAAATATATATATATATATAAATATGTATATATATATAAATATATATATATATATACATATACATATATATATATATATTTATATATATATATATATATATTTATATATTTGTATATATATAGATATAAATTTGTATATATATATATATATATATATAATTAAATATATATATATATATATATACATATTTAAATATATATACATATATATTTAAATATATATATATATATATATATATATGCAAATTTATATCTATATATATACATATATATAAATATATATATATATATATATATATATATATATATATATGTATATATGTATACATATATATATATATATATATGTATATATATATATATATATATATATATATATATATATATATATATATATATATATATATATATATATGTATATATATAAATGTATGCCCATACTTCCTATATTTATCCAGCAGTACTAAATTTAAAAACATCTCTCTATTATTTATACTAGATTCTTTTAAAGTAGTTTATTAAGTGAAGTCTGGAAAGATGTATATATTATAACAATTTTTAGAAAACAGAAAACTTGTTACAAAGTACAAACTCATTATTTAAACATGAAACATAAATAAAATTGAAAACACAAAAACACATTTTTACTCATCTGTTATAAATTAATATCCCGTCAACACGATTGTATCCGGAGCGCTTTTATGAAAGCAATCTCCTTGCGGCCAACTATAATCCACGCGTTATGTATACGCACACGACACGAAAACATTTAACCTTTCCTCATATATATAGACAAACTAAAATAATTTTCACTCAAATGTAAACATACTTTTTTTATGATCTGCTTCTCAGTAACTTGGGAGAAAATTTAATACCCTATTCTCAGAATATTCAAAACTTTTAGTTTAGTAAAGATCTGTCGAACTCTTATGGCGCTAGTGAGGTCTTTACAATAAAAATAATTAAAACGGCGTCAAAAAACTTACTAGTTTCTACGTGCTATACACTACCCAAAGGTAATGTAATTAAATTTTCGAATTACAAAATATACATTAGTATAAAAAAAAAAAAAAAAAAAAATTTTTCTATAAAAATAGATACTAACATAAATATTTTAAAGTACAATAATATGTGATCACTTAAAAGTTTGAAGACAATTGCTTTAGGTCGGTATATTTCCTACAATTAACATACCAACAATGGTAAATTCTAAATCCTCTACTGCTAATGACAGTGTATTTACAAACTTAATACAATGGACTTCTCTAAAATCAGGAATAGTTAAAAGGGATATTTCAAACTACTTTTCTATATCTTATTCTTTGTCTCAAGTTGCTACAAAAATTGGTTGTTCAAAAACTGTTTCGAATGAATAATTGATGAGTTTTCTACTCAAAAATCTAAGTTCTTGCCATCAACTTTAACTACTACTTTGCTATTTGTTAATAAGTTATTGCCCTCCAAATTCATTCAAAAGTAACTTATTTCTCACTGTTCTTTAAACTAAAACAAATTAAAAAATTGAACTCAAAACATAAAGAGAAAGCTTCAATAGCTAAACGTATGGTTTAAGACAAATAAACTCGTTTATGTGCGCTACACATCCAGTGTAAAGGTACTCGGTGACTGTGTTAGCCATCTTTTCTAACGTATTTTTTAATTTACAAAACAGGCATGAAAAATGATAAAAAACAAGACGGATGATAGAACACAGACAATCTTGAATTATTTACTTAACAAGTCAAATTTGTTGTTGTAACCATATTGTTTTTTTTTAATTTTCATTTACAATTTCTTGTTTGTCTTTTATTTGAATTGACACTTGTACAATTTTTTTTTTATTTCTTGTTATTAAAACACCATTTATCAAAACTGACGTTTAATGTCATTAATCTGTATAAAATAAAATAGTATCATCCATATAATAAAGTATTCACAAAATTTCAAAATATTAAAACAATAAGTTACTTTTTAATTTAACAAACCAAAGCTAAATCTTGTAAGTGTTATTAAAAACTCTTCTTTATGCAATAAACGCTAATGATTTTTAAGTTTTTTTTTTGAAATTCCAATGACTTCAAACTGAAGTACCTTTTTTAAAATATTATAGGCAAAATATAAGGGGTTTAGGTATTTCCAATTCTCTCTTATTTGGACTTATATTTATCAAATATTATCATTAAAAAGTATAAACTTTAAAAGGTCACATTAAATTTTTGAAACTATAATGCATAAAAAAGTTTTATGAATGTATGGCTTACAAGGATAAGAAATATAAAAAAAATCTTTTTAACTAAAATTTATACGCTTTAAATACTTTATACTTAATACGCTTTTAATATTTCACCAGAGGTTGCCACAGGTTTCATTTAAGCGGTCGTCCACAAATTACGCCACGGAACTTTTATTTTTTTTTTGACCTTCTCTCTCCCCTTTGTCACAACATCTTAACTCTTTATTAACGAGGTCACAAAATCACTAACTCCTCCTTTCCACCCCCACTCTGCCAAAGCGTGTCGTACTTTATAGAATGTCCCAAAAAATATTTACCAAGTTCCTTTTCTGTTTTTTTAGTCTCTGCTTGGACTTGGTGCTTTGGCTGGATTGTTTCTTGGATTATTTTGCGTTGAACATTCCGGAAGAAAAAATGGAGTATTGATAGCGGTTTTAATATACACTCCAGGATGGATTTCAATAGGCTATTTTTCGAATAAAACAATTATATATGTTGGTAGAATATTGACAGGGGTTGCTTGCGGTTTTTGTTCACTAACTGTCCCTGTAAGTAAACTATACCGAATTTAATTACAATGCATCCAAAAACTTAATTTGTACCACAAAATTTTTTGTTTGTTTTTGTTTGCCCAGTGGGTTTTTACAATAAAGGTTTTTTATGTGTTAAAATAATAATTTCCTAAAACATATGTTAGTGTCTAATTAAAGTACCCTGCTAGTTAAAGTCATGTTTACAATTTAGATATATATTGCGGAAGTTTCATCATTTCAATTTCGCGGAAGATTAGAGGTCATTAATCAGATTGGTATTACAATTGGGATATTTTTAGCTTTTTTAGTAGGTTCATACTGCAACTTCAAACAATCAGCTACAGCTGCACTTATTATTGCATTAGCCATGGGGATTTTAATTTTATATATTCCAGATTCTCCTAGATGGCTGCTTGCTAAAAAAAAGCGCTATGAAGCCAATAAAGCATTGAAATGGTTACGCGGCAATTTGTACAATGTCGAAGATGAACTAAATAATATTGAAAATAACTTGGGTAAGTTAAGTTTTTTTGCTAAACATATATTATAAGAGCTGTCAATAACATTGGCTTGTTATGCTTTTTAAATATAGTTAAAAAGCAAGCCTTCTTTACTAATTGGTTTATATATAAAACAATTAGTAAATTAAATCGTTGCACATATTTTAAATTTTTTGCCCAGGTTTGTTACATGAGTTATTAAAAACAAGTTTTAAGTTTATAAAAAAAAGTTTAATAAAAGCGGTCCTCTAAGGCAAAACCAAATAACTTGGTTAAAAAGTAACGCAATACATTAAAAGCCAAAAATACTTTTAAGCTGATGAAGACTCAACAAACATGCAAGACTCATTGCTTTCTGACCAGAAAACAAAGTGAATTTAATTATTATTGATTGTCAATTAAAAATAGTAATAGATGAAAAAAATTGTATGAAATGCACATTGGATAAAAAATGTACAGAGTAAAACTGAAAACTCAATAATATTCTATATGCTAAAGGTGTTCTCAAAAACGATATTCTATCTTTCTTTTGTTAACTTAAATTTATAGAGGTTAAATAAGTTGGGATATGTAGGGATAGGCGAAGCGGAGCGTATATCAACTGAGACTCTAAGTTTGGGATGGTAGTTTTGCAAAAAAATAACGGCTTTTCTTGTTTGCAGACCTAAAGGATGCTATTGGAATAGGAGTTTGCAAGAGAGCATACTACTTTGGTTGGGTAATCTTGTTTTTTCTCAAAACTGTAGAAATGCTTTTTTTTCTTAGTTATTGAGGTATTTTATGTAGTTGTATCATTTTCTTTAATTGCAACAAACTATTGATTGGAAGGAAGTTTGTTGCCTTTTAAGTAAGTTAGAATACCATCCACTAACCATACTCCACGGTTTTAACTGCAACAATTATGTCAACGAAAAAATGTCTACGAAGAAGTAAAATAAATTAAAACTTCTGAAAAAATGTCTACAAAAACGTAAAATAAAGAACTATGAGAGTTTTTTGACGTTTTTCGGACCAAAATAATTTTGAGAATCTGGGACACAAAAAAGCAATTTTGCGTTTATGCAAAACAAGTAGATATTCCAAATCCAAATAGTGAGTATGTATAATGCAAAATAGTATAATGCAAAATCAAAATAGTGAGTATAATAAAACCTTAAAATGTAGCAAGGTTAAATTTTAACAATACACTTATACTTATCTTCATAACATTAAAAAAAGCTTACAAACGTACTGTCTGCTAATTAACAATTAGTTCTTAACGAAGTATTAAATAAGTAAATAATGGAATAGCTAACCTGAAACATCTATAAGTGATATAGATATATACCGCTAAGTTTGAAAACGAATGACCATGGACGTTCTACATTACATGCTATATTAAAGCCACATCTTTCTCAAAAAAAAGTTGTAGTTGTCTCAAAATTTGCAAAGAGTACAAGAATGAAGCTATTAAAACATAACAACTTGTTCTCAAATAAAGCACAAGTTATGCAATTTGTAATACACCAAGTTAAAGTTTTTCCAGCGACTTAATTAACTCTTTTCACCATCTGTTAAGAAATATTTGGCAATTATGATTTGGAGTGCAATAAATGATGACGGGAAAGTTTTCTTTTTTTTTCTTCATAAATGTAAAAGTGTCGAAATTGGAAACTTTAAAGAACAAAGTTTCTAATTGGATTTAAATAAGAACTTTTGAAAATTTAATGAACAACAATGCAATAAGTTCAATTAATGTTTTTACCCCGAGGCTGGGCATTTTATTTGAATAAAAATTCATTGATAGTTGTTGGGTAAAATTGTAAGCAGAAGTGTTTAAACAGATCCCAATAGCACTAGCAGATTTGAGAGTCTCTTAATTCTCAAAAACGTTCTCTAACTATATGCCAAAACATTTGTAAATGAATCCATTTCTGCATAACTTCATCATAAAATGTAAAGAAAATTCCAAAGAAAACAATATCTTATTGTTACAGCCTGCGTGCTGTGGGACGGTAAATAAAAAGCTTCCAAATATTTTGTAAAAATGTGTAACCCAGTTTTTAAGAAAACGTAAATTGCTTAAGTTATAATATATACGATAATATTTTCAAGGTTTAACAATGATCATAAAATGCTAGAGGCAATCTGCAAAACCTATATTTGATATCTGACCTACATCTTTCTAGTACTATATATGGTTTCTGGTGGTGAACCGCATGTTACTTCTACGCTGTAGAAAATGATTAGGCGCCTATCTAGAAAGTGGCAAGCCCTATACCAATTTTATTTTTTGACATTTTTATTTCATTTCGTCTATTACTTTAAAAAGAACATCATTTTTATTATAGGTTATAGCAAATTTTTGCAATTAGCCTCTTATTAAAAACAACTTTGGTTTTAAGCAAGCACCACACAAATTGCATGATGGAACAAAAGTAGCCTCAAAATGCGTCCGCAGTATCTTCTTGGTTGAGGAAAATTGATCAAAAAAATAAAAATTAAAAACTTTTTTAACTTATATAAAATCATAATTTATAATTTGATTTCAAATGTCTTTATAATTATCAGGGTCAACGACACCGTGCCTCCATTCTTCATTTATCTTTTTTTATTTTTTTTTGCAAATTCTAGATAGAGAAGACTTTTTTAGAAATTGACGGTTGTGCTCCTCCAATTCAAAACCCGTACGTCTTCCCGTATAAAAATTAAACACTGAGTACAATATATATATACATATATATATATATATATATATATATATATATATATATATATATATACATATATATATATATATATATATATATATATATATATATATATATAAATATATATATATATATATATATATCTATGTATATATATATATATATATATATATATATATTTATATATATATATATATATATATATATATATATATATCTATGTATATATATATATATATATATATATATATATATATATATATATATATATATATATATATATATATATATATAATAAATAGCTGAAGCAAGCAGAACGCAAAAATGTAATAACGAAGCCCCACTTTAAAAAATGCATTTTATATATCTGAAAAATATACAAAAATTATAATTTAAGAAGCAATGAAGCAAAATAAAAACAAAAAAAACCTAAAAGAAAAATAACTAAGACAACATGAAACAATAAATTAGATTTTCCGTATTGACTGTTTTACAAGTCGTTTTTATAATAAAAAAAAAAATCCTAAACAACTTCAAAATAAATATAAAAGTGTTTTATCTAATGTAAATGTAAAATTATTTTAATAAAGATGTTTAGACTAATAAATATTAAAAAAAAAAAACTGATGTTAGGTTCAAGAACATTTATTTAAAAGGTAAGAGGATAAGGTAAAAGTGATAAAGTGATTAATAATATTGTCAAAGAATATTTAAAACCATTTCAAGAATTGTGAGTTGCCAGGTTAAGTTGCGGAGTATCATAAAGAAGAATTTTATTTGAACGCTTTAAATATTTCATTTACAGTTTATTCTTATCAGCTGTTTTATTCTTTAATATATGTTCATAACCCCCTTCCTCTTCTTCTTTTTTTTTATTGCAAAATGATTTTAATATATTAGTAAACCTTTAAAAGTTTTAACTTTGATAATTTTAATATATTAGTAAACCTTTTCATTGTAGAACAACTACCTATGGCAGCTCTTAACGGTTTTAGAACTCCTGGCTTTTGCCGAGCTTTACTATATGGGTCAACCCTAATGTTTCTTCAGCAAATGAGTGGAATAAATGCAATGATGTTTTTTGGTCAGAAATTATTTCAAATGACACGCATGGGCAAAATACCTTTAGTTTTGTATTTATTACAGGTGCTTATTACAATTACAGCATGTTTTTTAATTGATAAATGTGGAATGCGAAAACTTCTTATGCTTGGGGCTTTTGGTATGTTTTTTTGCAATCTTTTACTTGGAGTATGTTTTGAGATTTTTATTATACCTGTAAATAATAAAACGTTGGAAAATCATTTTGACAATAATGATAAAAACATGTTAGAGTTTAGTAATACTATTTTCCATGATAGCTACTCATGGTTGGTTTTCACGTGTTTTCTACTATTTATTGCAAGCTACTCCATTGGATGGGGCGCTATACCATATCTACTTATGTCTGAAAAATCCCCTCCTCATATGCGTAGTTTATTGTGTGCTTTAGTATTAGGCGTAAATTGGCTTTTTACTTTTTTAGTGACTTTTTCATTTAATATTCTAATAAATTTAGTTAAAATTCAAGGAGCTCTATGGTTTTTTTCGGTATGGTGTTTTATAAGTATAATCTTTGCTTATTACTTTGTGTAAAAGTTGATATTCCTGAAGATGTTATTCATTATTACCGAATTGTATACGGATTTCAAAATTAATAAAATTTTATGTTACTTGAACTATGGAAGTTTTTTTATTTTTTTATTTAATGTTTGTTTACAGTTTATTCGCTACCTTATATTTTTTGTTGTCGTTAGTGAAAGATTAAGCTAACACTTCAAAATTTTATCTTTTTTTTTAAAAATAAATCACTGTAAATCTGTTGCCAATTTTATTAATAAAGTATCAACTTTACTATTAATTATCCATAGCAAACTGGTGACTTATGGCGGCTTAGGAATGGGAATGGCTTTTTCTTTTATTTTGATGTAAAAACGCTAGCTATTTATAAGGGGTTGTCCATAAGTTACGTTACGCTTTAGAAAGGAGGAAGGAGGGGGTGGAGAAGTAGGCAATTTTGTGACAATTTGTTACAACGGGCAGAAGTTTTAAATCTAAAGTAGACTTTTTTTTAACCAAAAGAGTGTCTGACCAAACCAATACCCTCATTTGATGTATTTAAATGTTGATTGTAATATCAAATGCGCCTAAATCTGACTAAGTTGATGTGTACACTAGGAATATGACTTTTTTTTAACCCCATGCTCCTGTACTGCAGTTTGATGAACTTTTACCTAAAAAGCACGTAAATATTTTACCTAAAAATATTTATTTGCATATCTTTTGAAAAAAGTTCACCCCTCAATTGAAAAATCGAATTTTTGGATCTTTAGGTGTGAAGCTGTAAACCACTTTCTTTCAGTTTAGGCTCTGCTTGATAAGTTGACTACCCTGTTTAATCAGATTTGAGTACTTGACTAGATGTTACCAGAAGCAGGGTGATTATTATGACCTGACCTAACATTTATTGCAAAAAATCAACTCAAAATGTTATTGTCTGACATATTTATATATATATATATATATATATATATATATATATATATATATATATATATATATATATATATATATATATATATATATATATATATATATATATATATATATATTTCAGACTTAAGTTAAGATATATTCTTATTTTATTGCTCCCAGCTCATGGAAACTCAATTACACAGGGCATTCTATTGATGGTGAGAAAGTTTTTTCCTTATATAAGAGATACCATTGTCTAAAAGTCGCAAGTATTGTACCTTCTAAGAAAAAGTTAAAAATAGAGAAAAAGGTCAAGGTAGAAACAATGACACTTTATTGTATTTTATAATTTGGGAAAAGCTGTTTTAAAAAAGTTGAAATACTCAAACATTTAAACATTGGTAATTGAAATGAAACTAACCTTATAATCTTTTGTTATTATTATTATTATTTATTTATTATAATGTTAAAAAACATGCTTTTTAAGGAAATAAGATCCTAAATTGTACTACTTTAATCTAGTTTTGTACCTAAAATGTATTCAATAAACTCTAGATAACCTTTAGAAACTCAAACTATTCTTAAAATTCCAGTAAAGCCTATATTTATGGATTATACTCTCCGATGACTCTAAAATTATCTAATAAGCTAATTTTTTGGTCTTTTAAAGGTTTGAGTTATTGAGAGTTTACTGTAATATGTTGTGCAATTTCTTATTTTTGTGATGTTATTGTTGTGATGTTTTGTGTTGATAGATAACTTGGCAACAAGAAATCTTGAAACTTTCACTATAGAAAAAATATCTCACAAAACCAAATAATATACCAAATAATATAGCAAGTAATATAGCAAATAATATACCAAATAATATACCAAATAAGATACCAAATAAGATACCAAATAATATACCAAATAATATACCAAATAATATAGCAAATAATATAGCAAATAATATACCAAATAATATACCAAATAATATACCAAATAATATAGCAAATAATATACCAAATAATATACCAAATAATATAGCAAACAATATACCAAATAATGTAGCAAATAATATGGCAAATAATATAGCAAACAATATAGCAATTATTATAGCAAATAATATAGCAAATAATATAGCAAATAATATAGCAAATAATATAGCAAACAATATAACAATTAATATAGCAAATAATATAGCAAATAATATAGCAAATAATATAGCAAATAATATAGCAAATAATATAGCAAATAAAATAATTTTTTTTAGGCAGACTATTCCTTGTTTTCCCACGTTTTGCAGATATAAGGCTGCTTACACTTGGACGGATATATCCGTCTTTCAAGGGTGTAGCTCTACGTGTGTCTGACGGATATGTCCGTTTATTGGAACTGTAGGCTTATATGTGTCTGACGGATATTTCCGCATTTTGGAACTGTTGCACCGTTTGTGACTGACGGATATTTCCGTTTTTTACTTGAGTTAAACAACAGATCTGATATGATAAGTTAAAAGCAAGTTTGTTATTTATGTTATGTAATAGCTTTTAACAATAGTATGGTCTTCATTTTATACTCTAGAGTTTTTTCAAAATATAGCTAATAGCTTTATATGACAATGGTTTAGTTTAGTGGAAAAGTAAACATGGCTTCGGCTAGAAAATCTTACCCTAAAAGAAGTAATTATTCTGTTCAAGATCTAATTGAATACATGGGAGAAAGCGATGAATTATCTGATATTAGTTCTAATGATGGTTCTTCTAATGAAGGTTCAGTTAAATCTGTTACAGAAGAAGAAATAATTTGCTCATCATCAGCAGATGATGATAATGAAACTGACCTTCTTGACACTGATGTAATGCAATTAGAACAAGATAATACAAACAATGAACCAAGTTGGGTTAAAATAGACGGTTATAAAGCCAATTTTGCTAAATTTGAGGGTAATGCGGGACCTCATCCAAGTTTTATAGTTAATAGTACTCCTCTTACTATATTTGAAGCATTTGTAACAGACGACCTCGTTGATCTTACTGTCGAGCAAAGTAACCTTTTCGCAGTACAATATCGTAAAAATAATATAATTAAAGATAAATCCCGAGTTCAAAAATGGAGACCTTTAGGCAGAAACGACATCAGGCTCTATATAGCATTCATTTTATATCGTGGAATCTTATGGAAACCAACACATGCTATGTATTTTTCAACAAACTCTCTGTTTGACACACCACTAATAAGAAAAGTATTGTCTTTTGATAGGTTTTGTCTTATTGAGAAGTTTCTTCATTTTGTTGATAACAGTAGTTTGCCAATACATTTCTGTAAAAAAGCAAAAATTAAACCGATCTATGACTACCTAGTAAACAAATTCAAAACTCTGTATATACCAAATAAAAATATATCAATAGACGAATCACTGCTGCTTTGGAAAGGTCATTTAAGCTGGAAACAATACATTCCAAGCAAGCGTTCCAAATTTGGAATGAAGTCCTTTGCATTATGTGAATCAGCTACTGGCTATATTTGGAATTGTTTTTTGTACACTGGTAAGGAAATGACTGAAAGTTTTGCACCAGACTTGAAAAAATACAAATATCAAGCTACTAAAATTGTTATTACTCTAATGGATAATTTAATTGGTAATGGCTATTGTTTACACATTGATAATTGGTATACATCTTATGAAATTTGCAAAGTATTGCTGGATCATAATACTGATTGCATAGGTACATTACGTAATAATCGCAAACAGTTACCGCAGGATATAAAGATTGCTAAAATTAAAATTGGTGATACTTTAGTTTGATATGATACTAAAACAAATATAATGTGTACCAAATGGAGAGACAAGAAAGATGTGCACATGCTGAGTACCTGTGTTCAAAATGATACAATCACTGTTAATAGAGCTCGCAGAGAAAAAAATATTCCTCTAGTGATACATGAATAAAACAAAAACATGGGTGGTGTTGACCGATCTGATCAAATGTTGACAACATATGAATCCGAAAGAAAAAGACTTAAAAAATGGTACAAAAAGATTTTTATGCATTTGATTAGCGTTTGTGCATTCAATGCAAATATTATAAACAATAAGTTATCACCTAATATGACATCCTTACAGTTTAGAGAGTCCATTATCAAAGAAAGCATTGTTAAATACCATGAATCCATCGAGAAAAAAAGAAGTAGAACTCGAGTATTACCTTCTCCTTTAAGATTAATAGAGCGTCATTTTGTTGATGCTATACCAGCAACAGAAAAAAATATGAAACCAAGTAGAAGGTGTGTTGTCTGCTCTGAAAACAAGATTAGATCAGATACCCGATATATGTGTCAAGACTGTAATGTTGGTTTGTGTGTTGTGCCTTGTTTTAAAATTTACCATACAAAAGAAAAATTATAGGTTTTTGTAAATAATTGAACTTTTGTTATTATATTTTAAATGTCTTACAAATCTTTGTTTTATTTTTTTGTTGCCTATAAAATTTAGTTCCTCGTTGATATTATCAAGAAATGTTAAATGCTATTAGGTTGTTTATTTTTTTTTATTTTTTTTTGCAATTTTCGGCGTACTAAACGAAAATTAATTAAACAGTTTAAAAAAAATCGTTAACATAAATATTTTGCCGTAAATAACAACGTGATTTTTAAAATTACGCCACAGTTAAGGGGTTAGGATGTCAAGATACGGAAAACAGTTAAAACTGCAACATTTTCTGTCTTAAAATGATTCTCAGTGTCTTTTATCTGTGACTTTTGTGCATTTGATTAGCTCTGCAATGCGCTCGCGTAATACGTCTTATTTTGACGGCATTTTAAATTCTGCTATTGAATGTGTGCTGGGTAGCGAGGTGGAATTAGTTTAAAACACCTCCATACCTCGTCAAAACTTATATAAAGCTTTTTTTATGAGTAAAAATTCAGCATTAAATTATTTATCTAACAATCCAATAAAACTCACAGTTCATATTTTTCTTTTCTTCTAATTTTTGTTGTAGGTGCCAATAGAGGACCTGGTGAATTTTTAACCAAACACCGTTGAAATGCTTTAAACTAGGAAGTTCACGCCCCCTTCCTTACCACTAGCGAAAATTATAACCAAATACTGTTTTGAACTCTGAATCTCTTGCTTCAATACAAGTACTCTATTCATTGCGCCACCGCTGCTCAAATATATTTTAAACAGTGCTTTTAGAAGGTTCTTCCCAGTAATTCCCGACGGGAAATAATTTTTTTTTCTTTAGAATCGCCGAAATATTAGTTTAATAATGGCTGATTCAGTATGGAAATATTTTTTAAAAGAAAAAGCAGGCGAACAAGCCAAGTGTTTTAAATGTCTTAATAAACTAATAAGTTGTATGGGCTCGTCAACCAGTGGATTAATACAACATTTTCAACATGTTCATAACATTAATATCAAGAAAAGAAACTTAAATGACAATTATATAGCTGGTTCAAGTAACTGTGAGACAAAACCGGCAAAGGCGAGTAAGTTTCTTGCACTATTTTTTTCTTAGAAACAGTGTTTAGCAGAGATATTGGCCAGATTTGCGGCCATTGATGAATTTTTAATTCACAGAATAGGCGAAAGTGAGTTCATTCGTCAAGTATTAAGTGAAAAACAATATCATCTTTCATAAGGTGAAAACAATGTGATGAAACTAACTCATGAATATTTGGCTATGGAAAAAAATGAATTTATTGTTAAAAAAAAATCACATAGAGAAAAAGTAGAAAATTTAGTCTAACGTTTAATGAATAGACAAGTCTACGCAATCAAAGATATTTGAATATCAATATTCATTTCAATAAGTTATTTATTAATCTAGGATTTGTTAAAATCATGGAAGTTGTGTAGCTGATGTAACAATTGACCTAGTTCAAGTGAAAATATCAGAATTTGTAATTATCTTTTCAGATTTTATTGCATTAACCACTGATCATCTACAGTAATGATCAAATTTGGTAGATTATCTGGTTTTATACACCAGTTATATTATAAACACGGCATACACTTGGCTGTAATGGAAGTTATTTATTAAAGAAATGAACATTCTAGTATTTGTAACATTTATTCTTTAGAAATTGAATCTAGATTTTCTTGTGATAGCTCTAGCAAATCTGAAAATGATAACCTAAACAATTTCGAACCGCTAATAGGTGTAAGAGAAGATATAAATGCGGGTTTACAAATGATTAGAAAAACAAATAAGTTATTTAAAAATATGACTTAAAGAAAATTTATTTTACAAGACTATGTAAAAGTAGAGCACGAAATTGAACTCAATTTACTGCTAGATTTATGGTCCAGATGGAACAGTATAATTATGACAATGGTTGAAAGACTTTTTAAAGTGATGGACGCAGTGAAATAAGCATTAAATAAGTTGAGCTCCCTATTTAACGATATTTATGTCTTAGTTTCAAAAACTGTTTCCAACGCTCTTCAACCAATCAAAACAGCTGCAGAATTATTAGGTAAATAAGATGAAAATTTGCTAATTCTTGTGCAATTTACATTTTTTTTTTGATTGCCTGTGTAACAATAGCGATGCAATTTCAGAGGAGATGTTGCTAGTTCTGTCTCTTCGCGTTAAAGATTGAAGAAATCAAGATTTTGTGACTTTGATTAAATACCCCCAAACGCGTGATTTACATTCAACTGCTTCTCCTGAGCTTACTTCATCTTCAAAAGATGCAATTATGCAAACAACTTATTTAATAGATTATTCAGTGAAGATGTCGATATTGGAATCGAAAGTGAATCCTCTTTAGAAAAAAAAGTTACAAATATTAAAGGCAGAATGGCGATAGCTATAAATGCAGCATATAAACCTAAAAATGTGTTATAACTGAAGATTCTAACAAAGACCTCAAAATAGATTTTTTAATGGATGAGAATACTGGAAATATTCAAAATAGCTAAAAAAAGCTGCTTGATACCCAAACTTGCATACAGCCAACCTAAATAGAAAGCAATAGAGTATTTTCATTGCCGAGTAATTTTTGCTCAAAACAAAGATCATCCCTTAGTGACTCATTTCTACACTGCCTAACAATTTAGAAAAATGAAATTATTAAGATTTAGATCAAATAAGTCTTTATTGGTCTTATTTATAGTCTGCATGTTCTGAAACCTGTAGCATCAGCCCTTAGGGAATGACATCATTAAAATCACGTCACACGAACTTTAATCTATTACCAGTATAAACGCAGGAACAATATCTTTTTCCAGGGCAAGACTTACTATTTAAAAGTGCTCATCTTTTTAGCTAAAATACTTTTAAGGCAAGAGATAAAGATTTCTCAGTAATTAAATGCAAAACTTATTCTAGGCTAATTAAGGAAAACAAAACCTTGAAATAAAAAAAAATTAAGAACGGTTAAACCCAATCTCTGAATCTCTGCAGGTTCTGAAACCTATAGTAACAGTTATTAAGGAACGAAACCACTTAAGTCACATTAAAACATTTTTTAAGTAATTACTAGTATAACCGGGTAAAACAATTTCTTTTTCCAGGCAAGACTCACTAAATAGAAATAATAAGATGGATTACTTCTATGGGGAAAAATAAAAAAATTTTTAGATAGAAAATGCAAAACCTAATCCCGAAGAGCTCATTAAAACAAAATCTTTTTTCAAAATCAAACTGGAGACTTGCCTAAGTTAAACTCAAAGCCGCTGCAAGTATTGAAACCTGTAGCAACAGCTATTACGGAATGACATCATTAAAATCACGTGACACAAATTTTAATTTACCATCAGTATAACTGCAGGAACAATTTCTCTTTCCAGGCAAGACTTACTAATGTTAAACTTTTCAGATAAAATATTTTTAAGGCAAGAGATCAAAATTTCTTAGAAATAAATAAAAATTTATTTATTACCAGTATAACTGCAAAAATAACTTCTCTTTCCAGGCAAGGCTTACTAATTAATAATGTTAAACATATCAGATAAAATAATTTCAAGGCAAGAGATAAAATTTCTTAAAAATTGAATGCAAAACTTATTCCTGGCTACAAAAGGAAAACAAAACCTTCATATAAAAACAAATAGGAGACCTGCCCAACTAAAACCCTCAGTTTTTGCATGTTCTGAAACCAGTAGTAACAGCCGTACGGAATTAAATCTTTAAAATCGAGTGAAACAATTTTTATTTTTTTCTAATATATCTGCAGGAACAAATTCTTTTTTCAGGCAAGACTCACTAAATAGAAATGATAAACTTATTAGATAAAACACTTTTAGGGCGAGAGAAAAAAATCTCTTCAAAATAAAATAAAAATATTTTTCTAGGTTAATTCAGGAAAATAAAATCTTATTATTAAAACAGAAAGGAAGACCTGCCCAACCCAAACCTTCAGTAGCAGCCTATTGTGAAACCTGTAGCAACAGTTACAACGGTATTACGTCATAAAAATCACGTGGCACAAATTTTAATTTATTACCAGTATAATCGCAGGATCAATAATTTTTTCACAGGCAAGACTTGCTAATTACAAATGGTAATCTTTTTAGAAAAAATGCTTTTTAAGACTAGAGATAAAAATATTTTCAGATAGAAAACGGAGACCTGCCCAAACCAAACCCTCAGTTGCTGGATGTTTTGAAACCTGTAGCAACAGCCATTGGGGAACGACCTGTAATAACATCCATTAGGTCATGGAATCTCTAAAATCACATGACACAAATGGTAAACTGGAGCCAAGATAATTACAGGATCTCTTTTTATTTTAGCCGAGATTGATTTATTTGTAAAGAGAAGATTATCTGATAAAGTACTTCAAGGTAAGAGAATACTCTTTTAAGGATGTGAAAATATTCATTTGTAAAGTTAATCAAATTGAAAAGCAAAAATGTTGCCTTAGCCACAAAGTTTCACCATGGTGTTTCGAACACCCAACACGCCAATTAAATTCCATGATTGTTCTAGTCCCAAATAATATGACGAACACCGACCGGCTAGAATCGCAAACGCCGACATAAAAAATTTTAGTATATTATACGCGACCCTATGATTACTTAATTCTTAACTATATACCAAAAAATTATTTCTTGTAAACCACTGTTTCCAATAAGACTCGAGTAGTTCAAATACTCAATTTAATCTCTTAGGATATCAAAAACAAATTGTATGGTGCCAGCAGCAACAAACTGGAAATCCAACCACTTACTTTAAAAAAACTTTTCATACAGGTCAAACCACACAGTTGACCACACAATACAACTTTTTCTCAAAAGAGTAATAGAAAAACGCAGACGCAGCCTAAGACATAAACTAATCGCTAACTTATCATACTACAAACTGCCGGAAACAGACCTAGAAATGCTAGACAAAATTTAGACAGAGATCTAAATTTTTTCATATCTTCACAAAGCACATCAGAGAGACATACCTTTTGCAACTAAGGAAGTTTAAGAGATAAATTCATTCCAAACAATATTTAAAAAATAGCAAAAGCCGCATTAGCAAAGAAGAAAACGATAACAAAAATAACACCCTTAGGCAACCAAATCCCTTTTGTGTTCCGCCAGAACCAAAAGACGCAAAACTCAGGAGACACTTTAAAATTGTTCAAACGAAGGTAACTCAACTCCTCAAAGAAAAAAAAAAAGACAAACGTATCATCAGAAATGAAAAACGAGAGCCATCAGACGCCAAGATAAGAACAAAATACAACCATCAAGGAAACGGACAAGGGCGGTGGAATCTGCATTCTTACCACCAACGACTATATAAAAAAAGTTAACAACCATCTTATAGACCCTGTAACGTATAATTACTCACATACGACCCGTCAACAGAAGCCAACAACATAGTCAACAATCTCATTGACCACCCATTGAAAACATACGTTATCAACAAAGGAATAGCTCACTATATGAGACCTGAGTTTCTAGGGCAAACACCATTCCTTTAAGGCCTACCACAAACTCACAAAGAGTAACTTCCTCTTCGATTGATTGTATCTGAATGCTCAGGCCTAACGGACAACATGCCCGAATGCGTGACTAAATACCTGTAGCTATTAGCATTAATTTTTCCGGCCTATCTAAAAGAGATGACACATCTACTGGAACTCCAACAAGAATTAAAAATCCCTTTCAAAAAGTTCTCTTTAGTTACAGAAGACGTCATATTCCTCTACACTAACATACCCCAACAGGACGCCATTGAGGCAATCAAACAATGCATTAACTGTACTCAACACTTTACCGGAATTTCTATTTTCCTACCAAACTTCCGCCAATGATACCCATAACACACTTTCTTCAACTCGTAGATTGAATCCTCTCGAACAGCACTTTTAAATACGGAAATAAACACTACAAGCAACAATACGGTACCTCCAATGAAACGAGAATGGCCCTTCCCTACGCCAACATATTTATGGGCAATATTGAAGGGAAAATTATGCACAAATTAAAAAAATCTGTTTTTCACTACAAAAGATACATTTTTGACAAGATTCTCTTACTATTCGATGGCACCATCGAAGAAGTAAGAGATAGTCCCCGCTAGACTACATGAACAATTTACACAACTTAATAAAATTCACATTCAACGTCTCCAAACAAAGTATTAAGTCCATGGACGTTAAACTATGCAAGGTTGCAAATGGCAGACTGTACTCAACACTCTACCAAAAACCAACTGACACAATGACCCTACTCAACTTTTTCTAAAATCACCCAAGACACCAAAAACCAAGCAAAGTCATCTTGAACACGTGGGACCTGGAGGACGAACTCAAAGAGCTGGCAAAAATTCTTGTCACAAAAGGGTATCCTCTAGCCGTGATTAATCATCAATTCCAAAAAGCCCTCGCAATAAACCAAGAAGAAATGATCGGCAAACCAAAGGAAGCCACAATAAAAATAACGACAACAACCACAGCAACGACTCACACATCCTACCAATTATACAACCCTTTAACTCCACAGGACAACAATTACGAGAGATTGTCATAAAACACTGGTACATCATTGAAAACGAAGCCTATCTTCACCGCATTTTTCCTATTAAACCAATGAAAGTCTCTGCGAACCACAAAACAATAAAAAACAAATTAGTAAGGACAAGACACAGACAAGCCCCACAACATACTGTTGCCAGAAGAGCAATGACGGAAACATAACACAAAAACATTGTTCTTATACGCTACTTGTAATTAAATTTGTGTTTCTAAACAATAGATATGTTTCACCTTTCATGATGTGGTTTTTACTCTACTCTCCTCTACCTAATCCCTCCCGTAACCTTAGCTTTCTCTCTGAAAAGCTTAGCCTCTGAATTTTACCTTAAGACAACATTTGATCAGTCCCCCCGCAAAACTAAGCCAACACAAGCCAATAATAAATCATATAGCACACAAAATACCAAATGATACAGGTAAAATTTTTCCTCCCATCCCCCCTCACAATCCTTTTTTCTTCAGTGTCTGCTTTTAAACTGAATAACTGTCTAACTTTTGATAAATCTGCACTAAAACTCAAATAAATAATTAATTTTGCCTCATTCCATTAAACTTGTTGAACAACAACATTTGTTCAACAAGTTTAATGGTAAAAAAAACTAATATATATTTCAAAAATAAATTGCATAGTATTAATTTACAATAATGAATTAAAACTTTATGGATCTTAAGGGAAAGTGAAAATAGTCACAGAAATTTCGGCAAAAGTCGGCAAAATTTGTAAAAAATCCCTCAGGAATAAGAAAAGTCGGCAAAATTTGTAAACAATCCCTCAGGAATAAGAAAAGTCGGCAAAATTTGTAAACAATCCCTCAGGAATAAGAAAAGTCGGCAAAATTTGTAAACAATCCCTCAGGAATAAGAAAAGTCGGCAAAATTTGTAAACAATCCCTCAGGAATAAGAAAAGTCGGCAAAATTTGAGGAGCTAAGTTGAAAAGTGTTTCAGCTATAGAAATGATCATTTGTGTTTTCGTCCTCTTTATAAGCAATCCCTCAGGAATAAAATGCAGATTTGAATAACCATAAGGATGAAAAGGTTTTGAAAAACATAATCATTGTTGTAGGTAAAGGTACTGATTGGATCAATTTGATGCCCAAATCAAATGACATGCGGCCGAAGCGACAGTCTGCCATAGAAGGACATTACTTAAGACAATTAAAGGAGGTAGTGCGTGGAAAATGAAGACTCTCAATAATCAAGTTAAATTAATGATTTTTGTATAAGTTTTTTGCTATTTTTATTGGTTCTCCACTGGCACTTTTTATATGCTAAGTGAAGAACCGCGTGTTGTAAGATTAGTTTAGGAGTTTTATTGTTGTACAACATCGTGTTAAATTATGTAGAAAGAACGTTTATATATTTTTAAATCGATTACATTATGTTATTAAAAAGATTTAGGTTTTTTAATAAATAACTGTGAACACTTACCTTAAGATTTAACAGTAAGAGTTCTTTTATACTGAAGAAACAAATAAATAAATAAAATAAACAACTGCAGCATTAACAAACACACCAACTTTTTAAGGATAATTGATTGGAAACCTACTTAAGCATGGATTTAGTTTACTTGAAAAGTTTAAAAGTGACGTATTAGAAAGGAGACAACGAAAAGTATGAGATAAAATACTTTTATTTTGTTAAAAAGAAAAATTCGTTCTTTCTGAAAAAGTAATCAAAGTCATAGTTATAAAGAGAATGAACATTGATGGAAATTTAAAAAAGTAGTAAAAAGTAATAAAAAAATTCATCTTAAAATCGATGATGCTATATGTACTGTCATTACACTAACACCAAAAGGTATGAATCTCCGCGCTCATTTAGCTTCATATACAACAAAAAAAAATAAAAAAATGCGTTAGCGCATGTTGCAAAAATATTTATGTTGACCTAATACCATAATTATAGGATATAGATAGTCAGGTCACTCGAACTTTAACATTGTAATTTTTTTAATGATCGTTGAAAAAATTGTAAGCAGCTGAGTGGTAATGAACAGAATGCACAAAATGTCAAAACGATCTAAAAACATTGGTTCAATGTAGACGCGTTGTTATTTACTCTTAATAAACAGATACACTTTTTGACGACGAAAGTTTTTTTAAAGACGTATATACATTTTTTTTTGCATTTTAAAAATGCATATCTCAAGAAACCCGTCCAAAGTATAAAGAATGAAATTATATAATACTTTTTTAATAATATATACTATAAAAGTTGTTTCATCAATCAGAAATCTCTCCTATACAAAAAAAATTGAAAAATTAAACCTAACTACTCTAGTGGAAAGGAGACAAAGAGGAGATCTAATACAAATTTATAAAATTATGAATACTATTGACAAATTAGAAAAAGGTAATCGTTTTCCAATAGTTAATAATTATACGAGGTCACTGCTTTAAATGTTTCAAGGAAATGACAAAACACAAGCACAGAGAAAACTTCTTTTTTAATCGAGTAGCGAATGCATGGAACTCTCTGCCAGAAGAAGTTGTTAAATCGCCTTCAGTCAACAGCTTTAAAGCAGCAATTGATTGCTGGATGAGCAGCAAATGATCAATTCGGCTGTCAAAATGTGCCTGATAACACACTCACTGGCTATGCCAGTTACAGCGTCTTCTACTAACTAACTAACTAACTAACATATGTAAATACATATATATATATATATATATATATATATATATATATATATATATATATATATATATATATATATATATAAATATATATATATATATATATATATATATCTATATATATCCATATATATTTATGAATTTATATTTATATATATATATATACATATATATATATATACATATATATATATATACATATATATATATATATATATATATATATGTATATATATATATATATATATATAGATGTATATATATATATATATATATATATATATATATATATATATATTTAGGTATATATATTTATATATGCATATATATATATATATATATATATATATATGTATAAAGATAAATAAATATATATATATATCTATATATATATAAACATATATATATATGTATATATATATACATAAAATATATATATATATAAATAGATATATATATATATATTTATATATATATATATATATATATCCATATATATTTACAAATATATATATATATATATATATATATAAGTATATATATTTATATATATATATATATATATATATATATATATATATATATATATATATGAACATATATATATATATATATATATATATATATATATATATATATATATATATATATATATATATATATATTCGGAGAAAAAACACATATTTTTTTAGTGCAATACTGTGTTTACAAGTTCTCGACCAAGAGGTAATTCACTGTTATTCAGAGTGGTAGCCCTCTTATCAAATATAAAATATCAGATTGAGCAATTTGTAAATCATTGATGATAATGACCGCACCTTGTTCAACCGACCAACTTGCAGCTCTAGCAGCCAACTGGCCAGGCCTTGGTCAAGGTAACCATTCAGCTACTTCTCAAACACTTGATGTTACGATATCGAAACTAATAGCCACAGTCAGCATGCTTCTCACCCGCGTATCTGTTCTTGAAACTGAAAATATTACTCTAAAAGCAAATCTTTTTAATCAGCCAAAGTCAGCATTTCCGAGCTTGACCACAACTCTTAATTGGGCAAGCGCAGTCAAGCACGGTTCAGAAGCCAATAATGCAATTATCACAGCAGTCAACGAAAATGCTAAAATTGTAGAAACGAAATCAAAAATAGCTATAGTTGTCGGTCTTCCAAAATCCTATGACAATAATCAGAGGCTCATTTCAGTTCAAAGTATGCTTAAAAAACTTAACTATAATGTTGCTTTTAAAGTTATTGGGCATTTCACAAAAAAGATCAACAACAACACCAGTTTAACTACAATAGCAGCTGAACCAAATGAATTGATCATCATTGAGTTTGACTCGAATGAGCGACGCAATGATCTCTTATCTAATTCAAAGTGACTTGCCTCAATAGATGAATTAAAATCTGTCTACATTCGCCCAGACCGTACAACTTTCGAACAAGAAACATTCAACAACTTAAACAAAAAGCGTGCTATTGTAAATGCAGAACTATTGGCAAAAGATTTACTTGACAAACCCTTTCGATTTGTCGGCCGCAGCGAAAAAATCAAATGCATTGACACATCCAAAACAGTCAACATCAATGGAAGAGAGAGGAATCCATTCCTCAAATGGAAATCAGCTGCTGAAGCCATTCAGTCGCTCTCAACTTCTCACTAGTTCAACATTCTTTAACAAGGCCAGCTCTTCCATCAAATTATCTCATCTTTCGTGCTTCTACGCCAATGCAACCTCCCTCAATCCAATAAAAATCATCGAACTGTCCTTACTTGCAGAAAACAACTCTTTTGACATTATTTTTATCACCGAGACATGGTTCAATGACCAATCAACTCCCTCTCTTCAGAACTACAACCTCTATCGTTTAGACCGTCGCAACCAAATCGGAGGAGGTGTAGCTATATACATAAATAGTAAAATCATCTCAAACAAAATAGAGGAATCCCTACTACACAAAGATTTTATTCCTTACTATTTAGAACAATTATGGGTTGAACTAAAGCTTTTGAATGAAACTCTGATCCTAGGCTGCATTTATAGACCTCCATCCTCCGGTATCGAAGCCTTCTCAGAGATTCCAAGTGCTATTTTCCATGTCAAAACTTTAATATCGACTAAAAAATACAACGGTATCATCATTGCTAGTTTTAATTTCGCAGAGATTTCTTGGCCTTCCAACTCAGTCTTTTGCTCTAGTAAAATTGGTCTCAGTTCTTCATTTGTCTCTGTTTTTCAAGATTGTCATCTTCACCAAATCGTCACTGTCTCTACTTTCAAACCTGCTAATTGCCCTATGACAAAGACTCTTGATCTCATCACATGTGACTCTTCATATCGTGCTAGCGAAATCAAAATCGGTCCTCCACTCGGTTTGTCTGATCAATATCATTGCACTATCACCTGGCATTACAAACTGACTTCCAGAATAAAATTATCACGTTTCAACAGCTCTAAATTTACATACAAGCATGGTAACTACGAAAAAATCAACAAAGAATTCAATAATGTTGACTGGTCGTCTATTTTTAATGACTTAAATGTAGAACAATGTTACCAACTTTGGCTCAACAAATACAATGAATGCTGTCTTCAATTCATCCCTCGTATGCCAAACAAACCATCCCCCAAAAAACAACCATGGATGACAAAAGAACTATAATCTCTTATTCGTCTTAAAAAATCGCAATGGGCTCGTAACGTCAGTTCAAAATGGAAAATCACATCACTAGTTGAGGAATATAGGGAAACTAGAAAGTTTGTTAAAAAATTAAGTCATTCTTCTCTGAAATCATTCGAAATTTCCCTTGCCAGTGATAAGCGTAATCCTAAAAGACTGTTTTCATACATAAATAGTAAACGCTCTGTAATGAATCAGATCTCATCTATGCGAATCACCAGTTCCAGTGAGATAATTACCTCTGACAAAATTACAATAGCCAACTCACTTAACAATCAATTTCAATCAGTTTTCAGCAAAGAGCCATCCAATGACAATCTTCCCCGTTTTGATCGTAGAACACAATCCTCAATAGCGTATCTTTTGATACTCTGGCCACTCTAATGGAACTCTCAGCACTAGATATATCTAAATCACTTGGTGTAGGTAATGTCAGTCCTCACGTTTTATGCTTTTGTTCTACCTCAATGTCTTCTTCACTTACTCTCGTCTTTCAAAAGTCATTTGACAATGGTGAAATTCCAAGCTCATGGTCCAAAGCAATTGTAACACCTTTATTTAAGAAGGGCTCCAGAATCGACCCATCAAACTACAGACCAATATCCCTCACCTCAATTCCGTGTTAAATAATGGAGAAATTAGTTAAGAAGGCAATTATGCAGCATTTAAAATCAAACAATCTTTTATCAAATAGTCAACACGGATTTTTAGAGAAAAAGCATGCATTACAAATCTCCTTGAAACAATGGACTTCTTGACTGGAAATATAGCTAGAAAGCTACCAGTTGACGTCGTATTTCTGGATTTTGCTAAAACTTTTGACAAAGTCCCACATCAACGAATGCTTTACAAATTAAAAATGTACGGAATCGAAGGCAATCTTCTCAACTGGATAAAAGCTTTTCTACTCAACAGTTGTCACAGGTAACCAATCGAATTGGTTACCTGTGACAAGTGGAGTTCCGCAAGGATCAGTCTTGGGTCAAATTTTATTTGTTATTTTCATCAATGATCTGCCAGATGTAATAAGCAAAGAAAACAGTTGTAAGATTTACGCTGATGACACTAAAATCCTAAGCATTGTCAACTCATTTGCTGCTCAACTTTAGCTCCAATCAGATATTGACCAAATTGTCCAGTGGACTAAATCTTGGCTCATGGAGCTAAATGCAAAGAAATGCAAGGTCATGCACTTTGGCCAAAAAAATTAACACCTTTTAAGTACTCAATGAAGGAATTAGGCCCTTGTTCAATAACGACTCGAACTACATTCGAAGTAACTACCTCTGAGCGTGACTTGGGAATTTAAATTACCAATGATCTTAAAGTAGAAACCCAATTCATCATTGCCTCATATAAAGCAAATCAAATGCTTGGCATCCTAAAACACACTTTCCAATCTCGTGATGCTTCTTTATGGAAACAACTCTACTCCACCTATATCTGTCCTTTACTTGAGTTTGCAATTCTAGGTTGGAACCCTCATTTGGTGAAGGATGAACAAACAATTGAATCCATACAGCGCTGAGCCAAAAAAATACCAGACAAACTAAAAAAGTTAGACTACACGTTCAGGTGTTTACAACTTGGCCTATCTTCCCTTGTTGAACGTCGTAAACGAGGTGACCTCATCCAAAAATAAAAAATTGTTAATAACATAGACATCAACTGGCACTTTCCTCTCATCAAAATTCCACCAAGAGTAAATCACAGAGAAAGAATTCACCGTGAAAAAAACAGCAATAACTTAGCTCGTTTCCACTTTTTCAACAATCGCATTGCCAACCCATGGAACATGTTACCAGATAAAGTAATCGGTTCTCCAACTGTCAACAGTTTTAAAGCGAGCCTCGATAAGCTCTAATGTTACTACAGCTCGCAGCTATCCTTAGTGAAAGTTGCAATTGGAGCTTAATAAAAACTAACTATAATCTGACATTCTATGATTTGTATTTTGTCAATTATTTTTACTTTTGTTGTAACAAATATATACTACTACTACTATATATATATATATATATATATATATATATATATATATATATATATATATATATATATATATATATATATATATATATGAAATGTGGTAAAAATGAAATTTAGAACACATATCAGTAAATGTGTTTTATACTGCTAATATACAAAATGTCTCGTAATAATCATTAAAATCATTTTTAAATATTCTCACAAACTATATATGAACTTATTATAAACATTCAAAAGTAATTATATATAAATATATAAAGTTGTTCAAAAACAGTGCTTAAAAAGAAAATAACATAAATTGAGTAAACAAACAAAATATGTTTGTTTGCTAAGTAATTAGTTACATAAAGTTCATAATAATTTGAAATAAAAATATCATCTTTCCTGTAATCATTCCTTCCTCCTGCATGACCATATTTTAACAATGATTTCAATATTGACCGCTCTAATGTTTTTAATAATTGCTACATTTGCATCAAGGTACTTATTCATTTGGACGGCAGCTTGTTCATGTTTCAGTACTTTTCAGTTCAGTCGATTGGGGATTCTGCTAAGAAATCGCATTTATCATTTTTTAATTTTTAGGTTCTAAGTCAAAAAAGTAACTTTTACAATTTTTATTAGTTATTCATAATTGATACTTAAGCAGACACTAAAATCACACTCATAAATTTAGCCCAAAATTTTTTTTTTTTTTGCCGCAACTAAGGTTTTAATATCTATAAGAGGACCAAAAGTATGAAACAAAATTCATTTTAATGAATTATTGAAAAGTAATAAAAATTTTTATAGAATTAAAAGCAAAATTGAAGCAAAGACATCAGGCTAGTGACGCACTGTGAAAATAATGGTCAGTTTTGGATCAAAAATCTAAAACTTTTTTGAAAGTGTTGAAATTTGCACAAATGTGAAGTAGTATATTAAGATCCTAAGGAAATATTTTTCATAAAAAATACTTTAATATAAAGTTGGTAAATAAAAATTAAAAACTCTAAAATTTTCATTTTTTATTTTTAACTAATCTTGTTCTTTTTAATTATATGAAAAAGCTTATTTAACATTCGAAAAACATTTATGCGAGGATTTGACAAAAGCTTATTTAACAATCGAAAAACATTTATGCGAGGATTTGACAAAACTCAAGACAAAAAACAAACATGTACATTTTTAACTTTTTTACAAAAATTTTCGTTATTTTAGGCGTAACTGTTTTACTAATTTGGATTTTTAATTGTTTCGTGTAATTAATCATTTTACTTAAATCTTAATATTTACATAAATAATTTTCACAGTTTATAAAATGCTTATTATGGAAATCTGGTGATGAATGGATCGGAAGTATTTTAAATACGTCATCATTTGCAGCTAATCTAAAATATTTCCTGCCAAAATAAGGAAATTTTTTTAATTCCCTTTTTTACGGGATACTTGCGCATCTTCTTTGCGCATCTTCTTTGCGCATCTTCTGAAAAATGACCAATAGGCAGAAGTGAAAATGTTTTATGATATTTTCTCCGAGAAATTTTGTGTACTGAAGATGGCATATAGCACCAGGCTAAATACTCACATAAATGTGGGCAGTTTCTGTAGTATATATACCAAAACTTTAAGCATTTACCATAACACCTGAGGAAAGCTGTTAGAATTATTTAAATTCGCTTAATCAAATCGTCTACTCGAATGACTTCAGAAGAGCGGTTTGCATTTTTAAAGAATCTCGTAGCAGTATTACCATCATTGGTATTACCATTTACTTGTTTTGGTTTGTCGACGAATAACCCTAGCTGCTCACAAAACATTTTTGCACCAAGGTCCTTTTCTCTTTCTTTTAACGCTTTTTATTTAACTTATGGTTCGCCATGTTTGGAAAGTTTTTGGTTGTAGGAAAAATATAATATCATTTCCATTTATGCATATAAGTAAAAATATGAATTTGTTCTAAAATTTCCACAACATAATGCTCTCGAAAATGTATACTTGAGCAAAAAATATTTAAGGGACGATTTTGTAAAACTATTTTACACAGTGTGACGGGGTGCGTGACTTTTAAAGTTATCTACGTTGTATAGATAAGCTTTTCCATTTTATTTAAAAGTTTAACTTAGCACACATAGTGTTTCTTTGGTTTAATCATCGTTAAATATATGTTTTTTGTACCGAGAGAAGCAAGTACTTATTGATTTAGCTTTTAACTAATAATTTTAATACGTATTTAATCTTAATTAAATAACATATTTTTTTATTTTTAATTTAAAAGAGTTTAACAGACATTTAACTTTGTTATTTTTTCTATTTTTTGTTTTATTTTTTCAAAAGAAAAACTATTACTAATAATTTTATTGCAAGTTGTATGTTGCGCAAAATTGTTTTTATTTTTATAAATTTATTTTGTTGTTACTTTTTTCCTACGACTTTGTTATTTCACTTTTTTTCAGTAATTATTTCATTATTTTAAATCAAATTTAATATTTGTTATTTGCTATATTTAAAAGTGGATCAATTAAATAAAAGTGTGTAAGATTTTTAATTTTGTAATAGTCTTCAATTTATATAAATTTTTTTTCATTTTTTTTTCCCTTTCTTTATTCCCTTGTAAGTTTAATATAGGTATATTGGTAATAATTACAGTTGCAGTAAGTAATTATTTATTATTTATGGAATCATATTTCGGGACATAAAGACAAACTGTATGTCTTCTTCTTGCCACGGCCATTTTATTCATACTAAAATATTAATTGTTTTTATATATGTATACGACAGAACAAAAAAACAAAATTAAAAAAAAAAAGTTTTAGCAGTTTTTATTGTGAAAATATTCAAAAAAATTAAAATTGACTACTAAAACTTTAACTTTTGTTTCCTAATATTTTCATTAAAATAGTTAGTTTGTCTAAACTGTTTAAAAAAGCATTATTTTCAATAAAATTTAAATAACTTCAATTAAGATAAATTAGAAATCCGAAGTTAGTTTGGTAATAATATTCAATCTCTTCAAGAGATTTTTTCTTTGTTTCAGGCAAAAAGTAGTAAACAAAGAATATACTTGTTAGACAAAATACAAAAAAAAGCCATAAAACTCCTTGAACTCGATAAAAACTTAATAAATTATCAAATGAAAATGAATAAAGGCAAAACACCAATTTACACTAAAAAAAAAAGACAGAAGAAAAACTACGCAGACGAGGAGGAAATATTTCAGACGTAAATAGCAACGGTTGAGCCCCCCAGAGTAGCTATTAATAAAATACGTGAAGGTCAACCATGAATAGCTATCATAGAACATGACATTATTTCATATATCTTTATATCACTATTATCAAAATAAGATTCTAACGTTTCATTATTTACAGGTATAAAAAAAATTTGAAAATAACCTCCAAGTAAGAGATTGCAAATAAGCATACCAAAAGCCCCAAGCGTAAGAAGTTTTTTCCTTCCATATTTATCGACTATCAAGTATGTTGTATTTGTATAAAGCACTGTGTTAAATATAGAGCTAAAGGCATTTATCTGACGCCTGTCATATGAAATATTTTCTGACCATAAAAATATCATAGCATATATTCCGCAAATTTGCTAAAAAACCATTAGAAAAGAGCCATATAGTAAAGGTCTATACAAGCCAGGTGTTCTAAAGTAGTATAGAACTACCACAGATTGTTATTCTAAAATGAAAAAACCTATTATTATGTTAAACTTAATTTAAAATAATAAAAGTGTGAGGGGTTATATATTCAAAAATACTTGAAATATTAAATATAAAATTTGAATAAAATATATAATAAAATTTTAAAAAATGCTACAAATTTTTTTTTTATTAAAAATGTATAGCCATTGGAATGAATTATAATATTTTTTTGAATACTGTGGTAGCAGTAAATGGGAGCATCTGCTAACTTATATTTTCAGCAATCCTGTGGTAAAATGCAGTAAATGAGAGTATCTGCTAACATAAATTTTTAGCAATACGGTCGTAGCAGGAAAGAAACACCTATTTTTTTCAAAATATTAAAACAATTTAACATGTTTTATTTTAATAATATATACTTTAAAAAAAAAAAAATTAATACTCTTTAGATAAAAGTTCTTTATGGCGTCATTATTTGTACACGTTATTAACATTTTTTTGCCCTAAATGGATATGTTTCTTCCGAAAAGGATAACTTATTGAAAATAAATCAGTTTCTTCTAAAATTTTTGAACTGCAATCTTTATTAGCAATACTATGTTCTTGTGAAAAAGAATGTTATAAAACTCAACAACTACCTTTTAATGTTTCACAGCCCCAAAAACGTAAAAACCAGAGTTGGAAGTAGAAATATTAGTGGTTTACATTATTTTGATTGGGTTACTCTAGATAGAGGTGCTTGTTATAACCTACAACCTAACCGAGGCCAAATTAAGGTTACGTTTCCTCGTGTTCGTGAAGGTTGAACACATCAACAGTTCATTGATCGCGTTGTTCCTGATCAAACAGAATTAGAGTTAGAGTGGGAGCATGTTAATGCTGATAAAAAAAAAAATCTAATGATACTTTTCTATTCTTTTCTACTGAAGGTCTTTATATTAGAATAGGAAGAGACAATACTCTTGACTTTTTTTGAAGCTTACTTAACCAATGCTATTTTAAAACATATTGTTTTTGAAAGTTACCGATACTGCAAAGATTTTATGAGCAGTTATCCAGAAAAGGACAATAATTCTTATCTTAAAATTGGACGCTGTTACAGTAGTTGAAGAGAAAATATTTTTTGGTCTAATTACATTAACAGGTATGGTACATAAACCAAATTTGAACATGCGTTGGTTCACCGATGATCTTTATTGCACACCAATCTTTTACGAAACCATGTCTCGACCGTTTCAAGTCTATCCTCAAACTTCAATAACAATAACGATTATAATCATAATCTTAATGATCCTTATAGAGATTGATTGCATAAGGTCAAACCATTTCTCAACATGATCAGAGAACGTTGTCGAAAAGTTTACACATCAGGAAAAAACAGGAAAGTGTTGATGAATCCCTTGTTTTTTTAAGGGCAGATTGCATTTTCGTCAATGTATAATGACAATTGTGAAAGAACACGATTTGGAATAAAGGTATATGAGTTGACAAAAGCTGATGTATTACACTTGATTTCCTAGTGTACTGTGGTACTGGGATGGATGATGATGACGAAAATTCTACAATGCCTTTATGCCAACGTATACTAATTAAACTGATGGGACCATTTATAAATAAAGGTCATATTGTCCTTACTGATAATTACTATATAAACCCTTCTTTTATTAGCTTCTTCTTGTCCAAGAAGACTTATATTTGTGGAACTATTCGCGCAAACCGAAAACACTGCAGCAAAGAGATATTAAATGAGCAACTTGCAAAAGGGACTGTTTTTTTTTTCAAAACTCGCAGCGAAGACAATAAAATCTTAGCCTGAAAATATCGTGTAACTAAAGACAAATTTTCTAACAAACAAAAAGGTGATTATATGCTGTCAACATATCACAATCTAGTGATGGTGGAAACAGGAAAATCCAATATAGATGGTAACATTATATTCAAACCGTCGAAGGTTAAGTCATTGAGTATGCATATGGGTGGTGTAGACTGGGTAGACCAGCAATTGCATGGAATTCAGGCATTTCAAAAATCCTATAAATGGTACCAGAAGTTAGCTTTTTTTTCTAATTCTTCAATGTGCTTTAAATTCACAAAAGATTAATACAATAGTTCTGGCAGACACAATTCATAATTTTCATTTTTTGCAAGGTAACATAAAGCTGGTATATTCACTAACCCCTTAGACAACTCACAACCCTTTTGTTGTTTTTGGAAAGAATTTTGATAGACTTACTGGCAGACACTTTGCTTCAATGTAGCCACCAGGCAAGTCCGGAAATAATCATAGACACTACAAAAGATGTCATGTTTCCCAGTGGGCACGGGGCGTAAAAAAGACGTCATTTTGGACGTTCAATTAGCTTCCGTCCGTCCCATTTAAATTCTAAATGTCTTTTGAATGTCTTTTTGGCGTCCAATAAATTTTTTGTCCTAAAAAGATCCAGAATACGTTATTAAATCAAAATTAAATGAGTTAAATCACGCAGTCCACAAGGCTTATTTATTTTTTTAATTGTAAACACGTTTTTAATACAAATGTAAAAAGGAACTTTCAAATATAAAAAGAGCTTTTTATGGCATCTTGAATAATTAAATTTAAAGCGACTAATAGACAGGTTCTTGCAAATTTACAATATATATATATATATATATATATATATATATATATATATATATATATATATATATATATATATATATATATATATATATATATATATATATATATATATATATATATTGTTTTTATATATTTAATTTCTTAAGAAGCGTGTTAATATTGATACAGAAATTGACACAGATATTGAAAGAAATATTTTAAAACTGAATATATGTTGTACTATATATATTTATATTAATTATATACTTGGTTTTTGATAAAGTATATCAAGTATAATACTTGATATACTATATCAAGAACTAAGTTCTGACTATTTGAAAGAATTATATATCGCAGAATCTCATGATGAACCATATTTTTCAAAAGGAAAACATATTAATGATACAGAAAGTTTATCCTGATAATTTAATAGAATTCAATATCTTTAATTGACAACTTTTAGATTGTGCTATTCAAAATAATTGGACCAGTACACTAGTTAATGAACTTCTTGAAATATTTCAAAATCAAGGTTTATAACTTTGTGAAGATGCAAGAAAAATTTTAAAAAACACCGATAGGTATAACTAAGTTATACCTTTGGTGTTTTTAAAACTTTCCCTGCATCTTCCTTACAAACAGTTAATAACTGTTCCTGAAAGGGTGGTTGTTATTACTCTTATTTTGAAATACAAGCAATTTTTAAGAACTTTTTATTTTTGAACTTTTTTATTGATGGTTTATCTTTATTTAAATTCTCTAGTAAACAATTGTGGCCAATATCAGCTTGCTTTGATTAGCCTTATTCAGTAACTAAATACCAAATTTTTTCTTTGAGTTAAGACACTAATACAAAATGGTTTTCTATACAACAAAAAATATAAATGTTACTGTCAAGTCTTTCTTTTGTGCAATGTTTCAACTATATTGTTGTTAAAATCTCATTATGGCTACAACTTTTGTAAAAAGTGTTCCGTTTATGGAACTTATAAAGGAATAATTGTGTTTAATATGGTACTTTTCTACCCACATATCTCTTATATAAATCAACTGTTACAACTGGTTTAATTTTTTAAATTAAACTCACTTCTTAGTGAATTTTGAAATTTGAACCTTCTCCATAAAAAAAATCACACAAAAGAATAAAGACATTAGTTGTACCAGACATGTCAAAGTCTGCTTTAAATAATCCTTTAGATCATAGATGTAATTAATTTCTCAATTTTATTTATCGTTCTTTAAAAATTTCAAAAAAACAAATTGTAATTAAAGTCAATATATATATTTATTATTTGATAAAATTTATTTTTTTATTACATATTCAACTTCAAACAAGAATGAGAAAAATGTATTTAAAAATGGAAGTGAGTTAATATTTTTTTCTATATGAATGAATTTTTGATAATTTATGGTTTTTAGTTTTAATATTTAATAAAAAAATATGTAACACAGCAATCATTTTAAATATAATTTCAGTGAACCTATATAGACATTTTAGTTGGTTGTAGTTTTGGTCATCATATACTTAATGGACGATTAGTGGCAGTAGCCAAAAGTGGATAACATGAATAACCACTATATTACTTGTTGGAATGTTATCGGCTGGCCACTTGAGTAATTTACTAAGTAAACAGTTAAATGGAGTCAAACTCCATTTAACTTCTCAAAATGTCTATATAGGTCTACTGCAAATCCACGTCAACAATGTTTGCTGAGAAAGTTTCAATATGTAGTCATTTATTTATTGACATGTATTTTCAGGGTTCCCAATCCTCCTTAAAAACCTTAAATATCCTTGGAAAAAAATGCTCCTTAAAAGTCCTTAAATAACCTTAAAAAATTGTAAAATTTAACTGGTCTAATTTAAAATCCTAATAAATTTATACTTCGAAAGGGAAATCTTAAATGCTTTTCTTTTCTTCCTGAACTGACTAGGTAGGTACTTTGAGTATTGTGGAGTATTAAAAAAATGCTTAATTTACTTTTCTATACATTTTATTTTACTTATTAATTAATAATTTATTTATAAACATAAATATGTATTGGTCAAATACATGTTTTATATTTCATAAACTCACATTACATTTATATATTTCTAAATGCATTTAAATATGCATTTAGAAATATATAACTGATGTGTTTGAAGTTTTTGCATGTAATTTCGTTTTAAATTAAAGAAATTTTATTTGAGTAAATGTACTACAAATATTTACATAACAAATTTCGATCTGTAATTATGTACATGTTGCACACTTTACACATACACAATATTACCGAATTGATCAAAACACTAATCCTATTCCCAAATAACTTGCACTAAATTACCCCATATAACTTAAACTAGTGTTATCTTTTGAATTTAGGAATAGAAGTTATTAAATATAGGTGGTTCATTATGCAGTGCAGTTGAGAAGAGCATGCTTTCAAAGTAAGCATAAGTTTTCAATAAAATGAGCATTTTTAATACCATCATTTTATATATGTGTGTGTGTATGCGTGTGATATGTGTTTGTGTGTGTGTAATAAATAAATAAAAAAATACATATATATATATATATATATATATATATATATATATATATATATATATATATATATATATTACTTCATAAAGTGTATTATAAATGTTCTCTATATTCTTTTCCCCTATATTCTTACATACTTATCTTTAAAAATTTTTTTTCACTTTTAAAACTATTTACCTGATTCCTACAGCAAAAAAGAACTTCAAAATGTTGTTGGCAATATTCTAAAGCGCGCACCAGATTCTAAAAGATGGTGAATGACGTCAAGTTTTCGAACAGTCCGTTCTTGGAAAGTAACAAGTGGATGAAGAAGTTTAAAAAAATTATAATTTATAAAACTTAGCACAATCATATTATCAAAAAGTTTAAGCCAATTTTTACTTTTTACTTATTCTCAAAAAGTTCTGTGAAAAACATAAATTTTAACCTTACCTATGAATAAAGTCTGATAAAAACACGTATTTTAGACGTCGAAATGAGGACGGCTAAACTAGGTTATTTAAAAACGTCATTTAGTGTTTCCATTTAGCACTAATTCTGGACGTCCTAAATTCACGAGTTTTAGACGTCTGAAAAACACGTCTTTATTTCGTCCCAAAAAAACGTCCTATCTACGTTTTAAGAAGACGTCATTTGGCGTTGCCATTCAGAACCAATTCTGAATGTCTTAATAAAGTCGCAAAAGGACGTCTTATTTACGTCTTAAAAAGACGTCCTTATTAAGTCCTATAAAGGCATCATCTTGCGTTGCCGTTTCGAACGTCCTAAAAAGACGTCTTTTTGACGTCATATAGACGTCGGCGTGTCTGCTGGGTTGTTTTGCAAACGGGAAACTGACCGCAAAAGGACATTGCTTGAAAACTGTTTTTGTATGTAATTTCTATCCATCACAAATTTTTGTGATGAACGAGTTGCTTTTTTGTGATGTAAACTTTTTGTCATGGACAAATTCCTTTCAAAATTGTTTTTTCATTATGCAATTCACAGCCTGGCTTACATCCTGATAAGTGATTTCGAAATTATCAAACTGTTTTGGACTATTCCTAAAAAGGTATTATGAATGTTTACCCATGCATAAAATGTTCTCTCAAGCCGTGTGTGTGTATACTTTATTTTAGAAAAATTTTCAATTTGTTGGTGCCCTTACAAAAAGATGAAGTTCTTTTGATTAAGTTATAAATTATAATTTTTTTAATAGTTTGATCACCACAATATATACCTTTCTTATTTAATATTAAAAACAAAATGTTTATAAACTAATCTAATATTATTTTAAAATTAAAATAAGAAGTTATACATTTTTGTTTATTGAAATGGTATATTTTTGATCACTTGACTAAACTTTTTTAATTATGCGAAAGTCTATTTTCTAAAAAAAAAAAACAAGACCTCATTTGTTATAAAATAAAAACTACTGATTATTAGTTTTTATTTTATAACCTTTCAATTGTTCATGATCAAAATACTATATTTTACGCGCAGACATATAGATGTTTTTAACTCAGTCGCGAAAGGGTTAAGGCGAATTCTTGGCATAATCAACAGTAAATTAATTATTAGACAACTATTTTATGTTAATTAAGTGAATCACATCTAAATATCTTGGTTAACATTTGCAGTTCGTAAACATGAAAAAGGAGCAAGTAATACAGATGTTGAGAGGTCTATAAAACAATGGCTAATCCAAGCTCCTGATAGAAACAGCAAAAACGTGCCTCAAAAGCGTTAGCTAAAAATGCTAGATGGTTTTTTTAGTTGTCTTAACTTTTCTTTGATGTTTTTTATATATGTCTTGAAAAACAATATTTTTATTGTATTAGTCAAGTTAAACATCGCCTTTTATTGAAGCCATTAAGTGTAGAATCATAATTGTTATCATCATTATTATCATTTGTTCAGTTTTTCTAAATATTTTTACATTCATTAAAAGCGACGTGATTTGTTAGAATTAGTTTTAATAATGATATTAGTTTAACAATGTAATCAAGAACGAAAAATACTAATAATGTAAAAGGAAAAATGAAGATTACACAGTAATGTAAGTAAATTAGTCTTTTTTATCTATAAATAAGTTATAATACATATATATATATTACTTCTTTTTAACGTAAGTTTAGTGCTTTAATATCTATTTAATATTAGAAATTAGATGCAAAATTGTCTAAATGACTTGGCACATCGTCAGGAAGAAAAGATTGCATTAAAATAGGAGGTCGAGTAGTATCAAGCGTTAACACATGAAAACATCAAATAATAAAGACGTTCGTCCTTTATGATTTTGCTTTATTACTTTGCAAGTTAAAAGTGTTTACTGTATTGAACTCTTTTATTGAAATTCAAAATATTTATAGTTACATTTGTGTATATCAAAATGTATTTATAGTTTAAAACTCTTTGGAATATTTTTTTATAATTTTTAGATGCAGTATTTCATAAAGAGTATATTTTGAAACAACGGGATTACCAAATGTTATCATGGAGTTAATGAGTTGTGATGAATTAGATAACCAGCGTAAGGTATTCTTTTTATATGGAGGTCCTAGAAATTTCATTGATATATTTTTATAGATTTTTTATATAGTAATTCCTTTAGAGCATTTTTTTAAACAACACGATTATCTAATGTTTTCATGGAGTCAATAAGTTGAGAATAATTGTACAAACAACGTAAGACTCTTCTTTCATATGGTAGCCCAGGAAACCTTTAATATCTCCATAAGTTTTGCATGTAGCGTTTCATTGAAAGGATATTTAAGAATAACACGATTATCTAATGTTATCATAGAGTCAATAAGTTATGATTTGTTGGATAAACAATACGCAACGTAATATATATTTTTTTATATTGCATCCCACGAAATTTAACTGATTTAGAAATTGATATAAAAATAAAATAAGACAAGGACAAAAAATTCATTAAGAGTATATATATATATATGCTTGATGAGTTTATTATTGTTGTTTTCTTTTATATGAACATATATATATATATAAATATATATATATATATATACATACATATATATATATATATATATATATATATATATATATATATAAATATATCTATATACATATATATATATATATATATATATATATATATATATAAATGTATATATATATACATATAAATATATATATATATATATACATATATATATATATATATATATATATATATATATATATATATATATATATATATATATATATATATATATATATATGTATATATATTATATAAATTTTCTAATCGAAATAACTTTAAGGTTAGTTATAGCTGCTTTCCGAACATCAACAGTATTATTACCTCTCTTAATTAAAAGATATTATTTAACTGTTATGAAAATGCAAATCAATTGTGCAATTGTCGACAAATAACCTTATACCCACTCAACGGAAAATGCCTTATAAAAAATTTTATTTATATTTGCAACGTAAAAACTCACCAAGAAGTAGGATATTATTACATTGGGCTTACTGAGAAAACACTTAAGAACAGGTGGTAAAAACTTAAAAACTATTTTTTTTATGAAAGTAAGGCCAACTCCACTGTTAAAAGGTGTTATTTAAATTTTGAATTTGTGTGGGAACGCAAAAATAAAACCTGTTTTAAAATGAAATGTTATCGATCAAGCGGAGCCATTCATGCCTGGTGGTAAATTTTGCAATTTATGCTTGACAGAAAATTACCACATTATTACATCAGCATTAAATTTGCTTAATAAACGAACCGAGCTTGCATCAAAATTCCGAATAAAGAACTTTAATGCCAATAAGGCGGACACTCCATAGCATTTTTTGTATGTAACTTTTGTCGTTACTTTTTTGATGTTGTTACATCTGATGACCGCTATTGCGTGAAACTTTTAGTTATGTAATTAAAATATTTATTAATAATTACTAAGTTTTAACTAAATTTTATGCTCTACTAATTATATAACACGCTGTATTGAGCACTCTTACTAGAAATATTACCACAATTCCTATATATATATATATATATATATATATATATATATATATATATATATATATATATATATATATATATATATATATATATATAGATATATATATATATATATAGAGATATATATATATATATATATATATATATATATATAGATATATATATATTTATATATATATATATATATATATATATATATATATATATATATATATATATATATATATATATATGTATATATATATATATATATATATATATATATATATATATACATATATATATATATCTATATATATACATATATATGTATATGAGAGTTGTTTTGTCAGAAATTGATTAATTTTTTTTAGTGATAAGAGCATGGGAACACCCTCCCCCTCCCAGACCCCCTGAGCCACCTCGGAACAAATGAATTTATGTCATCGTCCCTAATGTAGGGGAGAGAATTTTTAATCTAAAAATCACTCAACCTCATATTTTTTAAATTGGTTTAAAACTATTTTCAAAACTATTTTTTGTTAAATATTTTATTAAAAAAAGTACTTCTAATTAGAAGCGGTTTTCAAGTTTTACAGGTTAAAGTTTTGAATAAAAAATGAAAAAAATACAAAATGTATAATTTTGTTTTATTTCTTAGTTAAATTATTTCAAGAACATCTTTCTTTGATTTAAAGGTAGGAATTTCTTCCCTGTGTATCATTCTTGTTCTAACAAATCCATCTCTTCTTTCTTGGCCGTAAACAATGGCAGATGCTTCCGTCACGCTTTTGACGCAGCGTTCTGTTGCTTGAGTGTGAATGCTGAATTTAGGAATTTTCTATGGATTTTCAATGAATTTGGAGACCTCCACTTTAGAAAGATTACATGTAAATATTGGTTCATAACAATCTTTTACATTCCAAGAAATTAATGCTTGAAGAATAGTAGCGTCAAGGTTAATTTTTGGAGATATTCTTTTTCGAACAGCAGTGTCTCCAAGCTCATTATTTCCTCTAATTTGTAAAACCTTATCAACACCAAACTTTCTTTCATTTTTATTAGAGCTAGTCAAGAGTGAAACCAGAATACACTAACCATGGCTGTACCAAGCCCCAGTTCGTATATAAGGTGTAATAATATTCGCCATATTGACTGGCATTGTCTTAAGAATTTTAAGTTCAAGCAAAATGTGTCTTGGTCCGTCCTCCAGCAGATGTTTGGAAAAAATTTCAAAATAAAGTTTGAAATACATTTTGACACAAAATTGAACTAATATCTTCAAGATCTCCAGCTCACTGTATTTAAGGTTATGATTTCTTGTCCACAAAAACATCAAAGCCATACCTGTTGTAAGCCAGCGAGAATGAGACAGTGATCCACATTTTAGATTTGCGAGATCCGGAGAAAGTTTTCCTGACTTGATAGCATTTACATATCTGTAACTGATATAAGCATCAGTAAATAAACTTTTTATGTCTTTCTCATCAAGTTTTGGAAGCTCCTCTCCATCTGGCAGGGGTGTAAAATTATAATTTATTGTCATATCATTTACATACTTAAGGTTTTTTCAAACTGATCCTGTAAATCCGTCTTTGCTACTTGTCGGACCATCAAGGGATATAATTAAATGTTGTAGCTGGAGTTCATTTGTATGTTTCATGCAAATCGCTCAATAGCATTTATGTCCTAACATTTTTTCCAGATGGGCATGAATTTCCCCTGACCATACTGTGTTGATATTAGTTGAATCTCCACCTATTACTATGCATGACTCAGTTGCATTGTTTTTTTCAAGCACATCATAGAGTTTTTTTTTGCAGGTTTTTCCGGATGAAGAACAGGTTCTGGCGTGATGTGAGCAAGATAACGTCCAGTTGGCTCCCAAGATACACTTATATTCTCCTCTTTTATTACTATAGGGTGAAGTTTTTCGTATTTATCTGGAATTAACGTTTTGGTCCAGTCTTTTCTTAAATCATAAGCAAAGTATCTTGTAACCAGTGATGCAAATACCTAGTTTTTCTTCACGCAACTTGTCGACCAAAGTTTTTGTTTCGTTTTTTAGTTGTGCAGTATTTACATTGTATGTATCATCAGTATCATCAATACCATTTTTGTTTTCTTCATGCAGATTAAAAACAAGTTCAGGATTCTAAATTTTTTAAACATGCAGTTTCTATAATATAATATTATTACTTACCAATATTGGTAAGTAATATTATATATAATAAAAAATATAAATTTTAAATTTAAAAAAGTTTAATATATATTAAACATTAAAAGTTAGTTTTAAAGACTTTCTTAGATTGCGGTAATAAATGTTTTAAAACAATTAAAGAATTATATTCATGCTAATTGAGCTAACCTGAAATTTATTAAACTCATATTTTTTTTTCATTTTTTTTTTTTTTCCCTTTTTCTTGCAGCTTCTTTCTGAATGTTTTTCCTATTTTTTCTTCTCCGTAGGCGAACCGATTCTTTATAATCACATAAACCAATTTGCATAGTAGAAATCTTTTTCTCTTTAAGCCACTGATTACGAAGCCAAAGAAGATCAAGTACAGGAACTTTTTGTAATAGAGGGCATGAACAATAAACATGTGCACCTAATTTGCAGTTTTTGGGATCATTGCAAAATGATGCTGCCTCTGTGCATATAATGATTGTATGAGTACATGATATGATATCAAAGAGACTATCAAGCTCATTAGTTATTTTGTTGGTTGCTTCTTTGGATGGTTTTGTGTTTTTTAAAAACCTGGATATTTTAAACCAAAGTCTACTTATTTTTTCTGCTAGTTATTTTTCCGAAATTGTAACTGGTGGTTTAAACATACTATTTGCTTTGAACCATTGAGCTGTCACCAGTTTAGCAAGTTCTCTGATTAGTTCTTTTGTAGCAAAATTACTTTTTCTACATTCAAATTCTATTTCTTTTCTTTCCTAAAAGGTAGATATAGATTTAGTTATTTATCACAAATAATTTATATTAAGTCAATATATATTTTTGATATAATATTTTTTGAAAATATTTTAGAAGTTAAAAAAAATAAATAAAAGCTAACCTTTAGAAGAATACCCATTTGAATTACTGATCTTTTTGTGGGTACCTCCGACAAAACAAACTCTTTACCTTTTCCAACAAAAGTAGACAATTTAGTTGCTAAACTATGTCTAGTTTTCACATTCGATGTATAGTTACTCATTGTTAGTACTGTTATTAGAAATAAATTAAAAAATACACATTATCAAAAAGTACTTGTGATTAGAGTCTTTTTTATAAAAAACGTTTCTAGTATATATACAAAGTAAATTTGAATTCTCGGGTATATAAACTGAATAAAATCCTGCTTCTTTCGTTTCTTTGTTTTGAAAATATCTTTCCTTAACAAAAACATGTATTTAAGATAACAATGTATGTTACAATCGTATTGTAATTTTTAAATCGTAGTTTATAAAAGAAAAATATACATGACTGCGGCTAGAAGAAGACAAAATTAGTCTTTTCATTAAGCCCCGAAAAAGATAAAACATCACCATAAGGTCAAAATAATTACAAAAAAAATTTTTATCACATAGTTCATTTTATTACATATGTTCAATATGCATAATCGCTGAATATGCACAATACGCATTATAAAAACAAACTTTATGATATTTTTATAACTAGTATTTACTTTTCAAGGTAAGTATTACTCACCTTGAGAATTATACAGTTGTTACAACACATTCTCAAAAAACGGGTAATTATTTTACAATAAACTATAAAATGTATAACTAAAAGTCTCAATTGCCTTACCAAAACATTTTCAAATTAAAATACACAAAAAAGAAACTCAAATTAAAATTTAATTTTACATCGGAATATCAGTACGCCGTATTATTTTAATATTATTTTATGTATGTATATATATTTGATATATATATATATATATATATATATATATATATATATATATATATATATATACTTATATATATATATTTATATATATATATATATATATATATATATATATATATATATATATATATATATATTTGATATATATATATATATATATATATATATATATATATATATATATATCTATATATATATATATATATATATATATATATACATATATATTGTAAATTAGTTAAAACATGTAAAAATATGTATTACTTAATTAATTTAGAAGAGATATATATATTACTTTATTATATAATCTTATTACAAACTTTTATAATTTATTTTACTATTACTTTACTTTTAGCTATTTTCGTTATAAGTTTATAGTTATTTTACAATACTTTCTCTTTTGGCCATTTTTAGGTGACTTGGTTGTAATTACTAAATTTATCACGCCAAAAAATATGGATGTTGAAAAGTACTAAACATTAGTTCATGCAGCATCAATTTGATATGATGGTAGAAGTTTAACCGTTCGCTAAACTCAAACTTAAATATGTATTGTATTGCAAGGCAATTTTATTGAAATAAAAATATTTAATAATATAAAACGTATTGCTAAAATGTTTGTGTATATATAGTTTAAAATATTCCACATTCCATTTTATATCAACCATGCAACTTATTTTGTTAGGCAAACATTGCCCCGCTTCATCTTTTTCTTCCTGACTTGTTTTACTTTAAAATCTTAGATTTGTCTTCCAATAGTCTATGATTAAATTCTCGCGTTTATTTAACTATTGGTTTTATATAAAAATAGCAATAAATGTTAAAAAAAACTAAACGAATCAAAAGGAGCATGAAAAAAAAAAAAGCAAAGCAACGGCTGTGCGCCGTTCAAGAAAAGGCTGCCATACATGGACCATGCTTTAAACGGTGAGCAAGACTTGAATTAGACCATGCTTGGCGGTCGATGGTGGACCAGTAGTGAAGCCAATGGTGGGTCATGCATGTTCCAAACGTAGTGAGTTTGCTAGGATACATTGAGTGAAAAATAGGTAGAACATGCAAAGAAAGTACATCCACCAACTGACAAATAAGTAGAACATACAAGGAGTAGACATATGTTGACTGACAATTAGGTAAAACAATCAAAAAATGCCGCATTATTGACTGAATGTTGTGATTTGGCCAGGCATTCTTTCAATTTCAAAGAAGTGTTTAAAAAAATTCGAGGATGATTTTTTTTTAAGAGGATTTTTTCTATGGGGATTTCTCCCGGAAAGATATTTTGTTAGCCACTGTTTCCTCGCGGATAATTACGGGGCAAAGGGATTTTTTCCTAGAACAGTAAATTTAAAGGTATATGTAAATAAGTTATAAAACAGAATATCAGCGTAGTTAGTAATTTTCTCTAAAGTGAAACTGGGGTCTGATTTGTACGGACCGTTATGAAGTAATTGTCATCAAGTAAAATGTCAATTTAAAATACTAATACAAAAAATGTCATTACAAAAACGTCGTCAATAACATTTATTTGGTTTCTTACTGATTTTCCTAAAGACTAGTGTCCGACAATACGAATCAAATTTTACCCCGTCATCCTTGTTCAGTAGTAATGGGAATGATTTAAACTACCTGAAATAATTTCCCATAATTAATTTAAGCGAAATCAAAAACGATCGTAACAATAAAGTTACAAAAAAACGGGAAATATTGTAATATATTTTCAATAATAAAACTAACATTTCAGTGGGCATGCGTCGCACGGTGGTCCTTTTTCATAATCTATGGTTGCAAAAGTTATAAAATTTATCTTCAAATAATCGGTTGTAATGAAACTCATTGAATACCTAGCCAGGTAAACAAAACAAATCGTTCTTAGAACTCAACTCCCACCTCGAAGTGAACAATTGAACCCGAAAGTTGTACTTCTTTACCGAGCTTACGCTCAGTAGTTTTAGGCAATTTACCAGCGCCCTTTCAAAGTGAATTTAAGTGTACCTAAAACTGTTAATTTATTATTTTTTTAAATGGAAGTCAAGCAAACAGGTATATATTTGCAATATGTTAATAAAAAAATTTTGTGATTGTAAAGATGATGATAGATTAGAACTATTGGGATTGTTTGGGATTGCTCTCTTTGTTAATAATAAATTTACAAAAAATCAATACATCGATATTCAACAAACCTCTAAATCGCACAACGCTGACATTTACCCACCATACAGTTGTTTGTTGGAGGCGAAGTAGCAATTTTATCCCGATGACATCAAAATAATTGAAATATCTGCCGAAGTTTCGTTAAAATCATTAGTGAACCACACAAATTGTACTCCTTCCACAATAACCTCACTGAGCCCCAGTGAGGTTATTGTGGAAGGAGTACAATTTAAAATACAATTGACGTTTTCACTAACGATGATCGATGGTAAAACTTGCAGCAAACTTTCCAATACAACTGCTCAAAATTGTCATATTAGTGGTGCATCACCAAAAATAATGAACAATATAGAAGTAGTGCGAGCAAGACCGATTAATAAAAATGCTCTTAGGACTATCAAGCTCACATGCCTGGATTAAATGCATGGAATGTATCCTCAATACATCATACCGTTTAGACATTAAAAAATGGAGAATTGAGAAAGCACCAAAAGATATAACATAAAAAAGAAAAAAGGTATAACAAGAAAATTTGAATATAATAGAATTGAATATTTTAGTTGATTTACCAAAACAAGGCTGTGACACAAGCAATACAAGGAATGTGGCTTGTACTTTTTTTACAACCCATAGCTAGCCTCACAAGCTACAGCGTAAATAAATCTCTTATAGAAAGATTAGGTACAATTCTCCGTACCATTAGCTCGGGGTTTGCAATAATTATACAAGCTTTTGAAAATTTTACCATGCAAACTGGTGATTTGTACATTCAAGAATACTCATGGTACTACATGCCGCAAAGTGTACACAAAACTTTGATGCATGGAAACCTCGTTATAAAAGAAGCCATCCTACCAATTGGTAATCTGCCAGAAGAGGCTCAGGAGCATAGAAATAAAGACATTCGAAATTACAGAAAGTTCCATGCAAGAAAATTTTCCAGATAAGAAAATGTGGAAGACATGTTGCATCTACTTCTTATGAGCTCTGACCCTTTAATCTCTTCTTTAATTAGAGAAAAGCCAAAATTTAGTGACAGTTTTCCACAATCAGTTTTAGCCTTGCTAAGAGAAGCTGAAGACTTGTAGGCAAAAATTGTTTTCATATGTTATAAGGATGTAATAAAATATGTAAATATTGGTTACAGTGTTATCTCTTTTTTAAACAATAAATTTATTAACTACTTTGCAAATATATTGTTATATTTATATTTTCAGGATTCTGGTTTAGGCAATTTTTTTACATACTGGTAATTTAGAAAAACAAAACTAAAATTGGTTTGATTTAAAATTACTCCCCAAAAAAATAAAACAAATGTTAGAAAATGTTTTTTTTTAACTTTGTTTTTAAATACAAATTAAAAATATACAAAATTTACAGTGCCTAAAATGTCTAAGAAATAGTAATTTAACATAGCAAAATAAAAATCATCATTTTTTAATTTTAACACCGAACAAAATTTAAAATAAATTCTAAAATTACAGTTCTTGACAAATAAAGATATTTTAAGAAATATAAGTGTTTTGCCAGATGTAGACAGATTTCACTTCTAAGAAAATAACTGTAGAATATTGAAACCACGGCACTTAGGGAATTCCAAGTTTTAATCCTATTACCTGAAGACAGTAAAAGCACACCCTACTTACGATAATTGCCATAAAATTACTATCTTTGCTACCATAACTAACCAAGGTCATTTTTGTATTTTAAATATACAACAATGTTTTATCTGTATGCGAATTTTCAGTATTGTGGTGTAATACTTTTGCAACCATAGACCGCCGGAAAGGACCACTGTGAGTTGTCCGAAGGACGTCCTGCGCACGGTAAATTTAAGTTGGTACAAGAATGAATTTTAGTTAATGACACAAGAGAAGCTAGCTCTCAATAGCATTGCCCATTATAGTATTTGTAGAAAATTGAAAGAAAAGCAACATTACGACAATGTGATAATGGTTGGGGGTTGGCTGCAAGAGCAGGTTTAACTTTATTTACAATCCGTTTTTGCAACTTTTCTCAAAGAGGGCATCATAAGAAGAGCCGCCCCAGATATGGAAACAGTATTCAAGGCCGGATTTGAGATTTATAGAGATTGAGAATGGAATCCGGAGTAAGGAAGTGTAAAACTTGATATAGAGATGCAACCTTAGCAGATACAAGTTTCGCAACGGATATGATATATGGTTTCCAAGAAAGATTGGAAGTAAGAGTTATTCCTAAAAGATGAAAGATAGGTGACTCATTGAGTGCATTGCCGCTCATATTTATAGGAAAATGTAAATTATTGCGATAACGATTGGCTGAAAAAAATTGTGTTTTATCTGACTTAAAGATCACCAACCACTGATAGCCTATACTGTAGCAGAAGTGAAATCCTTTTCAAGCTCAAATGCCCCCTCCAAGCAATCATATAGTCTAAGCTTCTTATCATGACAAGAAAAATGGTAGTATCATTAACAAACTATGCTATCTAAGATGTAAGAATATCTTGAAGATTGTTAATGTATATGAAAAACAGTATAGGGCCAAGGATTGAACCTTGAGAAATTCCTGAAGTTACAGAATATGAAGAAGAGTGCTGTCCATCAAGGATATCTTTTATACTACGATTGGAAAGGAAGGATCCAATGATCTTAAAGATATTACCAGATACTTATTGAGAAGACCAGCATGCCAAACAGTATCAAAAGCTTTAGAAATGTCAAGAGCAATGGTCTTTACCTCTCTGCTCTTATCTAATGCACGATAAAATCTATCGAATAAAACTGTTAGCAAATCAGATATAGTACGAGAAGATCAATATCTATATTAATGATCAGAAAGTAAGTTATTGGATTCAAGATGAGAGACTAATTGTTTGTTAAATAAAGATTCAAAAACCTTGCTTATGATAGGAAGAAGACTAATGGGACGGTAGTTAGACAAATCAGATCGCTTTCCAGAATTTTTGAAAATAAGGATAACAGATGCCGCTTTCCATCAGGCAGAAAAACAAGTCTCTTATAAGCACTTGTTAAATAGTTTTGAAAGTATAGACAACAGCTCTGGAGAACACTTCTGCAAGACTATAACAGGTATGTTGTCCAGACCACAAGCTGTAGAGAAGTCTAGGCAGGCAATCACTTTAGATACAAAAAGCTGGAATAAAACGAATGTTAAGCAATGAATCAACCTGTTTGACGGCTAAATTAGGTATAACGCAACAAGTGGAATCAAGAGACGATGTTTATAAAAAGTTCTTAGCAAACAATTCGGCTTTATCTTTAGGTGAGGTGACAAAGTCTGAACCTTACAAGAGAGGTGTAATAACACATTTTCCATTTTAATACTATTAAAGAGCCTCCAGAAGTCATGAAAACCTAATTTTTGTGATGAAATAGGAGGTTTCATGACCTGAGAATAGCTTCGGCGTTTGGTTAAATCTTTTTATATTCCTTTCTAGTAGTAAAAACTGAAGTCTGTTTTTGGAGAATTGTTTTGTTGATAAGTATAACGTTTCAATTAGAAATTGCAGTAGCACAATTGAAGAAATACCATGGAGAAGAGTGAGGTTTGACACGTAATCTTCAAGAAACAATAAAAGATTCCATGCCAGCCTGAATCCAAAAAGGTATGTTAGAAGCACATTTGTAAGCAGGAAGACGAAAGATTTTTAATAAAGGGCCATCACGAAATTAATTATGGAAAGAGTCCTAGTCAGCTTTTAAGGTAGTTGTTAGAGGTACAATGATAGGGGGATTCAGATGATGTAAAAGAATGAGATAATAGTTTTAGAGAGATCAAACCGTGATCAGAAGCACCCAAGGATGAATGTAGAGAAACTGAGCACTGACTAAGATCAGAAACATGACATAAGTCGTGCAGAGAAGGTAAATGTTTCGGGTTGTCTGGAAAGCGAGCTGAAATGATGACTATTTGAGTTTAGGATTGAGAAAGGCAAAAGTTGTAGGCTTTAACGCCTGCAGAGTTACTGACACTAGAGCCAAGCCATTTAGTGTGATGAGCATTAAAGTCACCAACAACAACAATTTTGGTTGATGAATAAAGACAGAGAGGGCTTGGTTAATTAGATCAGAAAGAACATCAAAAAGAGTGCAGTCTTGAGAGAGATATAGAACTTAAAGAAAAGAAACCTTTTTTCCCGACAAATGGGTGATTTCTTATAAATATAAAGATTCCAATAGTCATATGTCAAGCATATGACAATTGGAATCTTTATGAATTATAGGAAGATAATCAGCACCACTAAGCCAAACTCATATTAGTCTCATAAAGAGCAAGAAGGTCTGTCAAACTTTGTAAGAGATAAGACTCAACAAAGGGAATATTACTTCGAAGATCGCGAATATTAGTGAGTAATAGGTTTGGAGAATTTGGTGATGACAATAGTTTTTTTTGTTTAATAGTTTTTGTTTGCTTTGTGTTTTATAGTTTTGAGGTTATAGTTTTTTTTTGATTTTTGGTAAAATAACTTCAACGTATAGCTATATATCCGTTCAGATATTGTATATAGCTAAATAGGCTAGTCTTATAAGAATACATTTGTAGTCTACGTAAGAATATATAAGCTTTATGTTGTCTACTTGAATAAAAATATTTGATATAGGCGTTGTGCAGTTTTAATCTTTATGAAACGGCTACTAATGCGCAACATTATAGCTCCGAGCAGAAATGCATACTTTTCAGTTTTAGATGGCACGCCTGACCTTCAACTTTTTAGTCTAAAATGGTCGCGTCGAAGAACGCCAAGATGTACAAGCTATTGAGCTCAATGAGCAGCCACTTCTTTATTCATAATTTTTAAACTAGACAAAGAAAATATTAACATGCTTCAACAAGCTGCGTTAAGCTACATTGAAGGGTTCTGCAATGTAACATATACACAGCTTGTTGAAGCATGCACACTCAATCTTGAATGTGGTTTTACGTAAACTTTGGCCTTATGTTAATATTTTTCCAACGCTGGATAATCTCTTTGACCATGATCATTTTAATTTCAATTTTGCAGTAACTATTTTAAAATGAAATTTTGCAGTAATTAATTTATTTATGTGTGGAACATTTGTTAAAAAACCTCATTTTTGGTAAAGGACTTTAAATATTTTCAAACTTTGATTTATGTTTATTTTTAATTGAATATTTAAAAATTTACCTTTTATTACTATACTAATACTAATACTGTTTTAGTTGAAGTTTCCTACAAATATAATATGATTTTAATTTAGCAAACTTTTATGAACTGAAATTTGCTTTATTAACTAGATAGAGGGCCTCAAGAACCTTAAACATTTATTGGAATATCATTATTTAAAAATAGTCACTTATCTATTACTTAAAAATAGTCACTTATATATTAATCACACATTATAATCAAAATAGTCATTTATATATTAATCACTCCTTATCACAATAAAATCTTTCAAATTCTGCAAGAAGTATGCTTTAATGTTTTTATTGGCTCTACCCAAGAGTTATTTTTGATTTTTGATTTCCTATTGATTATCGTAAACTTTTTAAAATAATAGGTCTATAACTAGACAAACCTCAGAAACATTAACTTGGTTCTCAATTCTTTTTATGCGTATGTTATTTATTAAAAACATTTAGCTCGTATATATTTAGAATTTTTATTTTTATAAGGTAAAATAAGAGATATTTTTTTGGAAAATTTCTGATTGTTACGGAAAATTCCCGATGTAAAAATTTCTGTGAAAATCTCATCCTTACGGGTTACCCAACTTATTTAACCTAAAAGTTGCCAGCTGGAAACCGTGACCCCATTCCGTTGATTTGCCGGTGAGCTTCCCATCTGGGCACTAGTTGCAAAACCATAATCAACCCTAATGGCTTTAAATTAAGGTTTTAGGTGGGATCCATAATGGGTACGTGGCGGGCAAACTCATATAAACCCCAGATTGAAATCACGACCAACATCCAGTGGGATACCGGGGGTCTACCTATACGAGTCCTAAATGACAACCCATAAGTGTCCCGTGTGTTACCTGCTGGCTGGGTAAGAAAAGCGAAATATAACTTCGGCAAAATGATTTTATTCCAAAGGCTATACAAAAATGATTAAAACTCTTGTGACAAACTGGTTAAATTGCTAATATTTCTTAAAACCTATTTTATGACAAGTTTTTGATTAAAAAATTTTTTAAACGGATAGGGATAAGTTACTTTTCTACACATAAGCAAAAAATAAAAATTAAATACATTTAGCTTGTATATCTTTAGAATTTTAGTTCAATAAAGTAATGTTTCAAATGAGAGATGCAAAATTCATTATACTTTAATAAAACTATGATTACAATTTATTTTCAAGACTAGCCCGCCAATGTTTATCCAGGAAGTCTTTGTTTGCTATTCCACAACTTATAATAGGTAGGAGGATAGTAAGAAAGTTGGTATGAAAGTTGGCTTTGTTTTGGTTAATGCAGTATGTTTTTAATTAATCCAATAATAAGTTACTAACTTTTATCTTTAAATTCTTATTTACAATGAAAATTGAAAACTAAAGCCCTCATTAAATTGTTTAAAACAATAATATTTCAAAATTCAAGGATTGCAACTTTAATTAAGATAATTCCGCCATTGCTTGATCATTTGGAAATAATGCTCAATTTCTTCAAGAGTTTTATCTTTTGTTTCAGGCATAAAGTGTAAACAAAGAGTATACTAATTAAAAAAAAAACAAAAAATGTCCATAGAGCTACTTGAATCCCGAAAGAAATTACTAATTTAAAAAACAATATTGTCACAAAAAAAGTAAAACACCAACTCACACCTAATAGACAGCTACAGAAAAACCACGAAGTGGAGGAGGAAATATTTTAGACATTATTAGGGTTGGCAGAGTCCCCCATCCAATGGGGTAGCATAGAATAAAAAATAAAAAACATGCAAAGGCTATATATGAGTAGTACTGATTCCACTTGGCATTGAAAGGTTTTAAATTCTCATCATTTTTAATAAATAAATCATACCTCAACGCATTTCTATCATTTTCAGGTTTAATAAAAATATGAAAATAAACTCCTAGTAAGATGTTGCAAATACACATACCAAAAGCCCCAATCATGAGAAGTTTTCGCCTTTTATATTTGTCAACTATAAAACACATGGTAACTGTAATAAGTACATGTGTTCAATAAAGTACAATAAAAAATGGATCGGTGAAGCCTGCCATTTTTACTAATCCATGACCAAAAAATATTAAAGGGTATATTCCGCACATTTGGCGAAAAACCATTAGTGAAGAGCTGTAAAATAAAGGTCGATAGAAGTCAAGTTTTATATAGTCGTTTAGAGCCACATGTTGAAGTTGCCACATGTTGAAGTTCTAAAATTAAATGGTGTATTAATATAACAAACTTTCTACTTTTAATAAGATAACGTATAAAAACTTTAATAAACAAAAATTATTTAAATCTGCAACAGGTTTTTATTCTACAATGAAAACATTTAATGATATATTAAACTTTTTGCAATTAAATAATATAAAAATAAAAAAAGTAAAACAAAAAATGATAGCCATTGAAAAGGATACTAGTATGTGATACTCCATAATAAGTGATACAACACAAACTCACGCAAGTTTATAATATTGCCTTCAGTTAATCAGTTTTCGGAACATTTATTTTGATATTGTTAATTGAAAAACTATTTTCAGGGTTTTTCAATATTTTGATGGGTAATAACTAAAAATTGAAAATTATTTTATCGGGCAATAAAAACACACGATTAGAAATTAAAATTATATTTTAATTGAAAGTACATCACTTATCTTTAAAAAAACAATAATGAACATTTAAAATTGGTCGATTATCAGCAGTTCGACGTAACTAAGCCATGATGTTGTAACAGGAACATTGTACAGCATTTATATCGATTTGACAAATGCATCTTTTGATTCGGGTAATCGTTTGTTTGCAATTCTTGGCTCTCTAATTTTTTTAGCATACTAACGAACTCAATTATCCCAAAAACTTTCTAACTGGGCGAACTGGGACAAGCTGTTTAATTAGGAGTTTTTGGTACATATGAGATGCTTTGATTTTCCAAGAAGACTTTGATCTGGTCAAAACATGTATTTACCATCTGAAAGATGTTTTGAAAAAAAATGGTTTTAATATTTTCTTTAAACATTGTTTATAGCATACTTCTTGATTAAAAGGTAAACCACTTTGCCTTAACCAAGGCTTGGAAATTTCACTTTCAGATATTGCAATGTACTGCATCAATATTTGCTTAAACCTAAGTTTATATATGTATTATACTTTTCTTTTTTGCTTTTGTATTTTGCATTTGTATTTTGGAGATGTTGTAGTACTTTTATCTGCATAATATTAATTTTTTTCTGGAATTTGCATTTTGGATGGGGTAATTGACTTTTGTCATCTAAATCAAAACATTTTTCAGCGTAGTTTCAGGTGATCCAGTGGAATTGAGATTTTACGGTTGATATTGTTGTATTCTGTGTTCTATTTTTTTTCGGCAGACTATTCTTTATTTTTTAAGGTTTTGGAGATAAAATACTACTTATACTTAAATTTTTCTGCATTATTTTGTTGACTTATTGTTGTCGAAAGCACCGTTAAGCAAACATGGTCTCTTCTTGTTCATTGTTTTAGCTGGTCTTCGACTACCATTTTGACAAGTCGTTGTTAAGGATGCCATAATACAGTAAAAAATATAAATTGGAACATTTTCTGTTTTAAAATGATTCACATTAAACGTTTATCCGAGATTTTTGGTGCATTTGATTAAGCTTTGCATTGCGCTCGCGTAGTGCATGGTTGTAAAATTCTTGTGCAGAGAAAACTTTTTCTGCACAAGAATTTTACAACCATGGTTATCTGTCATATCAAAGAGGGGATCAATCGCTTTCTGTGAATGACTTAAATGAAGAAGAGGAAGTTGAACTTTGAACTTTAAAGTAATTTATCCCTCTTTGACATTTTGATCATGTAATTCTGAAATGGACTTGTATTCATTTGCTCATTATTTATAATATTTGGTCTCTTTTATTTTTGTTGATGTTGACTTGCTTTTTAATTACATATATAATGGATTTTTCTTTATGCTTGATTAAAAAAATTATCAATATTCCAGCGCAATAATGATAACTTTTAACATAAAAATATTATTCAATAAATTTATACCAGCGAGGTTTTGTCTGCAAAACACATATTTTTTACGTTTAAATAAGATCACCAGAAACTAAAGACATTTAAATAACAATTTTTTCTAGACCAAATGGCTGCTGGGATAAAATAAGTTGCGGTTTGTGAAAAAAACGACAGGTTAAATTATTAAAAAGCAACCTAGATTTTAGTTTGCAAAACTAAAAATGACATTTTCGTACGATAAAGTCATAGCAAGGTTGTTTTCAATTCAAATCACTATAAGGATAGTTTTCCATTTTCTTTCTGACTAAGTTTTTCTTCATCACGAGAAGGAGATGGAGAACACCATATGAACAAAAACACATCCGTCGTCTTTTGAGCTGTATAAATTCTGTATTCTATTTGATGGAGCAGCGTCTCAAGAGCAACATTAAATACGTTCACCTCAAAACCCTTTGATTTGTATTCGTGGAAGTGGGCTATGTTCATTGACTTACTGTGAAATGTTTTCCTTTTCATAGTCCTCTTCTTGACAAAATCCTTTTGAAACCCAAATAAAGTTAAACCAGGTGCAACCAGTTTCGCTTTATGGAGGGTTTAACGCCAAAAAGAACGTAGTTGGTCAAGATTATTGATTAGAGTCTTTAAAAACCTTGTCTTGTCATCCAAAGATATGCTTTCTGATTGAAGAAGGAGGCAGACATCGTTGACACATAGGAAAGTCTTAAACCAGAAAGAATTTAAGAGAATGAATTTAAATGATTGAACTTACTTTTTAAGTGCCTTAACTAAATTCAGTTGATGTTCTTCTAAACCAAGTTTTTTAAGCAGTTTCAAAGACTTCAGTATTTCTTTTGGTCGTTTTGACAATGGCCGGCAGCTTATATGCGCGTGCTCCATCTGATTTGAGACGTTTGGTAAAGAGAATGCTCAGTTGAATCAGTCAAAATTTTTAAGTGCATGATGCAGCTACTAAAAATGTTATACAACGATTGGATGTTGCTAAAATAGTTTTTGACTCCAGTAGAGGATTCTGCAGAATGAACGCCGGCTAGATTGAGACTATGCGCACTGCAAAGCATAAACCAAGCTTAAGGGTTTTTCTTGAGAATGATGGCCTGCACTCCTTTGTATTCACCGGACATATTAGTCCCGCCATTGTAGCCCTGGCCCACACAATTCAAAAAATTGATTCGGCTTTGATCCTAAACGTCTATATTCAGCTTCGCAAAGTCACAACCCATTTTTCTTCTCCAGACTTTTTACCTTCAGAAAACGATCTTTTTAGTAAAAGATCTATCTATCGGTTGTCAGATCTTAGGCAACAAATGAAAGAACGTAAGTGATTTGTTTTGAATCAGACACGTACGGAGTTCCATCAACAATGATGGAAAAATAAATGACTATGTGGACCTTTTCGATACTAGCAGCAAAAACAATTTCACCACATGCCAAAATAATTTTGAGTTCTCCAACTCAAATAATGCGCTTGCATTCAAATAGTGTGCTTGCATTAGCGTTAAGGAACTTCTTCTAGATGGAGCTGAATTTTCTAATTGTGTTTCTTGAACAGCTCAAGGGTGGCTGAAAAAATACCATAGTTGCCCAGCATGTTTGATGAACCTACACAAATATTAACATAATATTGAAATAAAGATTACTTATAGGATAATATTCCATACAAAATTAAAAATATTTTATGAAAATAATTTGCTAACACACTTCGAAAACTTATATTTATTGAAGCTAAATGCAGAGTAACAGGACGCAGCGTAAAATTTCTTACCATTTAGATGTCTCGTGTCTTTTCAAGTTCTGATTAATCTCGTTCTGATTTTTCAAGGCTTCAAAGACGATGTTGAAATTTCTTTGTTGAAAATTTAGCGGGTTTAAATCTTATCCTAACTTTTGACAATTATCTTTATTCCGCCACTCCACATCAAGACAAAAGACTGAAATTCAGGGTAAAAATTAAGCCTTTGTTTGAAAAAGAGAGCAGGGAAAACAAACAAAAGTATTTGCAGTTCCACTCCAGATAAGTCAGTCTTTGTTAATTTTTTTTCCGTTAAAAAAAGTTTAATAAAAAACGGAGGCCAATTTTTGTGTTTGGAGAATCTCTATGAGAATGTGCCGAATTTTTTAGGTGATCTATTTACTATGAAAAAATCGCGTTTGACTTTTGATTAAACTTTGGAAAAATGGCTTTCTTGAACTTAAGAACTCATCAATACTGTTGATAGCATGGTCCGTCTAAAAAAGAATTTTTTTTACAGTTTTGGAATGAAATGATGATTATAAGATTGTGAATAAAAAAATAAATCTGTTTAGTTATACCTTGACTACATGGTCGGACGTAGAGTTATTAGATGCTATTTTTTTTTAACTTTATCGAAGCCACACTCTTCGAGTGTACGTTTTTTCGTGTATTCTTTTATAGCATTTTTTCTGCCTTGGGACCCTAAATCATGTTTTCGAAAAATGGACATGACGTTTTTACTCTAAAATGTGTGTTACTTTAAAAAAAATAAAAAAGTTTTCCATTTCTTTCATTATAATTCATTTTCATTCATGTTTCGAAATCGAAATAAACTTTTATAAAGAGTATAATTTTCAAAGGAATTAATTGGAATGATGCATTAAAAAAAAATATTTGAAAAGTGTTAGAATGAGTGTAACTTAACTGATTTATGTAACATTGATGGTGTTTTAAAACAAGCTTTTTGTTTGAATAAGTGTTATGTAATTCGAATTTAAACTACATTTGAATTGGAGCCATTGCAATATGTTCTTCCATGCAGAATAAATAGAAATTGTGAAATTTCCATTAACATTTAATGTTATAAAATTCAAAAAATCTTACAAAATAAAAAAAATCTACTAATTAGTCTTAAACTTTTTGCTTAAAATTATGCAATTAGTCTTCCTTTTTTGTTGACTTCGACAAATTGCCTGTTTAGAAGTTTGCCGTTTGATAAATTTACAAAAAATACATACTACGTATATAAATTTAGGCCAGAGTAAGAATAAGACATTTAACTGTCTTATCACCCGTTTGAATAATGTATGTGTGTATATGATAGCAAATATAAACAAAATCCGTTTTAAAATACTTCTTTAAAAGAACGTGAAAATACAGTATAATTCTACTGATTTAAAACAAAAGTAATATAAACTGACATATATATTAATGCATATTCATTTTCCATATTATGGTTTATTAAGAAATATTCGTTATATTTAGCGATAATAAGAACGTTTTTTTTTCAATTTTGAATTAAATTTCGAACAATAAATATTTAAAGTCTGTTGTAATCTATAATATAAGCTACAGAAGCGTTTAACGTTTAACGTTTAAAATCGTTTTATTAGTTACTAGGCTTTGAAAGAGCACGTTCTCAAAATGCACGTGGTCATTGGAGAAAGATCTCTTAAACGATTTAAAACTTTTTACCTTTTGAAATTTAACTACTATTTATTAATTTAGAAATATTACATAAAGAATCGTATTAAGATTATTAATCATCATTAAGATCGTAATATATTTGAAGTTTTTTTGTTTTTTTTTTTTTTTTACTCTGTATATTTGCCGTCAATAAGTATTTATAAATTCGTATTTAAAATTTAACAATGGCTGGGGCAAGAAGAATACGCAATTGTCTTGTCATCAAGCCCCTAAAATTTTGTAATTAATATATTCACATCACATGCACACATACGATTATGCAAATATATGTCATTAAATATTATAAAAATGAAAAAAATAAATAAATAAATAAGAAACAAATAATAATTAAGGAATTCCGATATTAATACCGATATAGAAGATCACAAAAAAGTAGAAAGTATAACAAAAAATGTTTCAAATAAATTTGAAAAACAAACAAAAATAGAATACTGTATTAAGAAATATACTATAAAGGTTTCAAAGAATTTAATAAAACACATGTACATTTTTGTATTGCAATAAATAAAAAGTAGAATAAATAATAATTCATAAACTTAAATCTTTCCATATAACATGAAAATATACAACATAATCTAATTTGATGACCCATTTATAAATATAACTCTAGAAAATGTCTTCTATGTTTACATTAAATAAAATCAACTCTTTTAGTTTTAATTTGAAATTGTTTAGTTTTTCAAGCGTTTTAATCTCGTTATTAATAAGTATATTCCAAACTTGAGGCCCCCTGGTGGTAATAGAAAACTTGGTGACTTCATTATATTTTTTATCATGAATATAATTATTGATTGAGTATTTAGTAGTGTATTTATGCTGTATTTTTTTTAAATATATTAAATATTTTTAAATATATTTGGGATCGTTTAATTATTGACTTTGGACATAAAAATTAAAATGTGATAGATATTCATTTGGTAAACATTCAGTATTTTGAGATTTTTTTTGAGTATTAGAAAATAGTTATATGTAACATTTTTTTCAGATATAAAGTAGAAAGGATCACTCCTTTTAATTTTTTAAATTGTTTGCATTTTGTTTGTTTTAGTTTTTCTTTTAGCTTTATTTATTTTATTTTTTTTTTCAGTTTTGTTTTTATTGAGCGTATATATTTTATTTTTTAGAAGGAAAATTGGGTATGGATGAGGCCTAATTATTTTTTATGCAACAAAAAAGTTATACTAATGCATAAAGTTGGTTATTACAACTTTTAAATTTTTGTAATGCTATTAACTATTTTTGTTTCTTTTTAGAAAATTTAGAAAAATAAATTAAAATTTTGTGCAAACACTGACATGACATGTCACATATTATTGTATGTAAAGGTTAAATTTTGTTATGAGGATTGGTGAGGATGAGGACAGTTCTTTTAAAAAAAAAAAAAATTTAAGCTAAAGAGTATTGTTTATATATATATATATATATATATATATATATATATATATATATATATATATATATATATATATATATATATATATATATATATATATATATAAATATATATATATGTATATATATATATATATATATTTATATATATATATATATATATATGTATATATATATATATATATATATATATATATATATATATATATATGTATATATATATATATATATATATATATATATATATATATATATATATATATATATATATATATATATATATTGTTTACTTTGAATCTTTTTAAATTTTCCCACCTCATTTTAAACATTTTTGTTTGCACATGTTTATTGTTTGCATATATGCTTTTTTGATAAGTATGTTTATGTGGTAATATGTGCTTTATAGTTGTTTTATCAATGTTTATATATGTGTTTTTATAATAGCGTAAAGTGTTTTTTTATTGTTTGTGTATGCGATAATATGTGTTACATAATTGGTTTATAAATGTGTTTAAATATGTATATAAATTCAATTATATATTGTGTTTAGAGTTGGTACATATGTTTATATTATGTTGTTTCCATGTTTTCAAAGTGATGTGACTTGGTAAACGTGTAGAGCAAGATTTGTCAATCTTGCCAGCCAAGTGATGTACTTATAACAAAGGGTAACACGATAGTGTTTAGTGTCAAACTGTTACTGTTTTAGGAATAGGTGCTTTCAAGCCTTTATTTAAAATTATTCTGAAAATACATAATAATGTGTTTTAATAACATTTTTTGTCATGTTGTTACTTATGTTCTGTTATATATGAATGTTATGTTACTTAAGTTATGTTATATGCATGCTATATTAACTTATGGTGTGTCATATAGTTTTGTGTTGTTGCTGAGATGTTGTTTTTTTGTTACCTTGAGTTGATAGGTGTTTGGCTTACCTTCACGTTGATATCTATTGTTAAAAATGATAAATAGGTAATTTTATTATTGAAAATCACTGCATTTATTCATTCACTAAAAGGCAAAACAAATTTTTTTGCCACAAAAGCAATTTGTTTTATCTCAATTTGATTTTTTGTCTCTAGCGCTGCTTATTACATGATTTTGTTATAAATATTTTGGAATCATGATGTACCAGCATAAATTATTTTCTAAAAGCTAACATGATATAAAAATATTTAACAACTAGTACTCTGGTAAATCACTACAGCTTTTTTTTATCAGGTACATTGATTTTCATTTTTTGTATGTAATGCTTTTCTTATTTATATATTCATTACATTTTTTATTTTAGATTTATCAAATGATGTATTTATGTGGTATAGAAGAACAAAATATTATAAAATTTTGTGAATATTTTAAAAACGTTTAGTAATAATTTTTTTAAAGAAGTATTCTTGAAGTTTGCGAAAAAGGGTTTACAACGTTATTTTTTTAGTTTTTCTGCGTTAGCGGTATGTTTTTTATTAGAATTGCAGGTTTTCAATAACTTTTTTTATTATTATTTGTTAAGGTTTTTTTTTTCAAAAATCTTCTTGCTGATATATATTTTGTTTTAATGTCATAAGATTATAGTATAATTTGTTTTTAATGACAGTTTGTTATATATAAAAATTATTTTTGTGTGCTATTTAGAGTTGAAAAAATTATCGATGAAATAATAAAGTGAAGTTTAAATGGATGATATGAGGCTAGAAGCAGATATTAGTTTAGAAGATAGAAATGTTAATAGGCAAGCTAATCGTCGCAGAAATGAAAAAGATAGGCTTAGGCGAGATGAAATAAATAATCGACAAAATGCTAGAAATGCTTCTCGGCAAGCAGTAAATAATTTGAACCCAAATGAGGAGAGCTTGGTTAGGCTAGTTGAAATTAATCGTCGCAGAAATGAAAGAGATAAGCTTAGGCGAGATAAAATTATTAATTAATAAAGTGCTAGTATTGCTGTTAGATACGAAAGAATGCATTGTGTAGCAAGAAGTAAAATTATTCCAGATTATAATTATTTAGGAGAAATAAATTATATTTGTCAGCATTGTGGTTCTAAGAAAATTCATGATGAAACACATTTTTTATTTTTCTTTAATGAAAAGGTAGTTTCGTTGCAACATTCATCATTTCCTCAAGATTTAAGAGATTTTTTTTAAGGGAAATTATGCAGATGGAAATACCAATTTGAATTTATTAAAATAAATTAGAAATTAAAATGCTTGTCTTTCTTTTGCTTCATTTAAAGCTAATGTAGTTCAACCCGTTAATCATGGGCCGCCAAATCAAGATAATCCGCCAACATATTGTGTCAACTATATATCTATGATCCACTTACCGCAGTAAGTTTTACAATGCATTAACGGTAATGATCTTTGCTTGTTTTGATTGCAAACTATTATAAGTGAAGAAAACCTGGCTGAAGTGGAAGATGAAGAAATTCATCCAGCAACTATAGAAGGTCGCTCTGTGTCAGTTGCGAAAATGTCTTTACTTGAAGGGCAAGATAGACGTCGGTATAATCTCCCTTCACATAATGAACTTGCAGTTGTATTTGTTTGTGAAGTTGGTGTACCACCAGCTTCCAAGAAAGTTATTATTTACCCAAGAGGTCATCCTCTTAAAATTATATCAAGTATGTCTGCCAACTTAGATCCTAAGGTTAATCCTCTATTTTTTCCAAGGGGTGATGCTGGTTGGCATAATCAATTGGTTCACAACCATGAACGGGCTATATTGGTTAGAAATCATGTTATATTAACTCAGTATTACAATTATAAACTTTCAGTTAGACAATTTTTTTCTTCACTCTTTTATGGCAAAAACTGTTTTAGCAACATGCTGTTGATGCGTATGTTAAAATTGAAGGCCAGACATAACCAAAACAAACTGATAAGCGTGCAGTATCATGTCTTACACAAACATGTAGACAACTTTGGAAATTATTATAATGTTAGACTAGGACGTGTTGTAGTTTCGCCATTAACTTATATAGGTAGTCCTATAGCTTTTAAAGAAAACCTTGAGAATGCTATTTTTATTAAAATAAAATTTTTCACATTTAACCCTTTTTAATTTACTCTCTTCTTCTTTTTTTTTAATATTTTTATTAAAAAAAAAGAAGAAGAGAGTAAATTCTCTTCATCCTGTGAAAATAGTGAGGTTATGTTTTTTATTTTGATTAGATAAAATTTCAAGTATTTTTAATTTTTATAATGTCCTTCTATTTGTGATTTTAGTGTCATTAACATTTGAGAGCTTTTGTGATTTTAGATTCGTTAACATTTAAGCACTACAGAAATTATTGCTCCCAACACCAAGGGGGCTCTCTTGGAGAGCTCCTTCAATAAGTGGTGTAGTAATGGCGGTATGGATGAGCCCACGCAGTCATTAAAACATTCATCGTTTTTATTGACTTCAACCGTTTTGATCGAGTTTTAATCAAAAACATTTGAGTTCAAACGTCTCACTGATATCTCTGTTAATCCATATCCAACATAAACCTCAGCTACCTTGTTAGGATCCAGCTCTGGGAATCCACCAGTTTAGTAAACTCTGTTAACCTTATAATAATCAGTAGCTTTGGTTACCCATATGAAACTGCTCAAGGACATCACACTTAACCAACACCTCCAACATCTTTTTTACCTTCTTGTCAACATCATTGTCAGCGCAATTAACTGTTCTGTTATGTACCAAGCATGTTGCTGCATGCTGACAAGTAGGGCCTGTCCTAGTTTTAGGTAGTAGTCCCTTATTATTATTAGGGCTCATATATACCGGGGTGTTTAGAGACACCGAAGAAAAACAGCAACCAAAAGGTTGTAAATGTCTTCTATCAGTGAAGATATTTATAACCTTATTATTATTGCTTTTTCTTCGGTGATTTTTTTCATTTTTTTTAATTTTGTAATTTTTTTAATTTGCAATATTTTTTTTAACAATACTTTATGTAGTATACTTGATTTGTTTTGGTCTTTTTTAATAAAAACTTTATTTGTTTTTCTCCAATTAAACTTAAACATAGTTAAATTGACTTATTACACAATTATCGTAATATAATGATGCTACAATCGATTGTTAAATATAATTAATTGGTTGTTTAATTTATTGATCTCATTGCTTTTAAAACTTACTTTAAGCCGATACAATATATTAAGCTATATAAATGCAAATTATTCATATCTTAATTTGATTTTTTATCCTTAATTTTTATATTTTGGCTCCTTGAAGCATAGGTTATTTTGCTTTTTAATTAAAATATTTTAAATCTATTATGATGTATTTTAAACTTTACTAAGAGCCAACAGGTACAAGGTAGGATTTTTTCAGGGTTCTTTTTCTTTTATGTCTACTTATCTATTACAATTTTTATCTTAGATTTGTCATATGTTGCATTAATGCAACACAAAAGATCAAAGTCTACATATTTTTTTAACTTTGTTAAACACATGTTTGATTCTAAATTAATTTTTTTTTTGTTTGAAACGTATTTGCACTCAATTGCTTAGTTACTTTAATAAATTTATTTAGTTGTGTGCATTTGACATTTTTAAGACAATTTTTTTTTTAAAGAAAAATAAATCAAGGGGATACCAAAAAATTAACTCCTATGTAATATAAGTTCACTTCATATTAATCTTAATAATTAATTAAAGTTCATGTTATAAAAAATATAACAGGAATTTAGCTTAAGTTTTTCGTCCATTCAAAGCATGATAAATGATAATGATTTTGTGTAAATAACTAAAATGTTATTGTGTTGAACTTAGGAATGTTGAGGAAAATGGTTCTGCCTTACACTGATTTGACCTATGTCAGTTGTAAATTACTCAATTAATGTTAAATAATTGATAAATTATTTTACCTCATACTTTTTATGTTATTTTTACAGATGGTTTAATTTTTTAAATTTGAAGGCGTTTTTTAAAAGGGTATTAGTTAAGGTCTCAGAACTTTAAATTGTGGAAAATGTAACAGACCGACCATAACCCGTATTACGGGTTGCTTTCTGCTAGTAAATTGTAATTGTAATGAGTTATTTAGACTCTGTTTTAAATTTCTCCGAGGAAAAGTGCTCTTTACGATTTTTAAAAATTTTTATATTTTAAATTTCTCCTAGGAGTAGTGCTTTTTATGATTATAAAAAATTTTAAAAATCCTTTATTGAGGTAAAATGTCTAATTTTAATTGTATTAATATATACAAATTTACCTAGACATACAATATGAAGTTTAAGTTTGTACTTAACTTTTTTTTTTTTTTGTTATCTCGATACTTATGCGTATTATCTAAGACTTTCGCAAAATGGAGCTGAGCCTTGAAACTGTTAACAGATAAAGCATATACAACTTCTGACGGCAATGCATTCCAGTGATTCACTGATTTGTAAAACACTGAAGCATTTGTTTGCAACTTTCACAAATTCTCAAGTCATTTTTAGATGACGCCCTCTAGTTTTTATTTTATTTAACACCCCAACACGAAGGACATGTTGTTTACTCCATCAGACAATGTCTATATTGTTAATAATTTTACACGCCTTATCAGATCTCCCATAATGCAACGGGTTTCTAAGGTTTCTACTCATTATCAGTACAAGTTACTAAACGGGTAGCTCTTCTTTGTACTTTCTCGATTTTATCAATATCTATTTTTGACCATGGAAAGCTGGCTGCGACCGCAAATTCAAGATGATGGTTGTACAAAAGATGTAAAAAGATTGTACATGATGTGTATAGAATATTTAGTAGTTGTGAAGTCATGTGACTGAAAATAAAATACAACATATCTAATACACGGTTGGCTTTATTGGTTGCTTAAGCTGAATTGTTATTCCATTTTAAGTCTCGCGTAATCATGATGCTCAAATCACGTTCAAATAAAGTCGATGCTAGTTTGACACTACTTTTGTTATTAGATCGCATTGAGTTGACATAAAATTTGTTTGTTTTGCCTATATGCATATTTTACACATATCAATATTGAATTATATTTACCAGGTTTTACACTATTCGACTAGATATCAGTATGAAGTTTTTGTGGAGCTAATGGGTGGTCTAAACGGGCCAGCAGTTTTGTGTCATCAGCATACATTTTACACGGATGGTTAATAATAGTTAGTTTACAAAAATGATAAAAAGCATGAAACCTGAGACGGATACTTGAGGGATTAAAATCTCTAGCCAAAAGGATATATAATTGCCCATCACGATTCCTTAAAACCGCTGGTGTAATAACAACTTTATCAAATTTAGTAGATTTCCGGTAAAAACTTATGCTACGAGTTTGTCATTGAGGCGCTTGTGTGGAACCATATAGATTAATTTACTTAAATATATAAATGCTACGTCCACAGATATCTTGTTATATTATGCTTTTGGCATCACGTCATTTGACTCCGAAATATAAGTCACACACGTTTTATTATTATTAAAACCATGTTGATTTTTTGAAATAAGGCTATGTTCGACTAAGTGATTGACCAAAGTGTCAAGTAAGGTTTTCTTGAGCACTTTACATACAATTGATGTTGAGGATACAGGCCGGTAATTGCCTGGGTTAAGTCTACTTCTTTTTTTGAACAGTGGTGTTACATTAACGTATTTCCATATTTCAGAACAACCACTATTGAGTGGCTTCTGAAAATTGTTCTTAACTTTATCGAGAAGCTGTCAACACAGTTTTTATTTGCAACCCATAAGGATGTGTTCGGAACCATACAATACTTTGCATCAAATTTGTTTAGGGGAATTACATAAAACAATTTTGCTAACTTCATTAGATTTTAATTGAGATTTAAATAACTACCACAACTTATCTGCTGAGTACGCGAACTTTTCTGATTAACATATAGTTTTCAATGTTATTTATAAGTTTAAAATAAGAGCTAACATATAGTAAAGAGAAGTTCAAGGCCATTTATGAGGTTGTAATTATCTTGTTGTGGAAGAAGCAGTTTACCGCAAACATTGTATGAATAAATCAGACTTAATCTTCTGACTTGTAGTAAAATGGGTTGTTTAACAGATTTTTAATGATTTTTATGATTAACAAGATTTGTGATTGGTTAGAAAAAGATGTCAAATATGACGTTTGCACATTTAAAAGATGCACAAAAAAATGTTAAAATTTAGTGAATAATTTTCATGATATTTTATAAAACATTTAAAAAATATGCTTTTCGAACGTTATGTTCGTTATATACTTTTTGCATAATAGTCGGTTATTTAAATCTTATCTGATTATAAGACATGTTTAAGATGAACATGAAAAGTTTAAGCAAAAAGCAAAAAAAACATTGTTGCATATCATTGTTGCTGCAGAAAAAATTTTAAAGAACGATATCAGAGACAATCTTAAATATGGTAAGAGTTACTGCATGTTTTCTTAACTTTTTAAAGTACTTTATTTCAACAAAATTGAAACAAATTAACATTGGTCAATGCTCCAGATCAAGATTAATGCTTGCATTTGTATCTTTTCGGATAAGGGTGGACATTGACAAATTATTTGCTTCAAAACAGCTTGTTGATTGTCTTTTTAGACTTAAATTTTTTGTTTATTTGAATAAGTGAAGTTGTTTATAAAATCATTTGAAAAAGAACATGTAGTTGAAATAAAAAAAACATAAACTTACTCAAGGGGTTGCTTATTTTGTTGATTACAACATATAAACTCTAACTGGAAAAATGACATTTTATTGAATTGTTTTTATAGCAATTTTCTCCTACTCTGTAAAACGATCTTTTGCTATTAAGCGTTTGAAGCATAAACAACTTTCTTACTTTAAAATTGCATTAATGACACATCATTGTGCATGGTTTATATTTTCAAAAAAATTTCAATCATCCATCCACTTTGTAATGCTTTAAGAAAATCCAAATACAATTTACGAAAATTGACTCTCAATACTTTCATATTATTGCTTTATATCCTTTCAAAGAATCATGTATTTGTTTGACTCTTTTGCTTGTAATATCTCAAGGCAAAAAATTTGACTTACTTGTGTTTTAACTACTTTTATTGAAAGCTAATGAAATTGTAAAAAATAAAATTTAGAACCTGTAGTAAAATGAAACAAAATTCTGAAACTGTAATAAAATGAAACAAAATTCTGAAACTGTAATAAAATGAAACAAAATTCTGAACCCGTAATAATTTGAAATAAAATTCTGAACCTGTAATAAAATTAAATAAAAATTTAGATCTGTACAAACTTGGTAGACGTCACACACTCATGAGTTTTCTAAGCATTGGAAAGCTTATATCGGGATCTGAACTTCAAGGAGTCTTTAAAGAAGTGTGAGCAAAGAGTTCAGCGTATGTTTTTAAGGTATTGCTAGACCTTAAAGAAGTTGCTAAACTTTTGATCTTACATTTTAGTTCAAAATATTTATGGTTTATGAAATCGACACTTTGATAAGAAATTATAAAAACAATACTGCTAGTTTTAAAACTATTTACCAAACATTGATCATCAATCACGGTATGAACAACCGAGAACTAAACTAAAAAGTAGTCATGGGTTAAAGCGAACTAAAAGTTAAAAATTGGCTCATTAAGAAACAAATAGGTAAATTGCACTGAGCCGCATTTTGGCTGCAGTATATGAATTATATTGACGTTCTGAAGGAATTTTTTTTTGCAGAAAAAACTTCAAACTGCTTGTAACATTTGAAATCTGTGAAGAAAATGTTTAATTTATTTGCATCGCAGTTTTAAGGTTAGGTAGTAATTAGGGATTATAGAAATACCTCGTGGTTAATCAAACGCTGATTAAAATCCTTTGAACTAACGTTAGAATAACAAGATACGGTCGCCTTGAAAAGAGTGTACGCCTTTTTTTGTTAACACGTCAATTAAGCAGTCAAAAAGATTTTTTTAAATACTAGCCGTGGTTCGAAACAAAAAATCCCCTTGAGTTTGAAGTTTTACATTGCTACTCATTATTAAATAAATTTATTTCAAAAATTAAAAATAATAATATTAACAGTGAAAATTCGGAAGTCCGTTTAATAATGGGCTTTTCTAATTGTTAACGGACTTTTTTTTTACTTAAAAGTAAACTAAAGATGCGATGGTCCTAATAAACTGCGGATGACATGAAAAAAGTTTCAATAAAAAGTTATATAAACATAATAATGAAAAAAGTTAATAAGCCCGGCTGTTTTTGTAATAAGTTTACAATTTTACAACAAGAAGTTATAAAATAATGAACATTGTTTGTTAACCAAAACCAAAGAATTTAAGATTTTTTATTTTCTACTCTTTACTTAAAATTATAGAGATAAAACGTTTATATAAAAAAATAAGTAAAGACATTAAGGAAATTGTGGAATAGACAATTACCTTTATATACCAATCATGGCAAGTCCATCATTCTAATTATTAAAAAATCTCATCATGTTTTTCAAACTTTCATATAGTGGATAAAATTAATCAACACGTTTTAAGCAGGTACTTCAAATATTGTTTAGACAGGTACTAATATTGTTTAGACAGGTACTAATAATGTTTAGACAGGTACTAATCTTGTATAAACAGGTACTAATATTGTTTAGACAGGTATTAATATTGTTTAGACAGGTACTAATATTGTTTAGACAGGAACTAATATTGTTTAGACAGGTACTAATATTGTTTAGACAGGTACTTCAAATAATGTTTAGACAGGTACTAATATTGTTTAGACAGGTACTTCAAAAATTGTTAAAACAGGTACTAATATTGTTTAGACAGGTACTTCAAATATTGTTTAGACAGGTATTAATATTGTTTAGACAGGTACTGCAAATATTGTTTAGACAGGCACTAATATTGTTTAGACAGGTACTAATATTGTTTAGACAGGTACTTCAAATATTGTTTAGACAGGTTCTAATAATGTTTAGACAGGTACTAATATTGTTTAGACAGGTACTAATATTGTTTAGACAGGAACTAATATTGTTTAGACAGGTACTAATATTGTTTAGACAGGTACTTCAAATAATGTTTAGACAGGTACTAATATTGTTTAGACAGGTACTTCAAAAATTGTTAAAACAGGTACTAATATTGTTTAGAAAGGTACTTCAAATATTGTTTAGACAGGTATTAATATTGTTTAGACAGGTACTGCAAATATTGTTTAGACAGGCACTAATATTGTTTAGACAGGTACTAATATTGTTTAGACAGGTACTTCAAATATTGTTTAGACAGGTTCTAATAATGTTTAGACAGGTACTAATATTGTTTAGACAGGTACTAATATTGTTTAGACACATACTAATATTATTTAGACAAGTAATAATATTGTTTAGACAGGTACTTCAAATATTGTTTAGACAGGTACTAATATTGTTTAGACAGGTACTAACATTGTTTAAACAGGTACTAATATTGTTTAGACAGGTACTTATATTGTTTAGACAGGTACTTTAAATATTGTTTATACAGGTACTAATATTGTTTAGACAGGTACTTCAAATATTGTTTAGACAGGTACTAATATTGTTTAGACAGGTACTTCAAACATTGTTTAGACAGGTACTAATATCGTTTAGACAGGTACTAATAATGTTTAGACAGGTACTAATCTTGTATAAACAGGTACTAATATTGTTTAGACAGGTATTAATATTGTTTAGACAGGTACTAATATTGTTTAGACAGGAACTAATATTGTTTAGACAGGTACTAATATTGTTTGGACAGGTACTTCAAATAATGTTTAGACAGGTACTAATATTGTTTAGACAGGTACTTCAAAAATTGTTAAAACAGGTACTAATATTGTTTAGACAGGTACTTCAAATATTGTTTAGACAGGTATTAATATTGTTTAGACAGGTACTGCAAATATTGTTTAGACAGGCACTAATATTGTTTAGACAGGTACTAATATTGTTTAGACAGGTACTTCAAATATTGTTTAGACAGGTTCTAATAATGTTTAGACAGGTACTAATATTGTTTAGACAGGTACTAATATTGTTTAGACACATACTAATATTATTTAGACAAGTAATAATATTGTTTAGACAGGTACTTCAAATATTGTTTAGACAGGTACTAATATTGTTTAGACAGGTACTAACATTGTTTAAACAGGTACTAATATTGTTTAGACAGGTACTTATATTGTTTAGACAGGTACTTTAAATATTGTTTATACAGGTACTAATATTGTTTAGACAGGTACTTCAAATATTGTTTAGACAGGTACTAATATTGTTTAGACAGGTACTTCAAACATTGTTTAGACAGGTACTAATATCGTTTAGACAGGTACTTCAAATATTGTTTAGACAGGTACTAATATTGTTTAGACAGGTACCAATAATGTTTAGACAAGTACTAATATTGTTTAGACAGGTACTAATATTGTTTAGATATGTACTTCAAATATTCTTTAGACAGGACTAATAATGTTTAGACAGGTACTTCAAATATTGTTTAGACAGGTACTAATATTGTTTAGACAGGTACCAATATTGTTTAGACAAGTACTAATATTGTTTAGACAGGTACTAATATTGTATAGATAGGTACTTCAAATATTCTTTAGACAGGACTAATATTGTTTAGACAGGTACTTCAAATATTGTTTAGACAAGTACTAATATTGTTTAGACAGGTACTTATATTGTTTAGACAGGTACTAATATTGTTTAGACAGGTAATTCAAATATTGTTTAGACAGGAACTAATAATGTTTAGACAGGTACTAATAATGTTTAGACAGGTACTAATCTTATTAAGACAGGTATTAATATTGTTTAGACAGGTACTAATATTGTTTAGACAGGTACTAATATTGTTTAAACAGGTACTTCAAATATTGTTTAGACAGGTACTTCAAATATTGTTTAAACAGGTACTAATATTATTTAGACAGGTACTAATATTGTTTAGACCAGTACTAATATTGTTTAGACAGGTACTAATAATGTTTAGATAGGTACTTCAAATATTGTTTAGATAGGTACTAATATTGTTTAGACATGTACTTCGAATATTGTTTAGACAGGTACTAATATTGTTTAGACAGGTACTTCAAATATTGTTTAGACAGGTACTAATATTGTTTAGACAGGTACTAATATTGTTTAGACAGGTACTTCAAATAATGTTTAGACATGTACTAATAATGTTTAGACAGGTACTAATATTGTTTAGACAGGTACTAACATTATTTAGACAGGTACTAATATTGTTTAGACAGGTACTATATTGTTTAGACAGCTACTAATATTGTTTAGACAGGTACTAATATTTTTTAGACAGGTACTTCAAATATTGCTTAGACAGGTACTTCAAATATTGTTTAGACTAGAACTAATATTGTTTAGACAGGTACTAATATTGTTTAGACAAGTACAAATATTGTTTAGACAGGTACTAATATTGTTTAGATAGGTACTTCAAAAATTCTTTAGACAGGACTAATATTGTTTAGACAGGTACTTCAAATATTGTTTAGACAGGTACTAATATTGTCTAGACAGGTACTAATATTGTTTAGACAGGTACTTCAAACATTGTTTAGACAGGTACTTCAAATAATATTTAGACAGGTACTAATATTGTTTAGACAGGTACCAATATTGTCTAGACAAGTACTAATATTGTTTAGACAGGCACTAATATTGTTTAGATAGGTACTTCAAATATTCTTTAGACAGGACTAATATTGTTTAGACAGGTATTTCAAATATTGTTTAGACAGGTACTAATATTGTTTACACAGGTGCCAATATTGTTTAGACAAGTACTAATATTGTTTAGACAGGTACTTATATTGTTTAGATAGGTACTTCAAATATTCTTTGGACAGGACTAAAATTATTTAGACAGGTACTTCAAATATTGTTTAGACAGGTACTAATATTGTTTAGACAGGTACTTATATTGTTTAAACAGGTACTTATATTGTTTAGACAGGTACTTCAAATATTTTTTAGACAGGAACTAATAATGTTTAGACAGGTACTAATATTGTTTACACAGGTACTTATCTTATTAAGACAGGCACTAATATTGTCTAGACACGTACTAATATTGTTTAGACAGGTACTAATATTGTTTAGACAGGTAATTCAAATATTGCTTAGACAGGTACTTCAAATATTGTTTAGACAGGTACTAATATTGTTTAGACAGGTACTAATATTGTTTAGACAAGTACTAATATTGTTTAGACAGATACTAATAATGTTTAGATAGGTACTTTAAATATTGTTTAGACAGGTACTAATATTGTTTAGACATGTACTTCAAATATTGTTTAGACAGGTACTAATATTGTTTAGACAGGTACTTTAAATGATGTTTAGACATGTACTAATAATGTTTAGACAGGTACTAATATTGTTTAGACAGGTACTTACAATATTTAGACAGGTACTAATATTGTTTAGACAGGTAATAATATTGTTTAGACAGGCACTAATATTGTTTAGACAGGTACTAATATTTTTTAGACAGGTACTTTAAATATTGCTTAGACAGGTATTTAAAATATTGTTTAGACAGGTATTAATATTGTTTAGACAGGTACTAATATTGTTTAGACAAGTACAAATATTCTTTAGACAGGACTAATATTGTTTAGACAGGTACTTCAAATATTGTTTAGACAGGTACTAATATTGTTTAGACAGGTACTTCAAATATTGTTTAGACAGGTACTAATATTGTTTTGACAGGTACTATTATTGTTTAGACAGATACTAATATTGTTTAGACAGGTACTTCAAACATTATTTAGACAGGTTTTAATAATGTTTAGACAGGTACTAATATTGTTTGAACAGGTACTAATATTATTTAGACAGGTACTAATATTGTTTAGACAGGTACTAATAATGTTTTGATAGTTACTATAAATAGTGTTTAGACAGGTACTAATATTGTTTAGACAGGTACTTCAAATATTGTTTAGATAGGTACAAATATTGTTTAGAAAAGTACTTTAAATATTGTTTAGACAGGCACTAATATTGTTTAGACAGGTACTTCAAATATTATTTAGACAGGTACTTATATTGTTTACACAGGTACTAATATTGCTTAGACAGAAACTAATATTGTTTAGACAGGTACTAACATTGTTTAAACAGGTACTAATATTGTTTAGACAGGTACTAATAATGTTTAGACAGGTACTTCAAATATTGTTTAGACAGGAACTAATATTGTTTAGACAGGTACTTCAAACATTGTTTAGACAGGTACTAATATCGTTTAGACAGGTACTTCAAATATTGTTTAGACAGGTACTAATATTGTTTAGACAGGTACCAATAATGTTTAGACAAGTACTAATATTGTTTAGACAGGAACTAATATTGTTTAGATATGTACTTCAAATATTCTTTAGACAGGACTAATAATGTTTAGACAGGTACTTCAAATATTGTTTAGACAGGTACCAATATTGTTTAGACAAATACTAATATTGTTTAGACAGGTACTAATATTGTATAGATAGGTACTTCAAATATTCTTTAGACAGGACTAATATTGTTTAGACAGGTACTTCAAATATTGTTTAGACAAGTACTAATATTGTTTAGACAGGTACTTATATTGTTTAGACAGGTACTAATATTGTTTAGACAGGTAATTCAAATATTGTTTAGACAGGAACTAATAATGTTTAGACAGGTACTAATAATGTTTAGACAGGTACTAATCTTATTAAGACAGGTATTAATATTGTTTAGACAGGTACTAATATTGTTTAGACAGGTACTAATATTGTTTAGACAGGTACTTCAAATATTGTTTAGACAGGTACTTCAAATATTGTTTAAACAGGTACTAATATTATTTAGACAGGTACTAATATTGTTTAGACAAGTACTAATATTGTTTAGACAGGTACTAATAATGTTTAGATAGGTACTTCAAATATTGTTTAGATAGGTACTAATATTGTTTAGACATGTACTTCGAATATTGTTTAGACAGGTACTAATATTGTTTAGACAGGTACTTCAAATATTGTTTAGACAGGTACTAATATTGTTTAGACAGGTACTAATATTGTTTAGACAGGTACTTCAAATGATGTTTAGACATGTACTAATAATGTTTAGACAGGTACTAATATTGTTTAGACAGGTACTAACATTATTTAGACAGGTACTAATATTGTTTAGACAGGTACTATATTGTTTAGACAGCTACTAATATTGTTTAGACAGGTACTAATATTTTTTAGACAGGTACTTCAAATATTGCTTAGACAGGTACTTCAAATATTGTTTAGACTAGAACTAATATTGTTTAGACAGGTACTAATATTGTTTAGACAAGTACAAATATTGCTTAGACAGGTACTAATATTGTTTAGATAGGTACTTCAAAAATTCTTTAGACAGGACTAATATTGTTTAGACAGGTACTTCAAATATTGTTTAGACAGGTACTAATATTGTCTAGACAGGTACTAATATTGTTTAGACAGGTACTTCAAACATTGTTTAGACAGGTACCTTAAATAATATTTAGACATGTACTAATATTGTTTAGACAGGTACCAATATTGTCTAGACAAGTATTAATATTGTTTAGACAGGCACAAATATTGTTTAGATCAATACTTCAAATATTCTTTAGACAGGACTAATATTGGTTAGACAGGTATTTCAAATATTGTTTAGACAGGTACTAATATTGTTTAGACAGGTGCCAATATTGTTTAGACAAGTACTAATATTGTTTAGACAGGTACTTATATTGTTTAGATAGGTACTTCAAATATTCTTTGGACAGGACTAAAATTATTTAGACAGGTACTTCAAATATTGTTTAGACAGGTACTAATATTGTTTAGACAGGTACTTATATTGTTTAAACAGGTACTTATATTGTTTAGACAGGTACTTCAAATATTATTTAGACAGGAACTAATAATGTTTAGACAGGTACTAATAGTGTTTAAACAGGTACTAATCTTATTAAGACAAGCACTAATATTGTCTAGACACGTACGAATATTGTTTAGACAGGTACTAATATTGTTTAGACAGGTAATTCAAATATTGCTTAGACAGGTACTTCAAATATTGTTTAGACAGGTACTAATATTGTTTAGACAGGTACTAATATTGTTTAGACAAGTACTAATATTGTTTAGACAGATACTAATAATGTTTAGATAGGTACTTTAAATATTGTTTAGACAGGTACTAATATTGTTTAGACATGTACTTCAAATATTGTTTAGACAGGTACTAATATTGTTTAGACAGGTACTTTAAATGATGTTTAGACATGTACTAATAATGTTTAGACAGGTACTAATATTGTTTAGACAGGTACTAACAATATTTAGACAGGTACTAATATTGTTTACACAGGTACTAATATTGTTTAGACAGGCACTAATATTGTTTAGACAGGTACTAATATTTTTTGGACAGGTACTTCAAATATTGCTTAGACAGGTATTTAAAATATTGTTTAGACAGGTACTAATATTGTTTAGACAGGTACTAATATTGTTTAGACAAGTACAAATATTCTTTAGACAGGACTAATATTGTTTAGACAGGTACTTCAAATATTGTTTAGACAGGTACTAATATTGTTTTGACAGGTACTATTATTGTTTAGACACATACTAATATTGTTTAGACAGGTACTTCAAATATTGTTTAGACAGGTTTTAATAATGTTTAGACAGGTACTAATATTGTTTGAACAGGTACTAATATTATTTAGACAGGTACTTATATTGTTTAGACAGGTACTAATAATGTTTTGATAGTTACTATAAATAGTGTTTAGACAGGTACTAATATTGTTTAGACAGGTACTTTAAATATTGTTTAAATAGGTACAAATATTGTTTAGAAAAGTACTTTAAATATTGTTTAGACAGGCACTAATATTGTTTAGACAGGTACTTCAATTATTGTTTAGACAGGTACTAATATTTTTTAGACAGGTACTAATATTGCTTAGACAGGTACTTCAAATATTATTTAGACAGGTACTTATATTGTTTACACAGGTACTAATATTGCTTAGACAGGTACTAATATTGTTTAGACAGGTACTAACATTGTTTAAACATGTACTTATATTGTTTAGACAGGTACTAATAATGTTTAGACAGGTACTTCAAATATTGTTTAGACAGGAACTAATATTGTTTAGACAGGTTCTTCAAAAATTTTTTAGACAGGTACTAATATTATTTAGACAGGTACTTCAAATATTGTTTAGACAGGTACTAATATTGTTTAGACAGGTACTTTAAATATTGTTTAGACAGGTACTAATAATAATTAGACAGGTACTAATATTGTTTAGACAGGTACTAATAATGTTTAGATAGGTACTTCAAATAGTGTTTAGACAGGTACTAATATTGTTTAGACAGGTACTTCAAATATTGTTTGAACAGGTACAAATATTGTTTAGACAGGTACTTTAAATATTGTTTAGACAGGCACTAATATTGTTTAGACAGGTACTTCAAATATTGTTAGACAGGAACTAATATTGTTTAGACAGGTACTTCAAAAATTTTTTAGACAGGTACTAATATTATTTAGACAGGTACTTCAAATATTGTTTAGACAGGTACTAATATTGTTTAGACAGGTACTTTAAATATTGTTTAGACAGGTACTAATAATAATTAGACAGGTACTAATATTGTTTAGACAGGTACTTCAAATAATGTTTAGACAGGTACTAATAATGTTTAGACAGGTACTAATATTGTTTATACAGAAACTAATATTATTTAGACAGGTACTAATATTATTTAGACAGGTACTAATATTGTTTAGACAGGTACTTTAAATATTGTTTAGACAGGTACTAATATTATTTAGACTGGTACTAATATTGTTTAGACAGGTACTAATAATGTTTAGATAGGTACTTCAAATAGTGTTTAGACAGGTACTAATATTGTTTAGACAGGTACTTCAAATATTGTTTGAACAGGTACAAATATTGTTTAGACAGGTACTTTAAATATTGTTTAGACAGGCACTAATATTGTTTAGACAGGTACTTCAAATATTGTTAGACAGGTACTAATATTTTTTAGACAGGTACTAATATTGGTTAGACAGGTACTTTAAATTTTATTTAGACAGGTACTTATATTGTTTACACAGGTACTAATATTGTTTAGACAGGTACTAATATTGTTTAGACAGGTACTAACATTGTTTAAACAGGTACTAATATTGTTTAGACAGGTACTAATATTGTTTCGACAGGTACTTCAAATATTGTTTAGACAGGAACTAATATTGTTTAGACAGGTACTTCAAATATTTTTTAGACAGGTACTAATTATGTTTAGACAGGTACTTCAAATATTGTTTAGACAGGTACTAATATTGTTTAGACAGGTACTTCAAATATGGTTTAGACAGGTACTAATAATAATTAGACAGGTACTAATATTGTTTAGACAGGTACTTCAAATATTGTTTAGACAGGTACTAATAATGTTTAGACAGGTACTAATATTGTTTATACAGGTACTAATATTATTTAGACAGGTACTAATATTGTTTAGACAGGTACTAATATTGTTTTGACAGGTACTAATATTGTTTAGACAGGTACTAATATTGTTTAGACAGGTACTTCAAAAATTCTTTAGACAGGTACTAATATTGTTTAGACAGGTACTAATATTGTTTAGACAGGTACTTCAAATATTGTTTAGACAGGTACTAATAATGTTTAGACAGGTACTTTAAATATTGTTAAGACAGGCACTAATATTTTTTAGACAGGTACTTCAAATATTGTTTAGACAGGTACTAATATTGTTTAGACAGGTACTTCAAATATTGTTTAGACTGGTACTAATATTGTTTAGACAGGTACTTCAATTATTGTTTAGACAGGTACTAATATTGTTTAGACAGGTACTTCAAATATTGTTTAGACAGGTACTAATAATGTTTAGACAGGTACACAATAAATCTGTGAAATAGCCAGTGTAATGTATATAATACATATAAATAATTTATGGATGTCTTGGAATATATATGTATGTCCATGGGGTATATGTGTGTGCATAAACATCCGTGATCACATATATACTCATGTGTTTGTATGAATATATACGTAACTATTTTTTATCAGTGAGTGTTTATGCATATGTATGTATTTATGTATATATTTGTAGACAGATACATACATATCTTTATGTATATGTATGTATGTTTGTGGGTATATATATATATGTCGAAGGGTATGTATATATATACATTTAGTGGTTGTATGTGTACAGCCAAAATGCATAACCACTGCCCAGTACTACCTAGTTTCACATTAGGTGTCCAGTACTACATTTTGTGCTTGTGCATATCAGGGTATACATAATATATGTAATGTTACTATAAATATACATGATATTTAATTCACAATTACTGTCAATCACACTAAAGGTACTACATCTAATATTGTTTTTATAGTCACTGCATCTTTTTACTATATATATTTATCACACCTATAACTGAAGCCACACCACACTATATATTAAACTATATATTAAACGAATTAACTATATATTAAACGAATCATTCCACTCCAAATATTCTACTAGAGCCCTGTTACATACACCATCTGATAACTACTTAAAAAACGAATAATTCTACTCCAACTCTGTGACATACACCCATACATATCCTTCTATAAAAAATAAGTAAAAACACTGAAATTCTATCTAAATGCACACACATGTTATTGTTAATGTATCACTGTCACACTGTTAAAATACTATAATAATGCTATTAAAGAGTTATTAAGCTAATGAGAAATAAAAAAACACAAATTCACATTATTACTAGACACCAAATAACTTAATTCTGATAACCAGCTTCCAACTACTAATACTGTTTTAAAACTAAAAACTCACACTAAAGACACAAGTCACCATGAATATAAGTAAACACTATCTCAACCATACTATACATACAGTTTGTTTAATTGACAAGAGGCTACCTGCTACCTATTTTATAAAACGAATAGTTCTTCTCCACTTCAGATACTCCTGTTAACATAACAGTCACATGACATTTTCACAGTAACTCTTATAACTTTTACACAATTTCATATAATCTTAGATTATAATTTGTAAAATATATATATATATATGTATGTGTATGTGTGTGTATGTATATGTGTATGTATATGTGTGTGTGTATGTATATATATATGTATGTATGTGTGTATGTATGTATGTATGTATATGTGTATGTATGTGTGTGTGTACATATATATATATGTATGTATATATATGTATATATATATATATATATATATATATATATGTATATATATATATATATATATGTGTATATGTGTATATGTATATATGTATGTGTGTATGTATATATGTATATATATATATATAGATTATTAGTTGGAGAATAGATATATAAGAGTTACTATATTAGTGGAATTCTGTTTAAGTTTTCCAGATCATCTAGTTGCAATAAACTGTTATTTTAAAATACATGTTACTGGACTTCTAGTATTCACGTCCAACTTACGTTACAACAGTTTAAATGACTTTCAACCAATTTTATACTTACACCTCATACCATCAAGACATTTTATTACAGTAGAGACACACAAGTACACAGCATTGACTGTCTACATCACATACACATCTACTAGACACAAAACAGTTCACAACTCTTACTGACCCTCGTTATACTGCAACAAAGCACTGCACTTGTCGACACTCATGTCAATAAAAGTGACTTAAAATTGTATGCAAGTTGTACTGAGCCCCACAAAGTGTCTTCTGGTCCCAGTGTCAATTTAGAGGTCTGTGGCAATCGTCCTGACAGGATACTCTGAGAATAGTCCTTTTGGGATAACACAATGGGATACCTTGACGAGATACCCTGGTGTATACCCAGAGTGGAACTTCTTTTGGGATGCCTGTCTCGGGCGAGAGTTGGAGGTCCTCTTGTGTTCATACTGTACCATAGGGCACGAATCCATACTGTACTCAAGACGTCCATGACACACTTAAATCGATAATGTATGTTTACCACCCTAATAATACAGACCACATGATAACTACTTGTAAAACAAATAATTCTGCTCCATCACTGATACTGTCTACACATTACACTCACGTATCTCGACTATTGTGTATTGTTATTGTTTATTTTTACAACATTATACTTATTATGTTTTAGTAATTTTCTACTCTGAGGCTCTTTGTTTTCCACTGGACATCTGTCCTTTTGTACTTTTATCTCACTCTGATCAACTCTGTTTAACTTATTATTCATCCCTAAGGCGTTCACTGCTCGGTGCAGCTTCACTAAAATGCTTTGCATTTACAACAAAAAATTTATTTTACGCGTGGACTGCGGAGCAACGACTATCTTCCTGACTACCACATGCACACTAGGTAAATTTATTTACCTAACAAAACCTACAAAGAAGAAAACCTACTACATTAACAAACACATGCTTATGCACATACACCTTACATCCTGAATTAACACTTTACTTTTCTCTTTTTAATTTATTTTGATTTTCTTCTATAATTATTCTCTATAACATATTTTTATTAATAAATATTCACTGTATACGACACAAAGTCAGCCACGGTATACGTACAGTCTGTTCAACTGACTAGAGGTGACCGGCTAACTGCTTTTTTAAAAAACGAATAATTCTACTCGACTTCAGATACTCCTTGTTTCATTACAGTCACAAGACATATTCACAGTTAATCTTATAACTAACACAAAATTCTATACAATCCAAGATTATGAGTTGTAAAATATATATACAGATTATTAGTTTGTTAAATATATACACAAGTTATTGTGACTATAGTGGTATATTTTTATTTCCATTTTCCAGATTATCAAGTTGCAATAGTTAGTTATTTTTTTTAAATACATGTTGTAAAATTCATGTTATATAAAATACGTTACACCATTTTTAATGACTTTCAACCATTTTTTTACTAACAGCTTATACCATCAAGACACTTTATTACAGTAGAGACACACAAGTAAACAGCATTGACTGTCTAAATTACATACACATCTTTAAAACTCAAAACAATTCACAAATCTCACTGACACCCGTGATACCGCAACAAAACACTGCACTTATTGACACTCATGTCAACAAAAGTGACTTACAATTGTATGCAAGTTGTACTGAGCCCCACAAAGTGTCCTCTGGTCCCAGTGTCAATTCAGAGGTCTGTGGCAGTCGTCCTGACAGGATACTCTGAGAATAGTCCTTTTGGGAAAACACAATGGGAAACCTTGACGAGATACCCTGGTGTATACCCAGAGTGGAACTTCTTTTGGGATGCCTGTCTCGGGCGAGAGTTGGAGGTCCTCTTGTGTTCATACTGTACCATAGGGCACAAATCCATACTGTACTCAAGACGTCCATGACATACTTAAATCGATAATGTATGTTTACCACCCTAATAATAAAGACCACATGAAAACTACTTGTAAAACGAATAATTCTTCTCCATCACTGATAATGTCTACATATTACACTCACGTATCTCGACTATTGTGTGTTGTTATTGTTTATTTTTACAACGTACTTATTATTTTTTCGTGATTTTCTACTCTGAGGCTCTTTGTTTTCCAATGAACATCTGTCTTTTTGTACTTTTATCTCACTCTGCTCAACTCTGTTTAACTTATTATTCATCCCTAAGGCGTTCACTGCTCGGTGCAGCTTCACTAAAATGCTTTGCATTTACAACAAATAATGTTTAGACAGGCACTAATATTGTTTAGACAGGTACTTCAAATATTGTTTAGACAGGTACTTCAAATATTGTTTAGACAGGTACTAATAATATTTAGACAGGTACTAATATTGTTTAGACAGGTACTTCAAATATTGTTTAGACAGGTACTTCAAATATTGTTTAGACAGGTACAAATATTGTTTAGACAGGTACTAATATTGTTTAGACAGGTACTAATATTGTTTCGACAGGTACTAATATTGTATAGACAAGTACTAATATAGTTTAGACAGGTACTTCAAATTTTGTTTAGACAGATACTAATAGAGTTTATACAGGTACTATAATTGTTTAGACAGGTACTTTAAATATTGTTTAGATAGGTACTAATAAAGTTTAGACAGGTACTAATATTGTTTAGACAGGTTCTAATATTGTTTAGACAGGTACTAATATTGGTTAGACAGGTACTTCAAATATTGTTTAGACAGGTACTTCAAATATTCTTTAGACAGGTACTTATATTGTTTGGACAGGTATTAATATTATTTACACAAGTACTAATATTGTTTAGACAGGTACTAATACTGTTTAGACAGGTACTCCAAATATTGTTTTGACAGGTACTAATATTGTTCAGACAGGAACTAATAATGTTTAGACAGGTACTAATATTGTTTAGACAGGTACTAATATTGTTTAGACAGGTACTAATAATGTTTAGACAGGTACTAATATTGTTTAGACAGGTACTTCAAATATTGTTTAGACAAGTACTTCATAAATTGTTTAGACAGGTACTAATATTGTTTATACAGGTACTATTTTTGTTTAGACAGGTACTAATATTGTTTAGACAGGTAGTAACATTGTTTCAACCTGTACTAATATTGTTTAGACAGGCACTAATGTTGTTTAGACAGGTACTAATTTCGTTTAGACAAGTACTAATAATGTTTAGACAGGTACGAACATTGTTTAGCAGATACTAATATTGTTTAGACAGGTTCTAATATTGTTTAGACAAGTACTAATAATGTTTAGACAAGTTCTAACATTGTTTAAACAGGTACTAATATTATTTAGACAGGTACTAATATTGTTTAGACAGGTACTAATATTGTTTAGACATGTACTAATATTGTTTAAACAGGTACTAATATTGTTTAGACAGGTACTAATATTGTTTAGACAGGTACTCAAAATATTGTTTAGACAGGTACTAATATTGTTTAGACAGGTACTAATATTGTTTAGACAAGTACTATTATTGTTTAGACAGGTACTTCAAATATTGTTTAGACAGGTACTAATATTGTTTAGACATGTACTAATATTGTTTAGACAGGTACTTCAAATATTGTTTAGAAAGGTACTAAATATGTATAGACAGGTACTAATATTGTTTAGACAGGTACTAATATTGTTTAGACAGGTACTAATATTGTTTAGACAGGTACTAATATTGTTTAGACAGGTACTAACATTGTTTAAACAGGTATTAATATTGTTTCGACAAGTACTAATATTGTTTAGAAAGGTACTTCAAATATTGTTAAGACAGGTACTAATACTGTTTAGACAGGTACTTCAAATATTGTTTAGACAGGAACTAATTTTGTTTACAAAGGTACTAATATTGTTTGGACAGGTACTAATTCTGTTTAGACAGGTACTCCAAATATTGTTTAGACAGGTACTAATACTGTTCAGACAGGTACTAATATTGTTTAGACAGGTATTAATATTGTTTAGACAGGTACTTAAATATTGCTTAGACAGGTACTTCAAATATTGTTTAGACAGGTACTAATATTGTTTCCACAGATACTAATATTATTTAGACAGGTACTAATATTTTTGAGACAGGTACTATTATTGTTTAGACAGGTTCAAATAATGTTTAGACAGGTACTAATATTGTTTAGACAGGTACAAATATTATTTAGACAAGTACAAATATTGTTTAGACAGGTACTTCAAATATTGTTTAGACAGGAACTAATATTGTTTAGACAGGTACTTATAATGCTTAAACAGGTACTAATATTGATTAGACAAGTACTAATATTGTTTAGGCAGGTACTAACATTGTTTAGACAGGTACTAATAATGTTTAGATGGGTACTTCAAATATTGTTTAGACAGGCACTAATATTGTTTATACAGGTACTAATATTGTTTAGACAGGAACTAATATGGTTTAGACAGCTACTAACATTGTTTAAACAGGTACTAATATTGTTTAGACAGGTACTAAAATTGTTTAGACAGGTACTTCAAATATTGTTTAGACAGGTACTAATTTTGTTTAGACAGGTATTTCAAATATTGTTTAGACAGGTACTAATATTGTTTACACAGGTACTAATATTGTTTAGACAGGTACTAATTCTGTTTAGACAGGTACTCCAAATATTGTTTAGACAGGTACTAATATTGTTCAGACAGGTACTAATATTGTTTAGACAGGTACTAATATTGTTTAGACATGTACTAATATTGTTTAGACAGGTACTTCAAATATTGTTTAGAAAGGTACTAAATATGTTTAGACAGGTACTAATATTGTTTAGACAGGTACTAATATTGTTTAGACAGGTACTAATATTGTTTAGACAGGTACTAATATTGTTTAGACAGGTACTAATATTGTTTAGACAGGTACTAACATTGTTTAAACATGTACTAATATTATTTCGACAGGTACTAATATTGTTTAGACAGGTACTTCAATTATTGTAAAGACAGGTACTAATACTGTTTAGACAGGTACTTCAAATATTGTTTAGACAGGTACTAATTTTGTTTACAAAGGTACAAATATTGTTTAGACAGGTACTAATTCTGTTTAGACAGTTCTTCCAAATATTGTTTAGACAGGTACTAATATTGTTCAGACAGGTACTAATATTATTTAGACAGGTACCAATATTTTTTCGACAGGTACCTAAATATTGCTTAGACAGGTACTTCAAATATTGTTTAGACAGGTACTAATATTGTTTCTACAGATACTTATACTATTTAGACAGGTACTAATAATTTTTAGACAGGTACTTTTATTGTTTAGACAGGTTCTAATATTGTTTAGACAGGTACTAATATTGTTTAGACAGGTACTAATATTATTTAGACAAGTACAAATATTGTTTAGACAGGTACTTCAGATATTGTTTAGACAGGTACTAATATTGTTTAGACAGGTACTTATAATGCTTAAAAAGGTACTAATATTGTTTAGACAAGTACTAATATTGTTTAGGCAGGTACTAATATTGTTTAGACAGGTACTAATAATGTTTAGATAGGTACTTCAAATATTGTTTAGACAGGCACTAATATTGTTTATACAGGTACTAATATTGTTTAGACAGGAACTAATATGGTTTAAACAGCTACTAACATTGTTTAAACAGGTACTAATATTGTTTAGACAGGTACTAATATTGTTTAGACAGGTACTTCAAATATTGTTTAGACAGGTACTAATATTGTTTAGACAGGTACTTCAAATATTGTTTAGACAGGTACTAATATTGTTTAGACAGGTATTTCAAATATTGTTTAGACAGGTACTAATATTGTTTACACAGGTACTAATATTGTTTAGACAGGTACTAATTCTGTTTAGACAGGTACTTCATATATTGTTTAGACAGGAACTAATATTGTTTAGACAGGTACTAATATTGTTTAGACAGGTATTAATATTGTTTAGACAGGTACTTCAAATATTGTTTAGACAGGTACTAATATTGTTTATACAGGTACTAATATTGTTTAGACAGGTACTAATTTTTTTTAGACAGGTACTAATATTGTTTAGACAGGTACTAATATTGTTTAGACAGGTACTAATATTGTTTAGACAGGTACTTCAAATAATGTTTAGATAGGTACTAATATTGTTTACACAGCCACTAATATTGTTTAGACAGGTACTAATTCTGTTTAGACAGGTACTCCAAATATTGTTTAGACAGGAACTAATATTGTATAGGCAGGTTCTAATATTGTTTAGACAGGTATTAATATTGTTTAGACAGGTACTTCAAATATTGTTTAGACAGGTACTTCAAATATTGTTTAGACAGGTACTAATATTGTTTATACAGGTACTAATATTGTTTGGACAGGTACTAATATTTTTTAGACAGGCTTTAATGATGTTTAGACAGGTACTAAAATTGTTTAGACAGAAACTAATATTGTTTAGACAGGTACTAATATTGTTTAGACAAATACTAATATTGTTTAGACAGGTACTTCAAATATTGTTTTGACAGGTACTATTATTGTTTAGACAGGTACTAACAATGTTTAAACAGGTACTAATATTGTTTAGACAGGTACTAATATTGTTTAGACAGGTACTAATATTGTTTAAACAGGTACTAATAATGTTTAGATAGGTACTTCAAATATTGCTAAGACAGTCACTAATATTGTTTATACAGGTACTATTATTGTTTAGACAGGTACTAATATTGTTTAGACAGGTACTAACATTGTCTTAACAGGTACTAATAATGTTTAGACAGGTACTAATATTGTTTAGACAGGTACTTCAAATATTGTTTAGACAGGTACTAATATTGTTTAGACAGGTACTTCAAACATTGTTTAGACAGTTACTGATATTGTTTAAAGAGGTACTTCAAATATTGTTTGGACACGTACTTCAAATATTGTTTAGACAGGTACTAATATTGATTATACAGGTACAAATATTGTTTAGACAGGTACAAATATTGTTTAGACAGGTACTAACATTGTTCAAACAGGTACTAATACTGTTTAGACAGGTACTTCCAATATTGTTTAGGCAGGTACTAGTTTTATCTAGACAGGTACTACTATTGTTTAGACAGGTACTAATATTGTTTAGACAGGTACTAATATTTTTTAGACAGGTACTAATATTGTTCCTACAGGTACTAATATTGTGTAAACAGGTACTTCAAATATTGTTTAAACAGGTACTTTAAGTATTGTTTAGACAGGTACTAATATTGTTTAGACAGGTACTAACATTCTTTTAACAGGTACTAATATTGTTTAGACAGTTACTAATATTGTTTAGACAGGTACTAATATTGTTAATACAGGTACTAATATTGTTTAGACATGTACTAAAATTGTTTAGACAGTTACAATAATTGTTTAGACAGGTACTAATATTGTTTAGACAGGTACTAATATTGTTTAGACAAGTACTAATATTGTTTAGACAGGTACTAATATTGATTAGACAGGTACTAATATTGTTTAGACAGGTACTAATATTTTTCAGACAGGCACTTCAAATATTGTTTAGACAGGTACTAATATTGTTTAGACAGGTACTAATATTGTTTAGACAGGTACTAATATTGTTTAGACAGGTACTAAAATTTTTTAGACAGGTACTTCAAATTTTGTTAAGACAGGTACTAATAATGTTTATACAGGTACTAAAATTGTTAAGACAGGTATTAATATTGTTTAGACAGGTACTAACATTGTTTAGACAGGTACTAACATTGTCTCAACAGGTACTAATATTGTTTACACAGGTACTAATATTGTTTAGACAGGTACTTCAAATATTGTTTAGAAAGGTACTAATAATGTTTAGACTGGTACTAATATTGTTTAGACAGGTACTAATATTATTTAGACAGGTACTAATATTGTTCATACAGGCACTTCAAATATTGTTTAGACAGGTACTAATAACGTTTAGACAGGTACTAATATTGTTTTGACAGGTACTAGTATTGTTTAGACAGGTACTAATATTGTTTAGACAGGTACTAATATTGTTTAGACAGGTACTTTAAATATTGATTAGACAGGTACTAATAATGTTTATACAGGTACTAATATTGTTTAGACAGGTACTAATATTGTTTAGACAGGCACTAACATTGTTTAAACAGGTATTAATATTGTTCAGACAGGTACTAATATTGTTTAGACAGGTACTTCAAATATTGTTTAGACAGGTACTAATAATGTTTAGACTGGTACAAATATTGTTGAGACAGGTACTAATATTATTTAGACAGGTACTAATATTGTGTACAGAGGTGCTAATATTGTTTAGACAGGTACTAATATTGTTTAGACAGGTTTTTTAAATATTGTTTAGACAGGTACTTCAAGTATTGTTTAGACAGGTACTAATATTGTTTAGACAGGTACTAATATTGTTAAGACAAGTACTAATTTTGTTTAGACAGGTGCTAATATTGTTTACACAGGTACTAACATTGTTTAGACAGGTACTAATATTGTTTAGACAGGTACTCTAAATATTGTTTAGACAGGTACTAATATTGTTTCGTCAGGTACTATTATTGTTTAGACAGGTAATAATATTGTTTAGACAGGTACTTTAAATATTGTTTAGACAGGTACTTCAAATATTGTTTTGACAGGTACTAATAATGTTTATACAGGTTCTAATATTGTTTAGACAGGTACTAATATTGTTTAGACAGGTACTAACATTGTTTAAACAGGTACTAATATTGTTTAGACAGGTACTAACATTGTTTAGACAGGTATTAATATTGTTTAGACAGGTACAACTATTGTTTAGACAGGTACTAATATTGTTTAGACAGGTACTAATATTGTTTAGACAGGTACTTATATTGTTTAGACAGGTACTAATATTGTTTAGACAGGTACTTATATTGTTTAGACAGGTACTAATATTGTTTAGACAGGTACTAATATTGTTTAGACAAGTACTAATATTGTTTAGACAGGTACTTCAAATATTGTTTAGACAGTTACTAATATTGTTAGACAGGAACTGATATTGTTTAGACTGGTACTAATATTGTTTAGACAGGTACTACTATTGTTTAGACAGGTACTAATATTGTTTAGACAGGTACTTACAATGTTTAGATAGGTACTTCAAATATTGCTAAGACAGGCACTAATATTGTTTATACAGGTACTAATATTGTTTAGACAGGTACTAACATTGTTTAGACAGGTACTAACATTTTCTCAACAGGTACTAATATTGTTTAGACAGGTACTAATATTGTTTAGACAGGAACTAATATCGTTTAGACAGGTACTAATATTGTTTAGACAAATACTAATATTGTTTAGACAGGTACTTCAAATATTGTTTTGACAGGTACTAATATTGTTTAGACAGGTACTAACAATGTTTAAACAGGTACTAATATTGTTTAGACAGGTACTAATATTGTTTAGACAGGTACTAATATTTTTTAGACAGGTACTAATAATGTGTAGATAGGTACTTTAAATATTGCTAAGACAGGCACTAATATTGTTTATACAGGTACTAATATTGTTTAGACAGGTACTAACATTGTTTAGACAGTTACTAACATTGTCTCAACAGGTACTAATATTGTTTAGACAGGTACTAATATTGTTTAGACAGGTACTTCAAATATTGTTTAGACAGGTACTAATATTGTTTAGACAGGTACTTCAAATATTGTTTAGACAGGTACTGATATTGTTTAAAGAGGTACTCTAAATATTGTTTAGACAGGTACTTCAAATATTGTTTAGACAGGTACTAATATTGTTTATACAGGTACAAATATTGTTTAGACAGGTACAAATATTGTTTAGACAGGTACTAACATTGTTCAAACAGGTACTAATACTGTTTAGACAGGTACATCCAATATTGTTTAGGCAGGTACTAGTTTTATCTAGACAGGTACTACTAATGTTTAGACAGGTACTAATATTGGTTAGACAGGTACTAATATTTTTTAGACATGTACTAATATTGTTCAGACAGGTCCTAATATTGTGTAAACAGGTACTTCAAATATTGTTTATACAGGTACTAATATTGTTTAGACAGGTACTAATATTGTTTACACAGGTACTAATATTGTGTAGACAGGTACTAATATTATTTAGAATGGTACTAATATTGTTTACAGAGGTACTAATATTGTTTAGACAGGTACTAATTTTGTTTAGACAGGTACTATAAATATTGTTTAGACAGGTACTTCAAGTATTGTTTAGACAGGTACTAATATTGTTTAGACAGGTACTGATATTGTTAAGACAAGTACTAATTTTGTTTAGACAGGTACTAATATTGTTTACACAGGTACTAATATTGTTTTGACAGGTACTAATATTGTTTAGACAGGTACACTAAATATCGTTTACACAGGTACTAATATTGTTTAGTCAGGTACTAATATTGTTTAGACAGGTACTAATATTGTTTAGACAGGTACTAATATTGTTTAGACAGGTACTTATATTGTTTAGACAGGTACTAATATTGTTTAGACTGGTACTAATATTGTTTAGACAAGTACTAATATTGTTTAGACAGGTACTTCAAATATTGTTTAGACAGTTACTAATATTGTTTAGACAGGTACTAATATTGTTCAGACAGGTACTAATATTGTTTAGACAGGTACTAATATTGTTGAGACAGGTACTAACATTGTTTAGACAGGTACTAATATTGCTTAGACAGGTACTAATATTGTTTAGACAGGTACTAATAATGTTTAGACAGGTACTTATATTGTTTAGACAGGTACACTAAATATCGTTTACACAGGTACTAATATTGTTTAGTCAGGTACTAATATTGTTTAGACAGGTACTAATATTGTTTAGACAGGTACTAATATTGTTTAGACAGGTACTTATATTGTTTAGACAGGTACTAATATTGTTTAGACAGGTACTAATATTGTTTAGACAAGTACTAATATTGTTTAGACAGGTACTTCAAATATTGTTTAGACAGTTACTAATATTGTTTAGACAGGTACTAATATTGTTTAGACAGGTACTAATATTGTTTAGACAGGTACTAATATTGTTGAGACAGGTACTAATATTGTTTAGACAGGTACTAATATTGCTTAGACAGGTACTAATATTGTTTAGACAGGTACTAATATTTTTTAGACAGGTACTAATAATGTTTAGACAGGTACTAATATTGTTTAGACAGGTACTAATATTGTTGAGACAGGTGCTAATATTGTGTAGACAGGTACTAATATTGTTTAGACAGGTACTAATATTGTTTAGACAGGTACTTTAAATACTGTTTAGACAGATACTAATCTTTAAATCGTGATTAAGTAGCAGCGCAACGGCTACCAAAGATTTTAAAAGTTTTTAATGTTAATCATATTATATATTAATATAAATAATATATATATCTACAAATTTGTAGTTTGTTTTTTCTATACATACATATATATATATATATATATATATATATATATATATATATATATATATATATATATATATATATATTTATATAAATATATATATATATATATGTATATATATTTGTTTATTTATATATATTATCAATAATTCTTTCTATAGAAAACCATTTAGCTATTTAAAAATTTTTAAAACCCTTTTTAACACGACTAAAATAACAGAAAAACATGTGCACCTAACTGGTGACTATAATATAACCTTGAAACAAAAGCTTTATGATAAATATTGAAAGCATAAAACATAAAAATTTGTAGTCAATTAAAAAATTATAAAAAAACTGTTTGAATGAACTTAGAAACACGAAAAAAAAAAGTTTTTTATGGAAAGATGCTTGAAAAACAGCATGAAAACACACAAATAATGTTGAAAGTTAATAGGAAAATAATCAGTAAAAATTAATTTTCAAACAATAAATCTCTCCGAAAACTCTAAATTAATGGGAAAGTTGATATTAATAAGTAAACCATAGTAAAAATACTCAACAAATTTTTTTTTTTAAATGCGCTTAGGTTGGCTGATAAAATTCCGAAAAACACCACAAATTTTTAGTCTTATACTGTGGAGAAAATAGAATTAGCCTCACCATGTACTAAGCCAATATTTTGTAAATCTGTAAGCAAGTTTGGGCGGTGTATCTTTTGTATCCACACACATATAAATATTGTTACATACAACAATTTTTTTAGATTATAGTATAGCATAATTAAATTGCGGTACATTTGATAAAACCATAAAATGTAAAATACTTGATATTTGCGTAAAACAAACAGAATTAGCCTCATCATTAATTATTTTGAGTTTACTTTTATATTGTGATCTGGTCATACGCATTTGTGACTTGCCTTTTTTATTATTTGTAAGTTTAACAAAGACTGTGAAATCAGTGCTCATAAAGTTTTTAACATTTGGTTTTTGATACCTTAATTTGAAATGGGACGTGGTAAGCGTTTAATAAATGAAGAATTGAACTAGCACTAATCAAAGCATACAAAGATACAGGCTTTTCTAATCTGGAAATTGCAAACAAAATTAAAAGAACTCCAAAAGTGTTTAATAACTACTTCAAGTTTGACGTTAATTATGGAGCTTATAATGGAAGTGTTGCCAAACGTAAAATTGATAATTGTACTAAACGAATTATTGTACGTCGTACTGCTGCTCAGCACATTACTACATTTCAAATTCGTGCTGATATACAAAAACCTGTATTTGTTCAACGTGTAAGAAAAATTTTACATGAAGATCCAAACACATTTGGAAAAAGAGTAAACCCAAACCAAAACTTATTGTTCGTCAAAAAGGAGTTAGATTACAATTTGCAAAAGAACACATGTCTTGGCAGGAAGCGTGGCATCAAGTTCTCTTTAGTGATGAAAAAAAGTTCAATCTAGATGGTCCTGATGGCTATCAATATTACAAGCATGATCTTTAAAAAGAGAAAGAAACTCGGATGAGTCGTAACTTTGGTGGTGGAACTGTTATGGTTTGGGGGGCTTTTTCTTTTGCTGGAAATCTTCCACTGGCATGGATTTAAACAAAAATGAAATCACAATACCACTTTGACTTATTATAAATAAGTTTGCTTGAGCATTGTAAGGAACTGACGAGTGAAAACTTCACTTTTCAACAAGATAATGCTGCTATCTATAATTATACTTATATTTATACTATCTATAATTAAACTAATAAAGCCTGCAAAAGCTTGGTTTAGAGAAAAAAATATTCACTTAATGGAATTGCTCGAATGTAGTCGAGATGTTAAGCCAATTGAAATTTATGGGGAATATTTTCTAGAAAGGTTTATAAAAATGGTAAGCAATTTGAATACACCTTGAAGCTGAAAACTCGTATCAAAGAAGCTTGGAATAAAATATCTATAGAAACTTTCCAAAATCTTGTGACTAGTTTGTCAAGTTGCATATTTGAAGTCATTAAAAATTCAGGAAACAATACTAAATATTGAATAAGCGTTAAAACAAAATATTTTCTTTATTTTTTTCTATATAACGTTAATGAGGGTAGTTCAATTTTCTCAACAAATTGAATACTTTTAATTTTTTTTCCATTTGTAATTAATTAAACAACCAATATATAAACTTTTTAGATCTAGTAGAAGATAATAAGAAATAAAGTAGATTTAATAATTGTTTCACTCCCATTTTTGTTAAATTAGAACGAACAATAAAGGTGATGCTAATTTTATTTTCTCCGCTGCATAAAATTTACAAATATATCTATGAAAGTGATTAATTTAAACTTAAGCGAGTTGCGAAATGATTTCAAAAGTTTCAAAACAATAAACCAGCTGAAATTGATAAAATAAGCATGCACTTTATCAATTTCAGCAGATTTATTATATTACTTTGATATTATAAAACTATCTCTGTTTTACCAATGAAGTAAAAAGTTGCTAAAGTCACACCTATTTTTACTGTTGATGACACAAATTTGTCTAATATTATACCAATTTCTGTCGTACCGTGTTTTTCAAAGTTATTAGAACGTTTTATGTATTAACTGAGAACAATATACTATATAATAAATAGTTTACGTTTAAAAAAAAATCACTTAACGGGTCTTGCGGTAATGAAACTAATAAATTATACAAGCAATAAGTTCAATAATTATTGCTATATATTAGAAGTTTTTAATGATCTATTAAAAGTATTTGACATTGTTAACTATGAAATACTTATAAAAATTCTAAAACTTTATGGAGTATTAAAAGCTTACTCTAGTTTAAAATTTAACTGTTAAACAGAAAACAATGCAATGTACATAACGCTAATAAAACCAATAAATACGTTATAGCTTGTGATGTTTCCCAGGGGCCATTTTATGACCACTATTATTCTTACTGTTAATAAAATGATTTATATTTAACACTCAAAATTTTAAACATTGTTTTGTTTGCTGATGACTTTTTAATTATTTTTTATTAACAATCTTTTTTACTCAAACAATAATATACAAGATCTTTTGAAAATGTTTAATGAAGAATTATTAAAAAATATGGAAAGGATTTAAATAAAAATCTTTGAATAATTAAAGATTAAAATAAATTTATGTTTTTCCATAAACCTTATAAGGGTGATCACCTTATATTAATAATACCCAATCTCTTTGCATAATATTTTAGTTATTACAAGACCATCAACTGTTAGCTTTCTTGGAGTAATATGAGAAAATATATCATTTGGAATCAAAAATTAAATCTATTTAAAATAAAATCTTCAACAATATTTCTGTGCTATATAAAGTTAAACCATTTGCATTTGTTGAATCTTTAAAAAAAATTTTGTTTTCATCAATTTATAGTTATCTTTCCTATTACAATGTTGCATGGGAAAGTACCAACTATGAAGAACATAAAAAACATTATTGTAAACATAAGATGCATGCAGGATTATATTTGGCGTTAAAAAACGTGTTAATGGAGTTTCTCTTTTAAAAGAACATAATGCAATCAATGTAAATAAGCTTAAAATATACCCAGTTATTGTTTATGCTTAATTCAAAACATTGTTTATTTCGCAATAACTTATACTTTTACTTTACTAAAATTACTCATAAATACCATTTTTTTGCCAAATTCTACTTCTTTGAGTACAACAGCTTCTGAATTAATTTTATAATCATTTTGTTGAATCGTTATGTTAAGATATCAAAATTCATCTTTACGTTTTCACAACGTATACTCTTTGTTGTACTCTATAAATTTTGTCATAAATATTATTTTAAACTTTTAGGTTCATTGAAGGAGTTAAGTTTTGCAGACTATAAAATTTTTTAAACCAGATTGATCTTTTCTGTCACACCACTTCTATGATAGAACTGTTTATTATTAGAACTACTATTAGCAGAGAATGTTCCATAAATAATTTTTAATGGTTAAATTGCTAGTCCTTGTTTTTCAACTTCTTTACTCGAATAAAAAGATTGCTTCCAAATGCACAAAAATATTGTAGTAGTAATGTTTAAATAAACAACAAATTCTTCTTTTATCATAAAGCTGGTGATATTTGACTTGAAATATTATGGCATTGTGGACAATGCCCCATTAAAATAGCAAATGGTTTTTAAAATTTCTGTGTAAATGAATAAAAGACATAAAGGCAATTAAATTTTTAATTTGTCAACTTTTATTTTTACTCCAATGTGATAACATTTTTAAAGATATTGATTTCAACTTTTAAATTATGTTTTACAGAAAATTAGTTATTGACAACTGAGAAATCAAACCATTTGTATTGCAGACTGCTGACAATGAACAAAATAATTTTCTCCTTAATATTGTTTGTTTAGGTATCCTGTAACAGTCTCTTTTTTTTTTTTAGATTTAACTCAGTCTTATTTTCACATAACAAAAAAAGCTCTTACGGACAAGGCTAGTAAGATTACTCACGAGGTTTATAGTTTATCTATAAATAATAAATGTAAACATATTAATTGTATATAAGTTCTTAGAAATCATAGCTTGTTTAGTTGATTAAACATGAAATAGTTACTGGCAACAGTGTTGAAAATAAAATTCAGCGAGTATAGCGGCATATTCTAACATAATAAAAACAATCTGTTACTTTGACCCTATTTGCATTTTTAAAATAAATTTTTAAAACAAATTTTATTAACAACTTATATGTATATGGAATCTAGAACGTTTGGATTTCCAGAAAACGTATGTTATAAAAAACAAATTTTTAATTTTTTATGTGTTTTTTAATTTCTTTTGTATAACATAAGTCATATAACAAATCGGCGATTGCCAAAATTTTTTTGGAAAAACGTACTCTTTTTCTCTCAAAAGAATTTCTCAAAAAAAGTTTCTAAATAAAAAAATCCTCAATAAGAAAAATCCCGCCAGAAAAAATCACATGAGATATATTTTTTTATAGCGCATGTAAATTAAGCTATATCAAAAAAATATTTGTTATAATAATAAAATACTTTACAAATAAATAGGGGAAAACTCGCACCTTTGATCCGATGACTTTATCTCCATACTTAAATAACTTATTTAAGAGGGCTGATAGCCAGCGTGTTATAAATATTGTATCTATAAAACTATATGTATTTTGGTGAGAGAATAGACCACTATTAAATTTATTTCTAAAAAGTTTGATTTTGACGACAAAAACTATATTTTTTACTTTTAGAGGAACCTCACATCTTTAATATTTCTTTGAGTTGTATAATTTTGCTTATTCCGTTTTAAAACTAATCTATTCACCTTTTGTATGGTTGCTTTTGGTAAGCTATTAAAGCATCTAATGTGACAAAAAAAGAATTTTTGTAAAAATACAGCGGGTTAGCACCCTCGATCCTAATGCGTTTATGCACTGTTGATCCTATGATTAAAGGTGCGGACACACACACAAAATGTAAAACCAACAAAATATATGTACAATAGGTCATATTTTTTATAAATATTTTGTTATCTTTTACAATATAGCCTTAAAATGAAGATTTTACACTACCTTTTTTTTTTTTTTTGTTCTCCTAATACTTTTATATAATATAGTTGTACTGTATTCATATATATGTATATATATATATATATACATACATATATATATATATATATATATATATATATATATATATATATATATATATATATATATATATATATATATATATATATATATATATATATATATCTGTAGTGTTTGTTAATAGAGAAGATCCCTATAAGTAAAAATCTTTATAAGTGTTCGTTCAAAAACTAGGAATATAGCAAAACTATAATCCTAATATAGCTCATTACCATACATATCTCTACCAACGAAGAAGTAACATTTTTATTAGACCATATTTTAAGGGCTTCAAAACTTTACCATGGGTTGTCAACCAAAACAGCACAAAAACTTGTCTATGAGATTGCAATCACTCTTTTTAAACGCATTCCTAAATTGTGGAAAAGTTTACAAATTGCTGGGAAACAGTGGCTTCGTGGTTTTATGTTACGTAGGAATGAGTTATCTTTACGAAAACCAGGAGCTACTAAAATGACACGAGCAACTGCTTTTAATCGTTATACAATCGGAAAATTTTCCGCTAATCTAAACGATGTTAATCTGCGACACAAGATTTAGCCTCAAAACAAATACAATGTAGATTGAGACAGGTCTCACAACTGTTCCAAACCAGTAATTGCTGGAAAAGGAGTTACACAAGTTAGAAGAATAAGTTCAGCAGAAAGAGGGAAAATGGTAGTTATAACATTGGTTGGAAGTAAAAGCACTGGATTAGCTAGTAAACATTTCACATTTAATCAAAATGTTAAATGTTTACTAGCTAATCCAGTGCTTTTACTTCTTGACAACCATGGAACCATGTTTCAATGGTGTGTTTAGATTTAGCTTAAAAATAGCATAACCATGCTGTCCTTTCCACCACATTGTAGTCACAAGCTGCAGTCATAAGATCGTTTCGTTTAAAGGCCACTGAAACGTTATTACAATGCAGCCTGTTAAGATTGAGTTGTATCTAATCCAAGACCGATGACTATAAATGATTAACTGCAGTTGTAAGGAAAGCTTATGCACAAGCTTTTAATTTATCTAAAATTTCTGCATAAGTTGTTTTGGCAGGTATTGAACTCTTTAATTTTAACATATTTCCTGATAATAAGGTTTTGGCTTCATACGTTACAGACCGTCTATTTCCATCCATTTCCAGGTGTTGTTAATCCAGTTTATCTATTGTGCTATTGTGCTTGTAGTGTATTGCCTATTCATCCTGTATCTGACTCTGCAAGTAAACTATCCAGTGTTTCTATTATCTCTCATCAAGCAAGTCTAGAAAAAATTAAGCCATTTTTTAAAACTGGATAAAGGAAATCCGTTAAAGGACGCAACCGTCAGCGCACAATTCTCGCGGATACTCCTGTTCAATATGAACTAGAAAAGCGGCAGGAAATGAAAAAAAAATTCTCAGTTAAAATAGCTTAAAGATGAAATACAAAATAAGATCTTAATGACAAGGAAAATAAAACTTGATCTTGAAAGTAATAAAAAAAAAAACGTCGAGCTTTAGTAAAAAAAACATTTTTTTTATTGATTGTTTCTTCTTTTAAGAAAGATAAATTTGGAGTAAAATTAATAATAACTTTATTGGTTTTCATTATAGACATAGTCTTGATGACTTAAAAATAATTCATACACATTTATTATTTAAATTTGATCTCGGATCAAGCATGCATAATTGGATCAAAGTTGCATATAGGTAGGATCAGGGGAGTATACTGTTATGCACCCATGATCCCAACTAAGCGTTTTAAGTTTTTGTATATTTAAATCTACTTAAACTATTTTGGTAAAAAAAGAATGTTGAATTATAATAATGTAAAATATTTGCCAACAATGTACTCTTACTTTATAAATCGATATGAAAACAAATATTCAGTAAATTGGCGTGATAGATTTTTATGATCAAGGGTGCATACTCTCCTTTACTTCCTTAGTGGCATATTATTTTACAATAAATTATTTTACAATCACAACTTTAATCTTTCATTTTTTATACTTTGACTAAGAAATAGGTATAACATACAAAGAATTTGCATATGAAAATGTTTCACAACATTGACTGACAATTAATGAGAACATGAAAGAAGTGCCGCTACATTGACTGAGGGTTTTGGTTTGGGAAGACGAATTTCAATTTAAAGAAAACTTTTTCAAAAAAAAAATTTTTCTTCAAAGGAATTTTTTCAGCAAAGGATTGTTTTTTTCTAAAAAAAATTTTCTAAGTTTTCGCAAAATAAGTTTGAAACATTCAAAACGATCCTATAAAAATTAGTGCTCTAAATATATGAAATTAAAAATAAATGCTCTAAACGTATACGAACTAAATATATACCATAACTTGGTATTTGTGATTAAACTTTAAAATGAAATGATTCCAAAGTATTTTTTTAAAGTTTCACTCAAATTAATCATAAATATGAAACAAGACACTCAATGAGTAATTATTACATCCCACTTACATCACTCAAAAAATCTAGCTTCTCGACTATTTGCCAGGGACCACGCTTGTGGAATTCGGTTCTTCACAAAAAATAAAATCTATTGATACATTTAAAAGAACTATAAAAAAACACTTACTAAATTTAAACATTACGTACATTCTCTCATTTTTTTAAAAAATTGAAATAATTTTGTATTTTTTATTTTTAATGTATTTTATTTATCTTTAATATTGTATTGAATATGTATACGCATATGCACCGATTTGTAATTTTTTATTTTTAATAATTTTTTTTAATTTTTTTTTTCTTTTTTTTTTCTTGCTTTTTTAACTTTATTTTTTTGTTTGTTTTTTTTTTAATTTTTTTTTAAACTTTAAATTATTTTTTAACCTTTAAATTTTTTTTCAAATTTGTTAGTTTCACTCTTTTATTTAATATTGGAAGATGTAAAGTTTTATTGAAGTTTTCTGTATTTCGCGAAGGGGCTTGATGATAAGACATTTTGATTCGACTTGCCTTAGTCAGCTTGTAATTATCGTGGGCGTAGAGTACTCAAGTTTTCAAGGGGGGCAAAAAGTTGAAGGTTCAATTTTTTTGAGCAATTTACGTTAACTGTCCAGTTTTAATTGTTATTTATATAGAGATAAAAAATAACAACTTTTTCTATCAAAATTTTGGTTAACTAGCATCAAGAAATATAGAAATATATGTAGAGAATTTACTTGGTTTCTAAATAAAACATTCTACGGCGCGTTTCGTTTTTTTCAATAAACCTATCTAGCAAAAAATCCATTTTAATACTCCGGGTAATTTCTTTATGGGTATTCATTAGAGAAACAGCGTTCAGCCTTTCTTGGCTCATGGTCGATCGAAGAAAAGTTTTTAGTCTACGCAGACTACTAAATGATCGTTCTGCTGTACAAGTTGACACTGGCTGGACCAAAATAATCTTTATAAAACGGACAATTTCCGAGACAATGCTTCTCAATCCAATTTGTTCTTTAGCACGGATAAAATCTAGAGCTGATTGAAAATCTACTAACTGGACTTTTTTTCTCATAGCTTCCTCAATGAAAAGGTCCCGGTGAAGCTGTAGTCTTTGATAATTTGTAAAATCGTCCTTGTAGAAGTTTTTTATGTAGTCAATACTGCATTCAGTATTATTTGATCCAATAACAAACTCTTCGACTCTTGTTAAATGGCGAGTGGTTTCAGTTGATTCAAATCTATCGGTTAGGCTAACTAAAACTGCATCTAGACTGATAAAGTATAAGTTCTTGTACATCTCTTTTGGGTCATTTGGCTGGTAATAAGTATCCCTGAAACCAACTTCAATTTTTGCAGGTACTTTCCTTTTCCTGGGCAGAGCTGGTTCGTCTAAATCCATTATTTTAGCAGATTCAGTTGCCGCATCGAAAAGTGTTTTAAAACGTGACTCAGTACGCAAAGATCTCAATATTTGTTTCAGGGTCTGAATGATGGATTCAGCCTTACTAAAGTTTAGTTGGCTTCCCTGAAGTTGAATGCTTGAATCATCTAGGATGGTAAAAATGATTCGAAGAAATTCCAACTTAAAAAAGGTGTCAAAAACCTGAAAAGAAGACAAAAAAGCCATTGCTTCCACTTGGCATTTGGTAAAGTCAGGGTTGGTGGTAAGGTCTTCCAGCCAAACCAAAAGTGATCTGTAATTACTGGTAATAGATATTAGTGATGGCTTGCGCATTATCCATCTGGTTGGGCAAAAAGGTCTAAATGATGTTCCATTTTGGTGTCCGTCTTCGCTTTCATTTTGATCTTTTAGGCTTGAAAACCAAGCGAGCCTCTTTGGTGAGCCTCTGGTAAAAGCGATAAACTTTTGAACGAGTGACATGATGTTTTCTATATCAGGGATGTTTTTTATTTCATCTTGTATTATCAAATTTAAGTTGTGAGCTCTGCAATGAACATAAAGGGCTCTGCTTTCTTGTTGAAGAACAAGTTTTTGCAAGCCAGCTATTTCAGAAGACATGGCAGCAGCTCCATCGTAGCACTGTCCCCGACAGTTCTCGAGACTTAAGTTGGAGCGAAGAAGGACGTCTTTTATAATCAAAAACAAATCCTAGCTTTTAGTTGTGGCTGTCTCATAAAATCCACAAAAATCCTCATTAATTTGGAACTCATCGTCCACAGTACGGAAGGATATCGATACCTATAAAATTTAAAGCTTTTAAAAATTATTAAAAGAAAAAAATAAGGTTCATTTAATTATTGATTTGGCTAATAATACCTGCTCTTTTCCCGTAATATCGGACGATTCATCCATCATGAATCCAAAAATATCCCTCTTTTTTATCGTGTTTGATAATTCACGTTGGATAACTAACGAAATATCCAACACAATTTCATTTGTGACATCTGGTGATATCCACTTGTACTTCTCTGGTCAATTCATCCATTTTTTCAAGACTGGTACATCCATAGACCTCAGTTCTAAGAGCTGGAATAGATTTGAAGACTCCTTTGTCTTGCCTCGGATGGCCAAACCTTGACAGCCGAGAAAAATCAAACTAGAAAAAATATGATCAAGTGCTTTTCTTGCGTCCTTCATATCTTGTAGATGTTGAGTGGAAAGTTTACTGGAAACTGTAGAATCTGACGTGCTTGTCAAAATCATTTCGTTAGCAGCTCGGTGAAAATGGCTAGCTTCATGACGGCGAAACTTCTCATGAGCTTTCTTCCAATTATTAAATCCATTTATAACAAATCCCAGAGCGGATTTTTTTTCTCTTGATTCAGTAGGCAGCGGAAGCTTCATATTAGTAGCTTTGACACACGAGGAACAAAAGGCTTTTTCTTTAACAGCGTCATAGTTAATCCACTTGAATTCGTCTTCCCAGCTAAAAAGATATCGACGAATATTTTTTTCCAACCTTTTTCCGTTTGCACCTTGTGTTGAATTTGATTTGGATAAAGAGGAGTAGGGAATTCTGTAAAGAAAAAATCTTTTATTTTAAGTTTTTATTTAAAATCTATTATAAGTTATTAAGGAGGTTGGCTGGTACCTTTTTTGTTGGTCCTCACTATTATCACCAACAAAATCTGAACTGTTTGCTTGTAACTTCAACTTATTGTCGGAAAACGATGATACTTGTAAGGCAGATGAAATAGGCACATTAGCATTATTAGAATCATTCTTCTTAGTTCGAATGATAAACTTATCCATGCTGTAAGTTCTTCACACACAAAAGATTTCTAGTTTTTTAACTTTAATTAATTATTTCTTAATTAATGGAAATAATTAATCATTTTTTATAAGTAATCTACAATAATTTGTAATTGACACAAATAATAATGTAAATAAAAAATTATAGCAATAATTGAATTGCGAAAGCAAAAAACAATAGCAATAATTGTACTCATGTAAAAAGTGCTGTATTTGTAAAATCACACATAATATTTACTCAAGTAAAAGTAAAGAACTGTTAATTAAAATTTTATTTAAAGTAAAAGTTACTTTTTTAACAGCTGTTGTCCGCTATTCTTAAAGTTTTTTTATAATACTTTGTATGAAAATGTTAACTTAGTAAAAATTCGATTTAAATTTTCTTTTAAAATTTAAATAAGAAAGACTAAAATTCGAAACTTCAGTGACGGAAGTGTTTGAAGTCTTTATAACTTCTTTAAGTTATTGTCAAGCGAATTCACTGGTACTTTGAAATTTGCATAAAATAAGCTTCATTACCGTTAAGTCAAGTTCACCAAGGTACCTTGTCTGACTGGCTTTCTTTAAAGATTTTATAATTTGTACTTTCTTTTTAACTTATATAAAATCCATTTAAAAACAAAAACGTCGTTACAAAAATTACTTTAATACACTAGGTGGAGCGTGTTTAAAGCATGTATACCTGCGAAAAAATTTTAATTTAAGATCGAAAGACCATTTGAAGTTTATCGAAAAAATGCATTTTTTAGCTGAAAAAAAAGATTTCCTCGTTAAAAAAGTAACTTTTTTGATATTTGCAGAATTTTATTATTGTATCAAGCAAGATCAAAGACTCTTTAATTAAGTTTATTGTCTTTTGCAGTTAGTATTTTTTTAAAAAAGGAGATAAAGAATAAATATAAACTAGTTTATAGTTATAATACCTATAACAATATTTCAAGAATGAATAACATTAACTTTTAAAATGGACAAAATTTATTTACAGCTGCTACAATACAAAACTACTTGTTCAGCCAAAATTAAATCAATGGTGCTAGACGGATTACATCAACGTGTTTTAAAAAGTGCCTAAAAGTTTTAGCAACGCTTCTTGCAGTCATTTTCAGATAATCCTTTTGAAACTGGGAAGGTCCTAGATTTTAACTACGTTTATCCTCAAGAAATTAAGGCTAAAGGCTTGTAACTATAGACCGAAGCCTCTCGTCTCTATCGCGTGCAAGGTGATAGAGAGAGTAATAAAAAAGAGGATTATGAAACACTGAACACTATAAAACATAAGTCTCAACATGTATTTGTATATCACAAAGATTGCTTTACAAACCTGATTGAATCCCCTGGCATTCTTATGGAAGCAGTCGATAAAATTTGTCGATGACTATCCAGACTGCATTAGTAACTATACCAAATTATACGCATAAGTAAAAGCTGCAGCTTTGGCCGATAATCGTATGCTTAATTGTTTCAAAAAAATATTTTGATGCCGTATCCTTCAGCTCTGGAAAAAACTGTATCAACTATACGTTTGACCACATCTAGAGTTTAGTGTGAAACCCAAACATGCAATAAAGACTCGTTATTTAAACTTTTTACTTACATAAAAAGACTATAAATACTCGATCTAAACACACAAGAAGAACATAGAATTTGTGGTAACCTTATACTGCAATACAAAATAACTCATTACAGGGTGCAGCAGCGATTCGCAAACTAATTTTGGCCTAGGTTTTGTTATGAAAATAAAATACTTCTGCAATTTGTTTTTGTTGATTAATGTTCAATGACCATCTTAGATTTTAATAAAAAAGTAAATAAAACAAATTTTTGTTAAAACTTTTATAATGGATGCCAAAAAAACCGAAGTTTTAAATTCGATTCACGCAGGTTTGTTGCACGTGAAGTGATTCGTGTTTCTGGAGTATCTAAAACTACATTTTACAAAGTGGTTTAACGTGGCAGTGCTGAAAGGGCCAAAATGTCTTCTCCAGTGAATAAAAATGTTGAAAAAAGTTCACAGAAAAGCTTAAAAAGCATGTTAAAAAGAATCCTACTGTATCCATCATTAAGACACCAAAATTGTTCAATATTGATGAAAGGACAGTCAGAAGAACTCTAAAGACACTTGGAAAAGTCAGTGTGGCCTGACCTTCATGTCAACTTTTAACAGAATGACTAAAAACTTTACGATTGAAACGATCAAAGAAGCTTCTAAATTAGCTAAAAAGCCATGCTTTGTCAACAGTAAAAGTTTTCTCAGATCTTTTTTTTTGTATAATTTATTTCGTCATTTTCATAGAAAGTTATATACAAAATATTTTGAGTTACGATATGACCGGAGCAGGCAGAAGACAGATGAAAGACTTTTTAGTGTTGACTGTGTGATAAATAGGCGAAATGACAGTTTCATTGTGCAGAAGGGTGACAAAGCACCACTTGTGTGTCACACCAGGCACCCTCAGTCCATCATAATGCTAGGAATCATCGCTTCTAATGGAGAGGGATGTCCACCGATCTACATCAAAGAGAAAGAAAAAGTTACCTTTGATGTGTATATTAGCTTACTAAAGCACTATGTGGTGCCATGGCTGAAGAAGGCATTCCCAGAAAACAGTTACATTTTTCAACAGGACAATGCACTTTGTCATATGTCCAGAAAAACTCAACAATATCTTCAGAACAATATAGCTAATTTCTGGCCCAAACACTTTTAGTCACCATCCATCCCTGACCTGAATCCCCTTGACTAAAGTGTGGAGCGAAGTTGAGAGTAAGGGTTGCAAAAAGGCCCATCCAAGTGTCAAGTCACTGAAGTCATCAATTACCCGTGCTTTGAACTTAATGTCAAGGGACTATATAATAAGTACCTGCCAGTCCTTCCGTCCTAGGCTAGTGATCAAAAAAAGAGGAGACTTAATTGAATGTCAAGTTGGAAAAAGTATTATCTTCAACTTTTCTTCTATTAATATTCCGAAAACATAATTGTTTAGCTTTAAAATCTCATTTTGATAACTGTTCTAAAAAGTTTGCGAATCGCTGCGGCACCCTGTATTTACTTTCTTACTAAATTCACGATATAATTTGAGAAAAAATGAGCAATGTTTAAAACCACAACTAATTAAAAGTTATCCAGAACGTGAGCACTACTTCACAAACCGTGTCATGAACCAATAGAACAATTTGCACAGGATGTAGTTGTTGCGCTCACAGTGTAGTCTTTTAAAAAATACGTTTAAGATGCTGCCTCGGCTGCAACAATGTTTGCTTTCTTTTATCAATACTAAACTTTATATTTATAAGTTTAATTGATTACTGTAGATAAATTTAATTAATTTGGTAATGATACAATAATCCAAAAATATTTCAAAAATTCTTATAAAAAAAAAAGTAAACTAAAACCACACAGACATCATAAAAAATTCCATATCTTTCTATATTATTATTGAAGATGTTATTTTAAAATTAGATTTTAACAATCGGGTGGACACGGACAACTTTATTTTATTAAATTAGATTTTAACAATCGGGTGGACACGGTCAACTTTAAATTGAGATTTTTCTTTAATCACAAATGCTTTTTATTTCATTTATTTTTTTTTTAATCAAACTTCCTTATCTTTAATCATGTTGATATACTTTTGTTTACAAATCAATGATTTGCAAAATGTTTCGGACACAAATTGAGGTGCGTAAAAAAGTTGTGAGTTTTTTTTTCAGAAATATATTGACTCATAGTTGCTTAATTGCTAAATATAAATATAAAAGTCCAAAAATCTACTGTCAAAGATATTATAAACAGCTATGTGCATAATTGAAGACGACAAAACACATTGCAAGGCTAATTTTTCACAACTTCCAAGTCAAAGATTTTACTATGAGAACAAAGATAAACCTGTCGATGATCAACTTAAATATATTTGAAAAGAAAAATTTGCATACAAGATCTTTGTGTGGCAAGCAATTTGTAGCTGTGGTATGTAGCTCTCTTGTTTTGTCACTAAAAAGACTTTGACTGCCAATCTCTACATCAAAATGATCCCCCAAAAAAGATTTTTTGCCATTTATAAGAAAACACAAATACCAATGTCTCTTTTGGCTAGATCTTGCTGCTTCTAAATGTTCTGAAAATGTTCTACAGTGGTGCAAAGATAATAATGTGAAAATTGTTTCTAAAGATGCGGATCCTCAAAATTGTCCTAAAGAGCGCAAGATTGAAGATTTTTGGCCAATAGTTAAAGGAGTTTATCCTAAGAAAGTTGGAGTTAAAAAAAATAAAAAGGATTTTTAAAAAAAATGGATTTATGACACTGATAAGATAAAAAAAGAAAAAATCTGCAAAATGATGGCATCAAACTGCTATAAAATTTGACCTCTTGTTCAACAGCCCATCAAGCCCCTTAAAATAAATTCGAAACCCTAATTGATGTAAGCAAATTTAATATTAAAAAAAATTGAAATAAAAAGAAGTTATGGATTTAGAGAAATCTCAGTTTAAAATTAACAGGATTTTTCCGTGTCCTTTTGAAAAATTTAGATGATTAAAAATCTAAAGTTGTTCTTTATGTGTCTTTTTCAGTTTTATAATGCAAAATATGTGATTGGATACCCTTTATAATAAAGTCTAGCACCTACTGCGCTAAGTTGAGCTCTAAAAAAAAATTTTTAAGTCCTATATGTATACGACAGTGTAGCTAGAAATTGATAACATGTGCAACCTAGTGCGGCCTAGTATTGTTCTGCTTGTTTAAAGTTAAGTATTAAAGAAAAGGATGCGTAATTTAAGGGATTTTATTGAAAAACACTTTGAAAAAATGCAAGCATAAATACTTTTCATAATTCTTTTTTTTATAAATTACTACTTTTATATTTCTTCTTATATATTCAGCATATGATGCCAATGAACTAATATATGCCGTTCATAAATAATTATGCTCTAAAATTGTCTTAATGGTCTAATATTTCTTTTAATATGATTTTTAATATTTCAATTTAGTATTTAGATGTTTTCATTTTAAATAAAATTTGAAAGGTAAAATGTTGCCATTTTGGTGATAAAATTGAAATAAAAAATTAGTGTAGGGAAAATATTATTTCATAATTAAAGCACTGGGGGTCTATAGATTACAATTATAAAAAAGAAATTACCCCAATATAGAAATTGGTTTTAGGGGTTTTGCTAACCTCTGGCCCACTGTGCAATGGCGCGAAATATGTCCAGAGCTTGCTTTAAACCCTTTATTTTTTGTTTCTACGGCAGGCGCTCTAACAACTGATTAATGATTACCGATGGCAGTTGTATGATAATACCTTCATTACGTTTGGGGTCAACACTGGGTTGCAAGCCCGTATTAAGGAACTAAATCCAGTAGCTGAATAAGCTCCGTGATGCGGCCATGAACTAAATCTGGTTGATGTTGCAACTCTTGAATAACTTTTCAACAACCTTCAATACCTATACAACTTTTTCCTGATCCAATGTATGGCTTGGAAGCCTTAAAATCAAAAATGGAAATATATGCAAAAGTTCCAAAAAGTCTTAGTCCTAGAGACTAGATGATCTTTACCCACACATGCGTGTTCTGCTCTTCAAACGATTATTCTAGTTACAAGGTATAATTTTCAAAATTAGTTTTTTAAGTTTCTAACTGTCAATAGTATTTATTTATTTTTATATGTGTAAAATGCGTTTAAAAATCAAAGTAGCCTTTAAAAAGCTGAACAATGACAAAACGCATCAGCCGAATACGCTAGTAAAGGCTTGAAGACTTTTAAAAAATAGATCAGCTTGAAACGGCATAATAACTATGTGGAGCAAATGCTTCAAGCCGTTAAAATTGGTTTGGCAGTGATAAGTAAACTTTATAGTTTTTAGTACTTTTGTTCAAGAGGTAAGTCAAGCTTTGTTATGATATAGGTGGGCATCGATAAATGCTCTGATGACTAGAAACAAAAAAGAGCACGCAAGCGCCAACACAAAAAAAATGACGTTTATTGAGGCATCAGGCTTCACTTTGGAAGAAAAATAATTACTGTGATTATTATCATTGTGTATTAACTTTTTGCTAAGCTTGAAAGGCAAAGGTAAGCTTGTTTTTTACTTCTTAATTGTTTCCCCTTGTCCGTCTTCCAGATATGGACTATATTGAAATTACATCTCACGTCTAAGAACTTTTTTAATTTTACCAAAAGAATGCCGACATTTATTTTCCAAATGAATGTCTGCATTTCAAGAACTTCGTTCACACTTCAACCTAAATTGATACCACAAAACCAAATTATCTGGATTCGCTTCTGTTTATTTGATCAAAGAAGTTTTAACCCATATTTATTTCTTTTCTTTTTAATTATTTAGATTTTTATATGCTTGTAGAAGTCTTTATGATCTTATCACAAAGAACCACAGAATAACATTTAACCAGGAAGTTTTCACCTTCTTTCTTACCAATGTTGCATATATGGCCAGAGCCAATTTTCAACCACGGACCTTTAGTTTTAGAGCAAGAACTCTAACTAATAAATAACGACTGCTTTTCTAAATGTCAACTTTGTTCTATTAAATTTCTAAATTTTATTTCTAAAAGCCAATGTTCTTCCTCTTTCTGCTGCTGTTAAAAACTTTACCAGATAAAGGTTCTCGTTTAAGATCTAAGATGTTATTGTAAATGCCTGTACGCTATTAGATCAAGCTTAAAATTGAAAATCTTTTTCTAAAATAAATCAACGTGGAAGATGTGATTAATTGTTTTTCAAATTTAAAAGCCGCGACAAGATATCAAAACAAATTTATCTACTAACAATGTAACCTAGATGAAAACTATGTAATCTTTAGAAACATGTTTTTTTTTACCCTACGGATTTGTTTTATATATGTGTAAAATACAAGACCTGATTGTACCTTGCTTATTGTTTGGATTAACTTGTTAAATTTTTCCATCACACTTACATGTTGGTTTTTAGTCTAATGAAGTAATATTTGTTAAGTAAACCTTAAAAAAGATATATATTTAAGTACGAATTATTTTTTTAATGAAGGAAGGAAGGGAAGAGCGGAGCTGAGGAAAGGGTGTGTTTAGAGAGGCCTCAGCCATTATTTTACTGGGGGTCAGGAAGACCCAAAAATGGGCCTGCTTTACCTTACAATTTTAATAAATATAATGACCTGTAGTTTTTAGTGCAAACAGTTATTTTCGCAATATTTTTGCAAATCAAATAAATCTTTGACTTTATTTGCATTTTTAAAACAGTTGTTAATTTTTATTGTTTGCTTTGAAAGTATATATTTGAAGCAAAATAATCTAAATTTTAAAATTAACGTGCATGTAAGATCATAACACTGCGTATAAAATGTTTTTTAATGCGTGGCATATATTTTTATGCATTAATATTCAATGTTTTTTTGTTTGCTGTCTTTTTAATAACAACAACAACAACAACAACAACAACAACAACAACAACAACAACAACAAAAACAATAACAACAATGTTAAGAAAGATTGCACTCTTAATGATTGGTCAGTATGGAGTGTTTGCAATAGAGAATGCGGAAAAGAAGGGACTCAAATGAGAACCAGAACTAAACAAAATGAAGAAACTGGAGGTGGATCATGTAACTTTGCATTAGAGGAAAATCGAGACTGCAATAGATTCTGTCATAATGGCGGCATTTTAAAAGATAATGGATGCGAATGCTTGGGAGACTTTTCTGGACGCTGCTGTAGCGATAAAAAGTCTACAGGTATGAAGTTATTAGATATATATATATATATTATATATATATATATATATATATATATATATATATATATATATATATATATATATATATATATATATATATATATATATATATATATATATTACTGGGAGAATTTCATACAAATATTATGAACAAAATACAAAAGTTGTATGAAAACACAAAAGCCAAATGTCGGCTCTCAAAAAATGTCACTCACTTAAGGAATTTTCTAAACATGTTTTCCTTTTTTATAAAAGAATACAATTATACAGATTTTTTCTTTCATAAATTTTTTAAAGTTGTATTTAATTTTTAGTAAGTAAATAGCGCGTATCCATCTGCTTCTTAAAAACATCAAAACCCTAAAAAATTAAACTTAAAAAATTAAATTCGGTTTATTTCGGTTTCAGCGTATTTCTTGTTTCGGTCGATCTATATTATTAAAAGTAAAAATATTTCAATAAAGACATTTTGTATGAACAAAAAAATTTTATTTAATAAAAAAATAAAAACGTTATAGTTTTTAAGTGTTTATTATCTAAAACAAATTATTTTGTCAATATTAATTTAATGCTAAATTTTAAAATATTTTTAAACAGCGAAAGTATTTTGCATAAATTTAACATAAGTTTAAACGTTTGGCACAATATTTGATTTTGGGGATAGAAATGGTGTTGGCTTAACAGATTAGTTTACATGATCATGCGTAGTTTATACATCGCAAAATCTAAAAAAAAATAGAAACTTTAAACTATAACTCGTAACAAGTAATAACAATGTAAATCCACTTTTTATTTTTAACCATTTTTTTTACTTTTTTTTGAGAATTTTTTAAACTCTGAATTTTTTAAACTCTGATTTTTTTTCGCTAAAACAGAATTTTTTAAACTCTGCTTTTTTTTCGCTAATCCAAATTAATTTAGGCAGGGTTTAAGCAGAGTTGTTAGTCCTTGGCCTTGCCTTAAGGCCAAAAATTGAGGCCTTGGCCTTGAAACCTTGGCCTTAATTGTTTTGACATTGACCTTAAAAAAAAAGCATAACCTTGGTCTATTTTTACAAAATATGGTTTTATCGTCACATCACTTGCTACTTAAAGTTTTGTTAATAATTGGCCTTAACGTAAGAAAAAAATTGAACTCTTTGATCTTGAAAATGTTTGCGTAGGCCTTGGTCTTGAAACTCCTAATCTTAGTTTCGACCTTGGCCTTGTCCTCGGCCTTGTAACTTTTAGCCTTGGTCTTATCCATGGCCTTGTAACGTGTGACTTTGGCCTTGGCCTTGTTACTTTTGGCTTTGTTGACAACTCTGGTTTCAAGCATTTTTGTTTTACTTAATTTTTTAAGTCTAAAATGTTGTCAATCTTACCCCTTCGCTGGGTTTAGGCTAGTTTATTAATTTTTAATTAGTTGCTAGTTTAAGCCTTCTAATAAACATTGACAGTTTTTTGGAATTTTACTAAATGTAACATTTTATTGTAAAACTATAAATTTAGAAAATAAAATTTTGTTACTGAATGTAACCACAATGGACATGTCACAATGAATAAAAAGTAAATATTTTTAATGTTAATAGGCTAAACACAGCCAGGGGTGTTACTAGAAATAGAATGAGGGGTGTGAACTATTAAAACTGATAATTGCTTTCAAAAAAAAGAATTTGTTGACTGAAATGTGTCAAATGCTAAATATATTCTGGACTTTAAGTTAACAAACTCTTTCTTTGGGTGGGTAAGTGTGTGGGTTTGAGGGGGGGGGAGAGAGAACAGCCAAAGACACACACTCGTAAAATGACCGATAAACAAAGCCAATAATGTCTCAGGAGCAATTTAACTATCTTGCTTTTTTAAACTGCGATATTATCTACACTCTTGATCTTGATGCTATAACCGATGAGTTTGTAAAGTGCACCTCCATACGTATGAACACATTTTACTTTGTAAACCCATTTTACAACTGCAACTAAACAGTTTGAGTTCCAGGAAAAGTAAAAAAAATTCTACCATTCAAATACTATATAGAAGCTCTTTCTAATATTGTGTAATAATCTAGTATTTAATCATTTTAAAAATTTCACGTCACTTACATAGGTTTATCTTGTTAATTTAGAAGATTCTAAATGATTTGTATGCTTTTTTTATGAACCCTTTACTTTAACTTTAGTCAAACTCATTCTTTTTTTCCAGATTTACAAACACTTCTTCATAGAATATGTTATTCAGTTACTCTGTGTTTTTATCCATTTAGTACTGTGTATGCTTTCCTTAAATTTTGCTGTTTCGAACCTCTATAAATTTCGTTTTTTGGTATTTCTTATTCATTTCTGAAAAAAACCCTTTTGAGACACCTTAATATTGATATTAATTTTGATTTAAAAAGTTAAAAATAAACAAAATCTTGTTAGCTATTTTATTAACCATTGATATTATTAGCGATATCCAACCAGAAATAAAACTTAGCCTACATAATATAGTGTAATATTTAACAATAGAAAGATTCGATAAAATAGTTTACAACTCGGAGAGGAGTGGTAACGTTTTTTTATTAATTTAACGCTTTATGGTATATTATGGTATTTTCTTCTTAAACATAAAGTTTCTATATTCATTTTTTTTAAATCATGTTCCCATCATGCATCAAAACTACTTTACCTTTAGCCTTTACGGCATTTAACGTTTAGTTAAATAAATATATGACATAATCCTAATTTGATCTTTTGATGAAGTTTAACCTTCTATCCAAATAATATTACGCCTCACTTGTTTACAAATACAATGTAAACAAGAGACTTTGTTGTAAATTTTGAAATGGCAGACGAAAAACATATTAAAAAACAAAAACATACATTTAGATTTTGAGTTCTTTTAAATTTCATAAAAAAAAACATCATTTAAAACTAGAATTAAAGAGTTAAATTGCAAGCAAGGTTCAAAATGGTATTTACATTCAATAAACTACTTTTAGTATACAGTGCCATTACACCTTTATTGGCTTCCAATTGCGTTGTGAGTGAGTGGTATTCATGGGGATTTTGCACGGCTCCGTGTGGTAACAACGGTGTATCATGTCGGAGCAGAACTAAAGTTGTTACAGAATCTAATACAGGAATTTGTCCTGAGAGCCTGCTAGATTGTAAAGTTTGCAACAGATTTTGTTATAACAGCGGTTACCCCATGAAAGATCAATGTAAATGCGATAAAGGAATTAGTGGAAATTGTTGCGAGTATGGTGGAGGCCATATAACTTTACCACCAGATTATGTTCCATTTGTAAATTCAACAAAACAACCCGCAACAACGACATCTATAGGTGATTTAATACATTTTGCTATATATTTCAATACTTAACATATTCAAATATTTTTAACATATTATTAAAATATTTAATTCTTATTAACGCTAAACAACATATTTTTGATCGTTTACGGTTTTTACATTTGGTTGGTGTAGTTAATGTGTATTCTATATTTTAAAAAAAAGCGTTTTTATTTTATGATAATGAATTTTGTTTTGCATCCCCTATTCAACGTGGAACGTGAAAAATTTTTACATAGGCTTACCACCTTAATGCTTAACATTTTATATTCTTAATATTGATTAGCATTATCTTTTTAAATGCGACATTGTTACAAAGTTTTGACGCGCATAAATGTACAATTGTTACAGAAGCCTGGATGCAAAGTGTTATAGAACCAATTTACAAGATAACTAGTTATTCAGGTTGCTGCTATGTTGTATAAACATTGCTTATAAATGTGAACCGCATTGAAATTTAAATTATGTTTTGATTTCGCGTGACGTTTGAAATCGTCTTGCGTAAAAGTTTCAATTATTAAATGTAATCTGTTTTTTTATTTAAATTGTAACTTTTATGGATTATCTCAATTATAAACATATTTAGCCGCTTTTGTTTATAAAAATTAATATAAATTTCAAACTTTTTATAAAAGATTACTCCTATATTGAAGGATTTCATGTTCCTTAAGATTACCGTGTTTACAAACAGCCAAATGTTTACAAATTTTGTGCTGAGTCCATAATATATAGGCGGCAGCGTTTTTTATTTCATTTATTTATGTTTCCAACAAGCATTGAAAAGATGGCGCCATGTTTTGAAATGGCATTAACAATAAAAATAAAACAATATTATTTTATAGTTATATTCATTTCAAAATTAAATTTATTATTTTTTTTTATTACTTTTTTGAATTTTCTTAACTAACTTTTTAATAATAATTTAAAGCTTAAAAAAAGTTGTCAAGAAGTAACATAATTAAAATGAAAAAACCGACTAAAATATTATTACAAAAAAAGTAAAAAAGGATTTTAGTAGTTCAAGCCACACTATTAAGAGTTACAAATGTGTTTTTATTTGGAAACTCGTCATTAATAATAACATACTTATTTAATAATATATAACATATAATAATATACATAGGGGAGGGGGTTAGTACTTTTGTGACGACTCATACAAAACTTGCTTCTTAAGTGTTACGATTTGGAGACGAGGGGGAGGTCAATAACGGTCAAAAATTGCGTAACGTGTTTTACGGATGAACCCTTAGCAATTAAAAAAAATATGCAATAAAAGTCTTATATTATCCATTTGTATTTTTTTTTTTTTTTGAATGATATAGCTTGATTTTTTGAAAATACTTTGTAGATTGAGTGACACCCTTTTTGTTCTACTAACCTGCGCATATAGGAATAACTAAATAAACAAATTAATCAATTTTATTTTAAATAATGTTCAATAGTTTTTATTTTATTATATGTTTTTTTTTTATTATATGAATATAAGTTTGTCTAATTAGAAATAACGTTAAATTAATATGTTTGTTTAAACACAAAAAATGTTTATTTAAATATACTTTAAAAATGGTTTATTATGTAGATTTTTCAATAAAAAAGTAAAAACTCGTGGTTATTTTAAATAAAATTTCAGCAATTAATTACACCGGTCTTCAAAAAAAAAAATTTTGTGCCTAGAATTTTATAACTTTTAGGCGTAGTCGTAAGAAATAGATAATCTAGTCCACTCGGGCTGTAATATTTTTCTAATATTCGCTAAAAATACTTGAAAACAATCGTGCGCTTGGAAACAGAATGCACAAAATGTCGAAACTCATTGAGACATTGATGCATCATTTGATGTAGATGCATTACTTTTCTCCAGGTTTTTTATTGCCTGTTATCAAAAATGCCATACTTTTTTCTCTAGAAAAAATAAATAAATAAGGTCCTTGCTTTTCACATTTGCCGATAGTACTAAAAGTCTAAGTTTGCCGTCTGTACTATATGATATTCATATTCCGATTTGTTGGTCTAATAGGGTTAAAGTTGCAGATATGTCGAACTAAAATTCATTGATTGGGGGTGGGGAGGGTATTACACTATTCGCGCCAGTCTTAAATGTACAGTGGCTTATAGTAATACATGAGGTCCCTACCACTGCTTTCTTCTTCCGTCCGTTTCGATGTATTTACATTTAGTTTTTGGTATTCCTATTGCCAGTCAATGTATTTATTGCCAAATAAAACACAAAACATATAAATTTATCTATATATTTAAATCAACAAAATATTTGTGGTTGTTATAATGTTTTGGTTTGCAAAAAAATTGGAGATTGATAATTTGAAAATGAAAACGACAAATTTAATCTAAATTTGTTTAAATTCAATTATTTTAGTTAATTAAAATGTGTTGTAGAGCACACTTTGCTTTGCTTAATGGTTTAACTTTATAAAATATCTGAAATCAAAATAGGCACTGTAACGATTTATATAAATTTATAAAAACAACTTATAAATATTTTCATATTTTTAATAATAAACTTCATTACTTTATTGCAATAAACTTTTTGTCAAATAATGAAAAAAAGAAACACGTTTAAAATCAAATAAAAAGTAGAGCTAAAGTAATTAAACTTTTAATTAAAAATATATTGCTTTAAATAAATAAGGAATGCTTTTAAAATCCCAAAACAGCAAACTTCAGACACATTACAATTAAGAGTTCTCAGCAAATAATAAAAACGAAAGTGTCAATGAATAAATGTCAACCGAACAAGACAAACCTAATATGGTTGTTCTTTATTTAAAACAACATAGTTCTTTGATTTTGGTGTAGGAAGTTTTCAGTGGTTTTTTATAAGTTAATATAGGAAAGTATATTCTGATGATAACACTCAAATTCAATTAAGTAATGCATTAAAGCAAACAATTATTGAGTATGGAAGTCAAACAAACTTTATCTTTAATCAAATTGAAGAAAAGCCATGGAACAGTATTGTAAAAAGGACTTTTTAATCTACCTATTTTAAATAATTTTGGATATTGACAAAAGTTTAAAAAAATAAAACATTATACTGGTCAAAATTTCATATTTGCTAAGCAAATCATAATTTCAAAACACATGTTAATGTAAACAAGAGATTTCTTTGGTTTCAAAGAACACTTAAAAAATATGTCTAAAGATACTTTTCTAAAATTTCTAAATTCTGTTTCAAGTAGTTCTGTAATAAATTTTCCTAACATAATATATTAGTAACAAAAGTTTCTCATAATAGCGTTTTAATCAGCGACTATTTCCTCACGTGTATAATTTGTGAAAGGCCTTGTGACATGTGTTGAAATTTTATGTCTATTTTCTGATTTTTTTTCATGCATAATGCTGTATCACAAAAATCCAAAACAAACTTTTTTTTGTTTATCATTTAGATCTCTGAGGAAGCTATTTGATCATTATTGAACCTAAAATATATACCGACACTTTTTAGATTAAAAGTTTTCTATTATGTGACAGCAAAATTAAAAAAATCACCTTTTGTCTTGTTAACATTGAGATAGTAGAACTTTCAGGTTGATTAAGAAAAACATCGTAAGTATTATCAGGAAAAAACATTTTGCTTTCTGAGTTCATTATTTTGTATGTTTTTGATAACGTGGACAAAAGTCAAACAACAAGAGTTCCATCTGTAGTTAACCAAATTTTTTCATTAAATGTTAGAGTTAGATTTCTATCATATATAAATTCCTTTGCTTTGCTATTTGACTCTCTTACTGATTCTAAAGTTAAATGAATTTGATTACATAAAAATAAGGAATTTATTTGTTTACAGGTTTTTACAACATTTTTAAAAGAAATTTAGGACCATCAAACATATAACTTGTATTATAAGTTATCATAACATTTAAAATACTTTTCAAAAGAGAATTTAAATCATTGGTTTTCCAAAAACAGCAACTTTCTGAAACAATAACATTTTTGTAATATACACCTTAACACAGAGAATAGTTCCTAGTAGAAACTTCTAGAGTAGAAACTTCTAGAGTAGAAACTTTTAGAATAGAAACTTCTAGAGTAGAAACTTTTAGAGTAGAAACTTCTAGAGTAGAAACTTTTAGAGTAGAAACTTCTAGAGTAGAAACTTCTAGTGTAGAAACTTCTAGAGTAGAAACTTCTAGAGTAGAAACTTCTAGAGTAGAAACTTCTAGAGTAGAAACTTCTAGAGTAGAAACTTCTAGAGTAGAAACTTCTAGAGTAGAAACTTTTAGAGTAGAAACTTCTAGAGTAGAAACTTCTAGAGTAGAAACTTCTAGAGTAGAAACTTTTAGAGTAGAAACTTCTAGAGTAGAAACTTCTAGAGTAGAAACTTCTAGAGTAGAAACTTCTAGAGTAGAAACTTCTAGTGTAGAAACTTCTAGAGTAGAAACTTCTAGAGTAGAAACTTCTAGAGTAGAAACTTCTAGAGTAGAAACTTTTAGAGTAGAAACTTCTAGAGTAGAAACTTCTAGAGTAGAAACTTTTAGAGTAGAAACTTCTAGAGTAGAAACTTCTAGAGTAGAAACTTCTAGAGTAGAAACTTCTAGAGTAGAAACTTCTAGAGTAGAAACTTTTAGAGTAGAAACTTCTAGAGTAGAAACTTCTAGAGTAGAAACTTTTAGAGTAGAAACTTCTAGAGTAGAAACTTCTAGAGTAGAAACTTCTAGAGTAGAAACTTCTAGAGTAGAAACTTCTAGAGTAGAAACTTTTAGAGTAGAAACTTCTAGAGTAGAAACTTCTAGAGTAGAAACTTCTAGAGTAGAAACTTCTAGAGTAGAAACTTCTAGAGTAGAAACTTCTAGAGTAGAAACTTTTAGAGTAGAAACTTCTAGAGTAGAAACTTCTAGAGTAGAAACTTCTAGAGTAGAAACTTTTAGAGTAGAAACTTCTAAATTAGAAAAGTAAGTAGTAGAAAGTTCCTTGCAATTTTAGAATAAACTAAAAATCTATCTGAGAGGAATATTGTGCAAAATGTTATTTTAGTTTAACCTTTTTAATGTCAATTTTTAATGTTTTGATGTCAATCAGATCATATAATAAAGTGTTGCTAGACGTTTTAAAACTCGCATTTGGTAAACATTTTATCCAACGTTTTTCTTCTCTTTGTTTCTTGGAAATCTATTAATTTTTTAAAACGTTTTAATGATTGCTATAAACTTCATTAAAAAAGTTTTATAAACGGAGAGTGGATATTTAACAGAGTTTCTGTCTTTGCTACACAATTTTTTTTTGCTACAGGTTCTCGCTTGATGACTTTTAGTCACTGCGTAAAACCTCCTTGTTAATAAAAAGATTGCACTTAAATAGGCTAAACCTATAATAAATTATCGGGGGTATGTATAGAGTTGTTTCAAAATATGACAAATTGACTTTTGCTACAGTTGCTACAGTCGATTTGCCATTTATTTTAACTCCCAGTTCAATTTAAGTTGATACGCTGCGAAATGTTTGACATTCTTTCAAAATTTTATGGGCATGTGAGACAAATCCCGTTAAAACATGAGTTTTTCAGTAAAGCATTTCATTTTTCCGAATGTAATATTTCCGTATCATACTTCGCTCAGTGACGATTTTCGATAAACCTTTGAAGCGCCGCATTTTGACTACTCGTAACCTCCATATCTTATTTAAATTATTTTTCACTTTTGCATGAAAAATAATATGTATAAAATAAAAAAAGAAAAAAAACTGACTGTAGCAATTGCTACACTTGCTACAGCCTGGATCCGCTCCTGAATCAGGTAAAGTTTATGACATTTATAAAACTTACATTATCAAAACTTGATTCATTATGATTGATTCATTATTTAAAAAACATTTCCAGATACACTATACAAAGAGAGGTCCGGTTCTTTACAGTGGATTGGACACTAAAAAAAGAATAAAGAGTTTATCAAAGGAATACCTCAAGTGGCTATTTCTATGACTACGACTTTAACTATAATTTTGTCAATCAAGTTAAATATGATAACAGTTTTTTCATCTCTATTTTTTTAGATAAATATTTTTTAAAGGTGCAGTTTTACATGAAGTTTACAGTTCTAACTTCATTTTGTAAAGTTTTAACTCACATATACAAAGCTTGGTTACTGTATTCTATATATTTGTAATATTGTCCTTATACCAGTCAACTAGTTACAGGAAAATCCAACCGTGAATAACCATGCTGTAAATCATCCTCAGCTGCACTTAAGATTAGTATGCGAGTGTGGAAGAGATAAAAGTTGGTGATATGTGATATTTCTGTTATGCAAAGTGTTGTAGTTAAGTTAATCTAAAACGTACTGAATTGAAGATAGTTGTTTTATTTTTGTTGATATACCTAAGTAAAATGAGTTTTAAGTAGAAAAAATTGTGTGAATCATCTTGATGTGTTTTGCTACATATATGGAGAACATATGTTAAAAGAAAACAAAAAATAGTAAGTGACTTTGTAAAAAAGATTCACCTCGGATACTTTGGTGTTAATGATCACGATCAAAAAATAGTAAGTGACTTTGTAAAAAAGATTCACCTCGCTAAGCTAAAGCTAAGCCTCGCATTAGGTTTGTTAAATTTGTGCAGAACATATACGACAGTGGATTAGCGGGAAAAAAAAAGTATGGAATTCTTAACAAAAATGAAAGAAGAATATAACACCATTGCTTTAGTCTTAAAAAAGCTAAAGAATCAGGACATTAATAAATGATTTTTGTATACATAAAAACGGTAAAGTTTCTTCTTGAACAGCAAAGTGGCTACTCCAAATATTGTTACTTCTTGGGTCTCTGGCATAGCAGAAGTAAAACACACCAATGGCATAGAAAACAATGGGCTAAGAGAGAAAACGTGGACGTTGGGAAATGCCTTAAACGATACCTTTGTTGAATGAGAGAAAATAATTTTTCTTCCACTGCATATCAAGCTGGGGAATATAAAGCAATTCGTATAGGCTCTTGAATAAAGTAGGTCGCGCTTTGGATAGCTAGGAAAGAAGATGCCACAGTTACGAACGGACAAAATAAAGCAGGTATATTTAACGGTTTACAAATAAGAAAACTTATTAATGACTCTGCCTTCGTGAATTAAGTGAATAAGGTTGAGCAAAAAGCATGGACTTTCTTTGTAGCAGCTGTCAAAAGTTTTCCGGGGAAACGCAAAGATAAAAATTGTGTTGAATTAGTTAACGAGCAGTTTCTAATCCCTTGGGTGTAATATAAGTATTAAGATGCACTACTTACACAGCCATTTAGACCGTTTTACAGAAAATTTTGGAGACATGTGAGCATTTTTAGTAAGAAGCAAAGTGTGGGAAAGCAAAGTGGATTTCATTAATAATAGTGTTGTATATACTTCGCCTAAATATTATATCTTAAAAATTTGAGCTGACAGGCAAAATTTAACGGTATATAAGAAATCAGGGATTAAGTTCATATAAAATCAGCTACAATACCCCGGCACCAAAACAGAAGTTAACCAGTGTTATTAGTTTGAATTTTTAATTTATAATATTCATGATAACCAATATTTTAATTTAAAAATAAAGTTTTGTAAATCTAGTTGTCCTGATTTTTTTTTAAAAACATTAAACAAGTTGAGAAAACAACAACCGTAGGTAAAAAAATTCTTGAATAGAAAAAAACTATATATATAAATGATTTTATACGATATTTCAGGATAGTATAAATACCTTTGTTCTCAAAGATATTTCATATATAAAAACCGGTAAGTGCAAAAATAAATCAATTTAGCAACTTTTCTTAGATGTAAAAAATGGTTTCTAAAAGTAAGTTACGACATAACAAACAAACCTATGAAAAAATATAAAAAATGTTAAAAAATTTAAATGATAAAAAATTAAATATTGAAGAACAATATTTATTTACTTCCTTTAAAAATATTGTATCTTTACCATAGATCAGTGGTAGATTATAACTTGTTGAGCCCTGGTGCTTTTTTAAAGCAGGAGGCCTTTTTCCATGTCATTATTCAAGTATTTTATTTTCAAAGTTCCTTTTTAAAAGATCTTTTTTTGAATCAGAACCCCCAAAACTGCTCGGGTCAAGGCTATAGTTTCACTAGTCCTCACCTTATACAGCACTGCCATGGATTCCAGAAGTTAACCCAAATTTGAGAAGCTTATAATAAAAATCAATAGCTTTAATTTAAAAGTTAGAGAAGCACTACAGACTACAGTGATATGAATGTACACTTTCTGACTGTCATCAGAATCGGGATGACGAAGATTATGTCACAACTTTTTATTTGAAATTAATGCTTCGTTTTTATATAAAAAGAGACTTTTTAATTGATTTATTTTGCTATTAACTGTCTTATATATAATGCATATATTTGGTTGCGAGGATTTTTATACTCACTTAGAATATGAAGTTTTTATATAGTTATATATCAATAAACTTTTTAAAGAGGTTATTTTAATCTTCCGTACCTTAAACCAATCTTCCTTAGACTTCCATTCACTTAAAATGAGTGTTGCAAGTTCATTAGCATATTGAAAAGTTTCCTTTATAGAATCTATTATTTATTGCTCACCATTTTCATTTTTTTATGTGGTCGTTTAGAAGCTCCGAAAATTCCTTACAATCTTATCACAGAGCAGCACTCAAAAGCAATTTATTAGAAATTTCACACCTCCTTCTGTACCAATGTCATTTCGGATCTCTTGGTTCTAATCCAAGACTCTAACCACAATGCAACAGCTGCTACAATTTTCACATTGCTAGGTTAAAAGGTCTTCCTCATATATTGTTTATATCTTATGTATAAATTGGAAACCCAAAGTAACCTTGCTAAATTTATTTTTAAAACTGAATTTTCAGTTATATAGAGTTATAAATATTTTTTGAGAGATTCTTCTTCTAATTTATTTTTTTAAAATAATAAACCATATATTTAATGCCTTTGGATTAAATAATATTTTTATTGGAAATGTTTGGAGATCATCTACAGCATATCTTCATAATAAAAAATGAAAAGTTAAGGAAAAAACGCCTTTCTACTGTATCTATTTTGAAAGCTTGTGATAATTTATTTCTGGCGTATTTCTTTTTATTATTGGGTCTTTGCTTAAAAAAAACCATAAGATAAGTAGTCAATATGAGCAATTGCTGACTATGATGTTTTCACTCAAGTATACCAAAGATGCATGAAAAGTTCTATTTCACGTTTTTTGAAAAAGTTTTCAAAGAAATTTTTATTGTTTTTTATAGTAACAATATGTGAATATGATGCAAAAGAAATACAATGCCCAACTAAAACATTGATAAGAATTCAAAGTGCTATGTATGGTAGACTTGACAACGCAGTATGTAACACTGGGAACTTTAACGTATTAAACTGCAAAAAAAATGTTGAAGAAGTTGTGCAAAAATTATGCAACAACAATAATAAATGTGTTATAGCTTCTAATAATGATCAGTTTGGCGATCCATGTTTTGGTGTTTTCAAATATACATTTATAAGCTATGTCTGTTATTCGGAAAGTAAGTTCTGTTTTCATACGGTTTTTGTTTTAGTATAGCCTTTAGTTACAAAGTAGTTTTGTTGTTTTAGTATAGCCTTTAGTTACAAAGTAGAATCACTGAACACTTTTGAAACGGTTACTAGTCACTATTTAACTTAAAATTAAGAATGCACTAAAGATGATATTTTTATGAACACAGAACAAAAACATTTTATTCGAAAAACTTATCAAAACAAATTTATCTTCAATTATCCACATTATCAAAATTATTTCCCTCTTTTTCGATTTTGATTTTAAAAGTTGTCTATTTTTTTTTGGCTTCAGTCAACTATTTTTGAACTTTGCAGATATGCTTTCCTTTTAAAATTGTTTTTTTTTCATGTATCACTAGTCACAACTTCAGTCAATCTGTTTATGGATTTTATAAAAAACTTTTTGATACATAAGAACTGTAGCACTAAAAATAAGTGTTTATTCTTAATGATCACATATGACACGTTAAAAATCACAACCTTTTCAATTACGCTAATATTAATGGATTGTATCTTTTATCACTATCACCATATACCTCAGATAAAATCTAATTATATAAAAAAACAGCTATAGTAGAAAATGCTATTTTGGGAATATGAGTAACAGACATCAACCCTTTTAATCAAGAAATTTTTTATGAATCAGTAATTTGAAAATTCATGTTTAACAGTAAATAATACAAACCTAATATTTAATGATAAAATTGATATAAATCACTCTTTTTTTGATTTTAAACTCTCCTCAGCTTTCTTTAACTAATACATTATCGATTTTCACTTACGAAGAAAAAAGAAAAGATAAAAAAAAAGGGAAAAGTCAGAAAGTTTTATAAGCTTATCCTAAAAATTAACTTTGCGTGAGGCGTACAACAAGCAAGAAATCTTGTTTAGTTTTAGGTTTATAAGTTGAAATAGTGTAGTGATGTTAGTAGGAGATAAAAATAGGTGTGTATTTTTGGCAAACATTATTGTTTTTAATCTGGATACGTAAGGAAGATTGTTAATATATATAAGAAAAAGAAACTATCTGAGAAAACACCCTTGCGGAACACTATAGATAATCCTTAACAAACTCATAAAGGAGCGCCAATAGGTTCATATTGTTTGCGATTAAATAAATAACTTTTTAACCATTTTAAAACATTATCAGTTATTCCACAATGTTTATGTTTTTAAAAAAAAATTCGTGGTCTGAAATACCAAAGGCTAAATATAAAATATAAGTCAATGAAGATGCCTAAGCTATACCTCAACTTTTTAAACAATTCAGTGAATTACTGTTCTTTACTTCTTAACTGGAGAACCACTTGTTCTCGTTTTGGTCAGTGAGGTGGGAAACATACATTGTTACTATTTTGTAATCCACCATGTATCCAAATAAACATGGTTTAAATAATTTACTGACATGTTTTGAAAAAATATCTCCAAAAAGCCTTTATTATGCGCCTATTTATTTATTTTTGCTTAATTCTAAACCTGCGAAGATAATTTTAATCTTTACCCGGTCGGAAATCGAACAGCTTATATTTGTAAGGGTTCGTCCATGAAGTACGTACGCTTTTTTTTTTGTCAACCTTCCCCCACTTACCTCCTACCCCCCCCCCCCCCTCGTTTGCAATACACTTTTTTAAGTACCCTCCTCCTCCCTTAAAGTACCTATGCTTTTAACCTATTTATCTAATATTTTATAATATTTCTTTAAATTTAGTGTCTCCTCTCTTTTATAATTGACCCACTCCCCTCCCATCTTATATACCCATTGCGTAATTTATAGACGATCCGGAATCAATGATATTCCCGGTAGTTTTAAAAACAACCAAACCAGTAATAATAATAATAATAATGAAAATGAAAAAATTTTAAAAAAATGCGCAATTCAAATTTATGGTAAAATTCCTATGTTTATTTTTTTATTTATTTATTTAATTTCTCATGTAATTTATTTTTTTATGTTAACATTTTTTTAGTCAGCCTGGTTTATCGGGCCATTTCAATACAATAAATCAGCTCCTAAAAACGCATGTTATGTTTTAAATATTGTACATACATATATCACTATTTTGGCAGTAGAGTACTGTGTATTTTGAAAATAGTCTGACAGAAAAACAAAACTTGATTAAAGCACCAACCATTTCTACATCTAGTGATTTAAAAATCAATTAGCAAGTTCTAGTTACCAAATACCCAGTAAAAGCTATTAAATAGCTTCTGCTGACAGTAGAATTTACAGTAGTACTGTGTTAGCCATTCCAGACGATTTTTTTATAATTCAAACAAGGATATATAATTTATATCATTGTATAGAGCTTGATTTGACTTAAAAAATGAGGGGTCATTCGGCTTTTGAAGTTAAGCGGATCCAAAGTTATTGAACTTTTTGTAGTTGAAAAATTGATGATTTTTGACGTAAGGTGTCGTGCTTAAGTATGGAAAATTTGCAGTGTTAAGGCGCCGAAAAAGAGAGTATTTTTAAATCATATTGACTTTTGAATTACTTTTGAACCGTTATTACATTTGACTTGAAATTTTTCATATCGATTCAACAACTATAATAAAATAAAATACCAAAATATTTTTATTTAATTCAGTCGGGGTTGTCCAGATTCGTCTATTTTAAAGACTGTGGGCTTTAACTTATTTACTTAGTTTTGATGTCATATTGACTTTAGAATAACTTTTGAACCATTATTACATTTGACTTTAAATTTTCCATAGTGATCCAACAAATATAAGAAAATAAAATACCCCAAAATTTTTTTGTTCAAATGATGAGATTTACCAGAACCATCTATTTTACAGACTAAGGATTTTCACATATTTACTTAGTTTTAGAAAATAAAATTTGGGGTTATATTATAGTTACACCATACAAATATGCATAAAGGAATCATGAAATCCAAATAATACATCATTTTGAAAGTATTGTATAATTTAGAGAACGGTCAGTAAATTACTTCCAAAGGGCTGTAGGGCACAAACCAACCGACTTTAAATATATTTGATATTTTTGAACCGTTATTAAATTTGATTCGAAATTTTTCATAATGGTCCCATTTTTATTCATCTGACGAGAATAACCAGCCGTTGAGCAGCCGTGGCGCAGTGGTTAGAGTTCTGGCTCAGAACCCAGAGGTCCCAGGTTCGAATGCTCTTCCGCGGTGCTCCGTGATAAGACCGAAAGGACTTCTGGGAGCACCTAAATAACCTAAAAAAAAAAAAAAAAACAGAATCATCTATTTTACAGACTGATGGTTTTCACTTATTTACTTAGTTTTGGAAAATAAAATCTGGGGTTATATTATAATTACCCCATACAAATATGCATAAAGGAATCATGGAATCCAAATCATACATCATTTTGAAATTATTGTATAATTCACAGACTGGTTAGTAAATTACTGCAAAAGAGCATTGAAATATGTCGAAATTTTTCAGAATGACCTATTTAACAGACAGAAGATTCTTCAATAAAGTTAAAATTTAATTTTTAATGAAAATAACTTACAGCAAACAAACTTTCTGCAATTTGAAGTAATTTTAACTGCAATAGGCAGGTATAACAGCAGAAATTATATTTAAAAATGTAAAAATATTATTATTATAAACACAGATACACAATAACGTGTTAAAAATATTTTATTAATTTATTTTAAAAATATATAAATCAAAAACATTTATAACTAAATAAGTATAAAAAAAGAAACTTACTCTTTAAGATTGTTTATGTGAACCTATGAAAACGCCTACGATAAAAAAAATGAAAATAACATAAAAAAATGTTTTTATTCTAAAACTTATTTCTTGGCTTTTAGTGAATGATTAGAAGTAGCAAGTTTCAGTAACGAAACAAACTAATAATCATTTATTACACCATTTTTTAGACACCATCGAGAAGGTAAGCCAAGTTGTCTATCGACACATAATATCACAACAATAATATCACAATCACAAAATACACAGACCCTGTGGCAATAAACGCTCCTAATTCACACTAGTGTCACTAAGTAATGGGTTAACTTTTAACCAAAACAAATGATCATCCTGAAAAACTTAAAGATGGCTCTATTTGCAGATGACATAAGAAACATATCGATTTCAATCATCTTGTTTTCGAACTGACTTACTAACTGTTGCTACAGAACGGTACTTCATAGCATTAGATAGAGGTGGTTAGGCAAATTTTACTGCTTTGGATATCAAAGGCTTTCGATAAAATCTGACATGATGGTCTTACCCATCTTTTTTCAATCTTTTAAGTCATCTGTTAATTGTTATCTAGCTATATAAACTTCGTCTTGGCTCTTCCAGTAACTTCCAACTTTAAAAGTGGTTGCATGCAGTGGTTGCTTTGTTAAAATAAAGATAATTAAAAAAAAAAATCTCGTGTGTATTAACAAAAGATTTTTTAAGCTCTGTTTTCTCTTAAAAATGATGATTTCTCTGATGTTGTTGGTTTGTTACCTTCTGATGCTTGCTCTACCCCTACTTCTATCCACAATAGTGAAATTGTTCCCAATCAAATTACTGTTTTTGTACCTTCTGATTTAATTTTGAAAATTGCCAATGATGACTTTTCATGCTCTGTTACCCCAACTTCTATTGTATACATCCTTTTAGGAAATGGTTCTAAAAACCTTCTTATTAAAACGCAATTTAATGAAGAGAATCTCCCAGTTTCCAATTTGGATAAAAGCTACCTTATTATCTGGTGATTTCACCTATCAAATAAAGAAAAATTAATTTGTAACATGTAATTGACGTTTTTGAAGGAGGTAGATATATTTAATGGTCTTATTATAAGCAAGGTTTTTGAGTCTTTAATTAACAAAAACTTAAGCTCTCCTCTTGAATCTAATAACCTACTTTCTGATCATCGCTATGGATTTCGATGGTCTCGTTCTACAGCTGATACTACCATTTATTCCTGTCTTGATAAGAACCCAACACTCTCTGATTGCTTGGAGGGGGCATTTGAGCTAGAAAAAGATCTCACTTCTGCTACAGCATGGGGCTCACAGTGGTTGGTGAACTTTAACTCTAAGAAAACTTTTTTCAGCTAATCGTTATCGCTATAATCTAGATCTTCCTATAATTATGAACAGTAATGTACTCCATGAGTCATCTACCCTTTATCTTTTAGCATTAACTCTTACCTCCGATTTTTCTTGTTTGCAAGTTTAAATCAGAAGATAGAAAAACAGTAACTTGATTTTTTTCACTATTGTGGATATCAGTAGAACAAGCATTAGAAGGTGACAAACCAACAACATCCGGAAAAGCAGCAATAAAAGATAAAGCAGAGCTTAAAAAATACTTTGTTAAATCAAAATTTTTGGCACGATTTAATTTTGCAATAAAATTTTTTGACTTTTGAAGGCACTTGATCAGCATAACTTTAGATATAGGGTATTGAAACAAGGATGTAAAAAATACTGAAAGATTCGGCCATGTCAAGTTAAATGTATCTTTTTCTTTACAAATTTGTAAAAAATGGCGATTGGTTAAAACCAAATCTGGATTTTTGAGAAATACAATGGCTCCATTAATATTTAGATAATCCAAAACAGTGTCGGATGCTAAAATTAAAAGTAAACTTAATTTAAGTGACAAAAAGAAAAATAAGGGGTGGATTATTTTGGTTTTAACAAATAGAATTATTAAAATGAAAAAAATTTGTGCTACAGTATTCCTATTTTATAATTTTGACTTACTTTCTTGACTTATAGATGGAGCATCCATTTTGTTAAGACTATTGTTAATTTCAACACCTAAAAGAAGGGAATTAAAATAATTATTACTTGAGTTTATAGTATTAAGCCAACAAACAAATAGAGGCAAATAAATATAAAAAGAAATAAAGAACTTCTTACACAATTCCATTTTCGTAAGCTCCTGTTGAATACTATTTTTAGGTTTTTGTTTTGAAAAAAATAGTTTAAATAAAAGCAACTTGTAGTTAAAATAGTAAAAATCAAGATTTTAACTTTCTTGAAGAACGCAGACCTTTTACCTGGGAAAAAGTAAAAGATTTATTTTCATTTGATTAAAATTTTAAGAATTATACTTTCACTTGCAATTTAATTTTCATAATTTAACCAAAACAAACGCAAAAATCAAAACAGATAACGTCATTAAATACGCGAAGAAAAGCATATATATACACATAATTTATAAATGCAAATCCTTAGTACCAATTCTTTAGGTAAACTTAAATAAATACTTGTTTTAAATAGAAGAAAGGCTAAATTTGCAATTTCCACCTGGACGTTTTTCAAAAACACTTTTTTTTCTATATAAATCAAGCTTGAAGTTTTTAAACGCTGAGAACTAAAATTTTTTGTATAAATGTTAAAAAACGTCCAGATTCAATTAGATTTTTCGTCCTTTTCTTAATAAATATGGAAAGTTTCATAAAAATTGGAAGTGTTTAAGTTTTAAGGAATCCTTACCTTCAAAAGCTTCGTTTTAAAAAAACGTTCCCGCGGCAAGTTTTTTTATGAAAAGTGGTCTCAAGAGATGGGTAATATATAAATGAAGTCATACAAAGCTTAGTACTTTCTATATATGGTTGGAAAGAGGTTAAGTAACACTAACTGATGCAAAAAACACAAGGCTCTTGCTTAATCATACAAAAAGGTATAAGAGTGCAAAGTTTATGAAAGTTACGTGTTTTTTGTCAAACGTCAAATGTTATTTGTTAAGCCGTGGAATCGCTAACTGTGTATTTGATAACTCGAACACATCTTGCCAATAAATTTTAAATTTTAAAATAATCTATTTTAATGAAAATACTATTTTTATATTAAGACCGTAATGGTTAATAGTATACTACAGTGTTTTTTTATAAATTTCAACAACTAATGTGTTCCGTTACTATCGTAATATAGTGTATACACATGTATATATAAATTATTTCTATATAGATCCTTGTTTGGGATATTTGGCTATTGAAGATTATCAAAGAAGTACTGCTTTTATTGGATCTGTTAGTGGTCCTCTTGCATGCGATAGACCTTTCAAAACAACATGGTATCGCTTTACAAGTGGTGCTGGTGGAAAAATACCAACTAAAGATCCTCCACCCTACTCATGCGGTAATTTGTTTTTATAGAGTAAACAATATATATTTGTATATATTAAGGGATGCCATTCTCTTCTTTTTTTGTAGGAGAACTCGAGGCTAAACTAATTAAAGTTTTTACTGCATTCTCCCATAGAAAAATAAAGGAGAATGGCAACTCTATACATACACACACACACACACACACACACACACACACACACACACACACACACACACACACACACACACACACACACACACACACACACACATATATATATATATATATATACATATATATATACACACACTGGGCAGCCAAATTATTAGTTACGGTTTGTTTTTTCACAAAAACTGCAATTAAATATGAATTTTAAATGAATAAATTTGCTTCTACTCTTACATTCTTTGAGATTTCAATATCAATAATAATAGTTTTTCATTTTTTTTTATATGAAGTTGTAACATTATAAATAATTGTTGCAATTTTTAGAATTGGTAAGATAGAATATGCAAAAATATGTGAAATGCGCCTTTTTACATATTCATGGCAAAATTGTTATTTGCGCAATAGCGTGTGCGTGACAAATAAAATTTTTGTCAACTGTTTCGTAAATTTTGGTGTCTGAAAATGGAAAAAATTATAGATATATCAAACGAAAAAATTACAGAAATATCTGCTTTGTTAAAACATTCAAATCACTCCTGTAAGCTGAATTAAATGTAAACTTGATAAAAAAATACATGTACAAAATGTCAGAATTGGAAATGTGACAGACCCCGCATCATTACCCCAAAAGATGAACAGGCAATTCGTAACATTTGAGTTAAAAAGCAAAGAAAAAATTCAATTACGAAAATCATACAATAAACCAATATTAGGATTTCTGACAGAACTGCAAGGTGTTGAATAGCTAACTGGGGTTTAAATGCTAAAGACCTGCAAGGAAATCTAAACATACGCCAGCAATGAAATTAAAAGGTCTCACTTGGGCCAAACAACACCTACATATTTCTGCTGAAGATTGGAAAAACATTTATATAAGTATTTATATTATTATTTTTATTTGTTTTCAGGTGTGTTTCTCAGATGAGTCACAATTTAAAGTATTAATATGTAAGCCTTCTTTTGTTAGACAATGGAAAAAAGAAAAATATTACCTAGACTGTGCTATGGAGATGGTAAAACATCCTCTAAAAGTGATGGTGTGGCCAGTTATATGTGGTAAGGGCTGTGGCCTTCTTTATATAGTTGAAGGGATAATGAGCCAGGATAAATATAAAACAGCATTAGCTACCAAATTAATTCCTCAGATACATGATTGGTTTCCTGATCCATCTAAATGCATCTTTATGCATGAGAATGCCTGGAAACTTTTAAACCGGATAATTGGGCACAAAACTATGACCAACAAATAAAACCTCATGGAGGCACTAAATAATGCCTAGCATAATGATCAGGAATTAAAAGTAAATGTAAAGAATTGTATATATATATATATATATATAATTATATATATATACACAATTATATATATATATATATTTATATGTATATACAATTCTTATATAAGAATTGTGTATATATATATATATATATATATATACATATATATATATATATATATATATATATATATATATATATATATATATATATATATATATATATATATATATATATATTTATATATATATATATATATATATATATATATATATATATATATATATATATATATATATATATATATATATATATCAGGGATGCGCAGTCCCAAAAGGACTCCGGCTTTATATCTCTACTTTTTCCATAGTTTTTACACTTTCCATACTTTTTTCTGTAGTACCCAGAAGCTCTAAACATGTTTGTTGAATTATTATCTGCTATAATAAAAAAATTCATGAGATTTAATGACTTGAAACTTATTGTTTTTAAGCCCTGAGTCCTGGAATCCTGGAGTCCTTGCCGCCATTATCCCTAAGGACTAGTAGTCCATAAACTTATTTATATTTTTAGAGCTCCTGGATACCAAAAACTTGGATAAAGTAATCTTTTTGTGACTTTCAAATCTGGAGTCCTTTTTGCGACTCTGCATCCCTGATATATATATATATATATATATATATATATATATATATATATTATATATATATATATATATATATATATATATATATATATATATATATATATATATATATATATACACACACAGGGTGTTAGTCAGGAAAAAAATTCATACAGCGTTTTAGCGAAATTAGGAATTTAGGTGCCGCCGAAAAAAAAAAGAGGTCATTACATTCTGACATTTAAAAAAGTAGATACAATTTTTTAGAAACAATTAAGTTTCAATAAAAGTTTTATATTTTTGCTGGGTATTCATAGAGTATTTTTGCTGGGTATTTTTGCTGGGTATTCATATTCATAGGAATATTTTTCTATTTTATTTTTCAGGAATATTTTTATATTTTTTAAATGTTTAATTCTAATTATTAAACTTTTTTAATTTTTAGCAATCTTCGTCAGTTTTTATTTTTAAATCGCTTATCTCCTTTGTTTAATATTGTAGAGAGAAAAAAAAAAAAAAGACAATCGTTTGCAATTTTTTTAATGATTGAATTAATAAATTTATTCATTGAAACTTTGATCTATTTTAATTGCGTACGTCGCTTTTAAATGCAGTTGTAAAAGGTTTAAACGATTAGTTACACATATTGTCTTCTATTATTTTTATTTTCATTTTTAAATTATAAATGTAAAAAAAAGGCTAAATAGTATTTAATTTTTAACAAAACATTTTTGACAATTTCCAAGATCCTCTTGAAACTTTTTAACTTGCTGAAACAACTTTTTAATTAACCACAGTCGATAAAAAACGTTATATATATACGTTATACGTTATACGCTATACGTTATACGTAGGAATGCCAGAAATTTACGGCTTTTATGACGGAAAACTCTAAAAAAAATTATTACAGGTTTTTAAAATCCTTAAAATTTAATTTTCGTAAAATCCAGACGTTGGCAACCCTAATTATATGGAAAGATTTTGAATGTTTCAGTTTTTAAATACTTTAGCATTTTAAAACTAAAAATTTTAAAATACTTAAAAAAATTTTCTTAACTTTCTTACATAGTTAATCGCATTATTGTTCCTCATATTTTATATTACAATTTTTATCATAGATACATTCAAAAGTTAAAAAACTTATTAAATCAATAGCTTTTAAATGAAAGTTAAATTAAAGTTTCCGAAATTTAAATAACTTTTAATTGAAAAACTTGGTTGGCTCGCCAATTTCCGTCAAATATAATGCTACTTTAATTTAAATACTCGGTGTAGTTAAGGCGATTTACAAATTATTCGAACTTATTTATTTGAATTTAGCATGATTTTATAAGCGTAATATGTCCAAACAAAAGCTTTAGATGTTTTTTCGCTTCAGGTTTTTTAATATTTGAAGAAACCTTTCTCTTTTTTATATAATTTTCTAATCCTTTTTACTACCCATAATAATGAATTTAAAGAATACCATTTCGGAGTCTTTAGATCACTTTCACTCATCGGCGTTAACTAAATTTAGTTAAAAACCTTTTGAAAAAGTGCCTTAATTTTCTATAGATCCTAGTTCTAATCGTCTCTGACCTATATTAGCTTTACATAGTTGTCAAAATACAATATTTTTATCAATTTTTACAAAAAATACAAGAATTCCGACCAAAAAAGAACTTGCAATTAAGAACAAGCGCCAATAAACGATCGGAATAGATCAAATTTTTAATCTATGATGTTCATTTTACCTAAAAATCGTGTTTATTTAAAATCTTATTCGAATTTGGACAAGCGATTGGGATTTTAAAAAGATTTAAAAAAAAGAAAAGAGTCTTCGGTCTGGGTTTTTTCGCTTCAAACATTTATATTTTATGATAACGCAAAATTTATCATTTTATTTTTTTCGTCTTTTCACGATTCACAGACCTGATCATTTAGCGGAAATATGCCGTAGTCAACAAAATATCATACAGACGCTATAGTATTTTAAAATGTGGGTATCAACTAAATTTAATCGGCATATTTAAATATCTAGTAAATTAGGTATTTAAGTAAAAAAATATATTTAAATACAAAAACTAATTTTTTTTTTTTTTTTAATTTACAGATATACATTAAATTTCTACGTAAATTTTGTATTTGTAAATTTAAAAAAAAAAAATTTTTGTAATTATTGTAAATATTGTTAATAATTAATAATATTATTTAATTATCTTCGTTTATGTTTTACGCAAATATAAAATATACAATACGTTTCAGTGCATGTTTTATTTTTGATTTTTTTGTTGTTATTTTCGGTTTACTTTACCAGCTAACTTATTTTACCGAAATTATTAATAAATCTTTTAAAATAAAAACGTTATTAACTTATTTTAAATTATAATATTTATTAATATGCAAATTTTATTTGTAACTTTCCTAACTTAAGATAAACAACAAGAATGTAAATAAAGATTTTTTGAATAACAAAAATAAATTAATGAAATAATTTATAAAACGTATTGAACAATTTTAACTGGAGAATAACTGACGTCAATTAAAAATTAAAAATAATTTTTTTTTCAACTTTTGAATAAATGATCTTGCTTGTTAATGATGACACGTTTTTTCGCATCAACTAGTAAATCAAAAAAAATTCTTTTTTCAAATCCACGCTTTATGCAAGCAGAATTCTATTGGGCCTAGAAATTCTTTTTTTGTTATCTATTGTAGAAGAAAAATTTACTGTTTTTTTTTTTTTTTTAAATTTAAAAATTACTGTTTTTACTAAATTTTTCTTTTTTAACTTAATAACTTAAGACTTATTAACTTAATAACTTAGAACAATAGGTTTTTAACTTAATAACTTAAGACTTATTACTTAATAACTTAAAACAATAGGTTTTGAATCGCTGCGCTTTAATGTCTTCGAAACTGCAAATAATTTGCAAATTAATGATTTTTGTGACGTAATACGCAATTCATATCAAATAAATAAAATATATGGGGAAATACAAATTAAATTTTTGTTAACTTAATTAACTTTTTTTGGTCAAATTTTTCCATTTCCTTGTATTGTCATCGAAAATGATTAAGTGTGCAAAATTTGAGCAAAATTGGTTGAGAAAAAAGCTTTCAAAAATTGATTTCAAGTTTTGTGGCACACAAACATATATATATATATATATATATATATATATATATATATATATATATATATATATATATATATATATATATATATATATATATATATATATATATATATATATATATATATATATATATGGTTACTTTCTATATATATATATATATATATATATATATATATAGAAAGTAACCTTATATAAAGCATGGAAAAAATTGATCTTAATTCTTAATTCATTAACTTTATTCATTTCCCTGTCGTGCGTACTAACTGCGTTTTTTACTCGTCTAGCGCAACACTTTAAATCTGAAACTGATTTAATTTTTTTTTTTACCATGATCTTAAGAACCTTTGGGATTTTTAAACCAGGTGGGAAACCGCGTTATACTAGGTGCCATCAGGCTGGCAGGCTTTACAAATTACTTCTAATGATTGCCTTATTTTAAATAAACAACAAATTAAACAAATTTTGTTTAATTTGTTGTTTATTTAAAAAGTGAAACTAAATCATTGAAATCAAAAAAATATAATAGTTTTAAATTGAATAAACATTTTTTTTTTGAAAAAGTTTCCAAAAAAATATATATATATATTTTTTAAATAATAAAGTAATCTTTTTAAAATAGTAATTTTTAATCATTTCATTAGTAAGTCAAGTATAAGAAAAAATAATTTTAAACAATTCTTTGTAAAAATAGAAACAAAAAAAATAAAGCAATTAAATTATTCCATTGCTGCAGGAAGATTTTAAACTTATAATTTAAAGTATTTAAAAAAATAAATCTTATGAAAGATTTTTAGAAAGAGACGGAAAAATAGTTAAATTTAAACAAATCGTTTAAATTTATCATAAAAAATACATGCCTACTAAAAAAAATTTACATTTTTATTTTACACAAAGTGCGTTTACTTTAAACTATCATTATAATTAATTTTTTATTTTATTTAAAGCCTTCGCGTAAAATAAAAATGTTAATAAAGATCAATGATTAATTGTTGTTAGTAACATAATGATTTTTTTATTGCATTTAAATAGTTAAAACATTAAAACAGCCATGGTCAAATTGGTCAGTTACAGAGTGCGATCACACGCCATTCCTGTTCAAGCCTATATATATATATATATATATATATATATATATATATATATATATATATATATATATATATATATATATATATATATATATATATATATATATATATATATATTTATATATACATATAAAAATTTTTTTTTATAAAAAGTTGCTTTAAATTACAGCACACTTATTTATACTTAAACATTAATGTTTTCTAAACCATATATTTAATATATTGCAAAGTTAGTGTCTAAGATTAATTCTCTTGTGAATAGTATTTTCTTAGTTCTGATTGAATAGTAGTTCTTAGTCTTGACCTTTTTTTATTATATAAATCTACCCATCTTTGTGCCTTGTCATTCACATGCCAATTTCATAAATCCTTTAGCATTTTTAAAAACCATTTATGCTAATGTTTTATTCGTGTATTTTTTTCTCCACAAACATCAGTGAGTTCTCTCCTGATTTGTTTTGCTTTATAAAACTAGAGTGTTATATTTTTTTAAAAACAATGTATTAGTTAAGTTAATTATTTAAATTTATTTTAATTTTATATAATTTATTTAATTATGATAGAGCTTAACTTTTGAACATTTTAAGTTATTTATTTTTATTATTTATTTATATAAAATTTATTTAAATATGATAGAGCTTTTTCATTGTTAAGAACTTTTTTATTGTTAAAAATTATTTTATTTTTTAATGCTAAATATCCTTAATAAAAATTTAAATGATGGAACTCCAAACCTTTTTTTTTGCATCACTACTCATGACCACCATACTTTTATTTTATTTTAATAAGGTGTAAAGAACCCTGTTTGGCTTAATGGCGCTGAACCAACTGGAGTGAATGAAATAAAAACGATACCAGCATGTGTTGTAGTTGATAAAAATCCTTGTGCTAACAAAGTTGATGTTCAAGTAAAGAAATGTTTTCAAAACAATGAAGAATATTTTGTTTATTACTTACAACCAGTCCCTGGTTGTCCTATGAGATACTGCGCAGGTGAAAAGTAGCAAATAGTTATGAGAAATTTTAATTGTAACAACTTGTATTTCAGTTGCAATTTAAAACAATTCTTTTTAAATTTTTTGGTGTATTTTTTAGGCAGCGAAAAAAAGTGTGATCCAGGCGAAAATTCTCAAACAGGATTTACACCTTGCTCAAGTAAGGTTTGTTGGGTTGTTTTGAATAAATAATTTTTTTTTTTTTTTTTTTATATTCGTTAACATAAAATCATTATGTTAAAGGATTTATTTATTATTGAAGGATTGATTTAGGTAGGATTTCTTTTGCTTTTTCAAAATTAAAAGTCTTTTTGTTAAAAAATTGTAGCAATGGGTTCCCCAATGAATTGATGATTTAAATTCAATCGGGCTGTTTACTGTTAGTTTTACATTAATTAAATCTTATAACAAAAAGTTATTAATTATCTAATTTATATTGAATAAAAAATATCAGACAAAATGCCTAAAAATTTATTATACTTCTAAAACAAATTAATTTAGTTTTTTATTTTATAAAAAACTAATTTAATTTGTTTTTAGAAGGAGAATTCATTTTATAAAAAAACTAATTTGATTTGTTTTGAGAAGTAGAATAAATTTGTAGGTATTTTGTCTGTTTTCTATTCAATATAAATTAGACATTTAGTAATACATTGTTATAATAATAAAATATAAAGATTTATATCTGAAAAAGTTTCTTTGATATTTGAATTGGTCACGTGTTTTTATTCCATTACGAGGTAATATTAAAAAAGTATATTTAACTAACATATATAAAAGTCTAAAACCGTATAATAAAAATTCCTTATAAATTGCCCAAAAGTTTGCTCAATCTACCCCAAAGAATAAGGCAGTTAAATGTTAAAATATTTTTTTTTGTTAATTATAATTTCATTGTAAGATTTTAAATTTTATCTAATAATCTTTTAGCATTAAAAAACTGTTAAAAAATGTTAAATTTCCAACCTCTCCTAATGAAGAAGGTGTAAATTTTACATGGTCATTACTTTTGTAATTATTGTAAATATTGTATATATATATATATATATATATATATATATATATATATATATATTACGGTGGGTCATATTTTTAATTTTTCTGATTTTTGCATCGTTACTAGTGGGAAAAGTTGCTACATCATGTAATATGACTACCTAAAAAATATTAGCCTTTTTGAAATTAGTTTAAAGGAGGCAACTTTTGCTTATATTATATGAGTATAAGATCCACTGTTATTTGCCTACATATCACCTGAAAATAAGTACAATCACCATGTAAAGATTAAAAGCTACATTTGTATACTAAAAAAGAATGTGAAAATGCAAAATCCTTATATAAAGTCCTTTTTACTGTCGAATTTTGGATATTTAAGCTTCAATTTTGAAGCGTAAACAAGCATTCCGTGACATTTTTCATAGGTTGTGACAATCTTGGATACTGTAGATACTTCTTTGACCAGAGGTTCAACATTTTGAGAATGATATGGAATATCAGGAACTTGTAGAGTGCCATTTGTAACATTAATTAAGAGGTCTTCATTGCTTACTTCAGATAAAATCGGAGGAGAAGAGATATCTACTACTATAAATTTGACCAGTCGATCATTTCTAAATATGAGAAATCATGGAAATTGAGAGAAATTTTTTGTAGAGAGAAAAAATGTACCCTATCAGTATTATCCTCTCTTCTACATACAATAATTTTCTTTGCTGCATCAACCATTTTTTTCTTGCCTTTAATTAGTTTCTTTGCATTGTTATTGTATCAGGATGATTAAGACTACGAATATATTTCATAATCATGAAAAAATTCTTTGCCACTTCAACGTGTTTCCAATTTTTCTTGGTTAAAAACAAACAGAAACAGTAAACTTTGATGATTTAATCAACAATTTTTATCAGACTTATTGTTGGCTTTACAATCAACCTTTATAACCGAAGCAGGTGATTGGCAAATGTGAGCCAGCTACTATAATATTTACATATCTGATTGATGGTTCTTCAGAGTCTAAGGATTGTGAGAAAGTCTTAGCGTTTCTGATGTTTAGATAATGCTTAAAGACTTCTGCTTTTGTAGGCAATTAACTTTTTGGAAGTTTACAAGGTTGGCCGAGCACTGAGTGTTCTGTGTCACTTCTGGTTATGATAAACTTTTTTCTTCAAGTTTATTATGCATTCTAAAAAGAATAACAATAAAAAATCATTTGTTATCCACATTTACAAAAAATACATTTAAAAAAGCCATGTTCTCTTGTGAACAGAAATATAAAGTGCCAACAAATCAATACACAAACATTCAAACAATTTTACAATGTGTTAAACTTTAACATTAACAATCAAAACATTAAAAGTATGCATATTTCAATACTAATATTGAAATATGTGTTCAGAACACTCACAATATTGTGAGTGTTGCATTATTGCCAGGGTAGTCCTGAAAAGGTCTCTCATGGGAACGCGGGTGTCTATTGATATAAGTAGTAAATGTTTTTTTATTTATGTAGGTAGTTTTCCCAAGATAGACAAAGATCCAGTTGTCACTGTTGGAGTTAAAAATAAACGAATAAGATTTGGTTGTAAATTTAACACAGTGAAAGATAGCAAGGCACGGTATGAAGTCACCTGGTTTCAAGGTCCTGAAGAAAAACAAATTAAAGGTCCTGAAATTTTTACAAGTGATCAAAATGAAGCTTTTCTTCAAAATACTAATAAATATGGAGAGAATGCTACATTTTGCATGGGTTATAATGTAAGTCATATTTTTATGCTACGCAACTTTTAATTGTTATTATTTATAAAATTAAATTTAGTGTTTTAAAGTAATGTTATTACTTTTGTCTACGATTGTTCAGTTTTTTATTAATTATAAGCTAATTTTTATAACTTTTAAAACTTTTTTTTATCTTTGCTATTTTAATATCAATTACTTTTACATAATTTTAATAAGCATGATTATTTTTATTTAGATTTATTGCAAAGTGCATTCATATTACATTGGAACTGAGAGCCTTAAAAGTCCAGTTCGAAAAAGTAATGAGTTCTTTGCAGGATTTCAAGTAAGAAAACTCGTTTAGCATAAAAATTAGTTAAAGTTCAAAGTTACAAAATGATTTTGATTCTTGTGAATAACATATTTTATCTTAGGTACAACATTTAGTATTACAATTTTCTCCAATTTGCTGATTTTTTTTGACAACTTTTTTTTCTTTTGACAATTGCTGATGCAACTACAAATTTCAGTCTTGAAATAAAGAAAAAATTTTTAAAAAGGTAAAAGGGATTCAAAAATCAAAAATTCTTAAAAAGCGATCTACTTCAATTTTAATGGGCTGAATTATATAAATGTCTGAAAACAAAAGTTTTTTTTAAGACAGCCTAATATAAAGCTTGAATCATGTTTCAACAATTTTGAAACCCGTTTTTTTAGATTTCCACCTTTACAATTTGTACCCCAAATTTTTTAAACTGAAAAGCAGGGACCTTAAACTCTGAAATAAAACAACAATTTTTTTTTTAATGAATTCTAAAAAGTCTAAATCAATTTTTAAAAAAGTCTAAATTAATTTTCAAAACATTTATTTTACTAGGGTAAAATGGGCAAAAGGTCCTTGTTTTAAGTAATTTTATGAATATATACATTAAAAATTTCCTTATTTTTCAAACATTATGTGACAAAATTTATAAAAATATAAAATATTGTAGTATGTTTATGCTATACATGATTTTAGTATTTTAGTATGTTCATGCTATACATGCTAGAAGACAAGTTCCAAAAAAGTATTAAAAAATATTTATTGGATTTCAAGACAATGCATTTAAAACTTTGTCTAAATTTTCAGGCATATTGGTCAAATATAGTTGCAAGCAGTTTTAAACTTGAAAAGCAAAATAAATTAAAAAAACATTCTCATGAGTATGTAAAAACATACTCGTGAGAATGGTTATTCTCAAAATCTCAAAAATGGAGTTCAAGCTTCATAGCAAGCAAAGTTCATAGCAAAATTTGTGTGATTAGATAATGGCTAAAGCCCTGGGTGAACAGTTAAAGTTTATTTTCAAAAATAAGTATTGGCGTTTCATCTACCATATTTATAAGAAATACCTATGGGGTAGTGAGCGACTGGGCTTAAAATTTGATCAGGGCCCAGACCAGATTTAATAAAAAATAGCAGGAGCCCGGTTTGTGATCGGGGCTTCATAAACATTGATGCACCCTAAAGTTTATATGTTTTATAAAAAATTTTTGTTATACTTCAAATACACATGCATGTGTGTTTATATATAAACATCATTATGATCAACATAATCATCATCATCATCATCATCATCATCATCATCATCTTTAGCTTGATGCTTTAGCATAAACCTTTCATGCTGTTTTTTATTTTGTTAAAGTCATACCACACATCCATCTGATTGTCATCTTCTCTTTAGGCAAATACTACCTCATATAAATACTTAAGTTTATACAAATTTTGTTCGCCAGCATTTAAATATATGTTATATCCATAGATATATATGTTATGTATGCATAAATGAGCCTCATCTCTAACCTCCTGTATACAAACAGGTTTGGAAGCTTTTATTCCTTCTTGTCAGTTTTAAGTCAAGCCTCATTCTACTCCACATTTTTCACTATCTTGTGCGGTTGCTATATTAAAACAGAATCTTTTTTTTTTAATCCTTTTTACAAGAACATCTCTTTTGAAAACAAATTTCTTTTCATAACTGCAAGAATTAAATGTAAAAAGGTCCTGCTATCTGATGCTAAGCTCTGTTATTTTCAGTTTTCTAAATCTTGTATCTTATCCCAGATGTTATTTTCTGGAAAATTTTTAGCTGTGTCATTAACTAAAGTTTAAGTTCCATTTTTTGAGTTATTTGAGTTGTTTGCAACTATTTATTGAAACTTTGAAATCCATTCCAATAATTTTAATTTTTAATTTTGGAAGATAACTTCTGGTATAAATAGTAACAACATTTTATTTTTTATTTTTATTAAATTATCAAAATAACATTAAAAAAACAACAAATTTAGAGGTTATTTTTAAAAATTTATATTTTTAATTTAAAATTAATTTTTAATTGTACTTAATAGAGATTTTAACCAATATAAAACTTTTAGAATAATTTTCTGCAATGAAAACCCTATAAAAAAGCCTGGGGGTCAGTGGGGAAGGATATTTCACTCCCACTTTGTTTTGTAATTTTTTTTTTTTTTTTTTTTACAAAATGTTTATCGGCTATTTGCCTTGTTATTTTAGTTTTTGATTTAAAATTTTTGTTAGATTTTTATTATATCCTTTACAATTTTAATCAACAATTTTATTTGCTAAATCTCAAATTGCTTGGATAGTTTTAAGAAACAAATTAATTTACAGCTAAGAAAAATAATACAATAACATTGTTATGGTTAACAATAATAAATCAATTATAAGCATTAGTTAAAAATATGTTTTAAAATCAAAAAATGTTTGTACTCCTTAATATACTTCCTTTTTTTTTCTTTTTCGAACTCTCTTAATTTGACCCTACTTTGCTGAATAGCCAACAGTATTTTTTGTCTGTCATTTTTATCACATAGATTTGAGACAAGCTTGATAGCCTGTTTCTAGCAGTTATTGACCACATACAGTTAGAAAATAAATTCAATGAAAACTTTAAATTGGTCAACAAAGCTCTAGAACAAGGGCAGTTTAGCTAATATGTGACATGCTTAGCTGTTTCTCTTGTAAGTCCAGATTTTTTCAGAAGATTTAAATTTTAATACTTCTCATAGTGTGTAGAAACAGTTTGTCAGAAAAGAACTATTGAAGCTTTTTCTTTATCATCATCTCCAAGTTCTGGAACTGCGTGTAGCCAAGGTTTGATCTTCATACCATGTATGTTGCTCTAATTATTTTAATGCTTTTTTAAATCTTTTTAGTACATCACTAGCTCCTCAATTATATGATTCTATCCACTTTCAATACTGGATCATCTCCCAGTATGCTTTTATGTTTTGAAAAGGTGCAGAAAAAGCTGAAGAGAATTGCACAAACACACGCATAAAATATAGAAAAAAATTCTAACATTTTACTGAATTCTTCTTTTAAACTGCGCAACTGATTACTTAAAACTTGGAGTTTAGGATAATATAAAGACTTTGCCATAAAATGTGCATGGGAAACCGATCCCAGAGCATTTATATCATAAATAGGACATAAGTAGGTTACAGTTTATATCTGGACATAAGTGAGTGTAAGTTCCAGAAATTCTTATAATCATCTCTGATTCACTAAGTTTCTGATTCAATTATGTTTGCTATATATATGTAATCCTGGCAGGAGGAGACTTTACTTTGTTTTGATGCTAAAGAATCAGTATTCTCAGTTTGATTTTGTCGCTTAGCCAATGTTAAATCTTTTATTTTTTGTTACTTTTTTAACAATTTATAAATCCTTTGAACCAAGGCAATATTATAAATCCTTTGAACTAAGGGTCATTTTCTGTGTCTTCTTTTGATCTTTTAAAAAATATATATCTGAATTGTGTGAATCTAGGTTGTTCCCATGTTTTTTCTTTAGAACAAAGCAAATATCAAGTTTTCTAATCCTAAAAAAATTTATTTTTGGCTAATTATACTTTGTTTTTTTTTTGTTTTGTTTTAAACTTTCCTATATTGGGTCATTTCATGCCAAATAGACCAATATTTTAGGATTTCAACATCGACCCTCCTCAGATTTTGATGAAACTTAGTGGGTTTCTTATTAATGAGAAAAACAATTCCTGAAAATTTCAGCATAAAATCTTTTGTTGTTCATGAGATATGGTGATTTGAAATTTCTGATTTTTTCAATAGTAAAAACTTCAGTAGCATAAACATGTTTTGTTCATACTTTGAAATTTTGTTTTTTGCAATATAGATAATGCAAAAAAACAAAATTTCAGAAAACCTTCTAGTTTTTTTTATTGTATACAACTCAAGACTTACTTTAATTAAACTTTGACATTGAATTCTCGAATCTCACATTTTCTCCATAATGGCTCCCTAAAAAACCTAAAAAATTGTTTGCAAATATAAAAAGTTGATTTTTTGATGAGTCAATATACAAAACCTGCAGTTTAAGAAGCAAAAAGACAAATTTTTTCTTTCTATATATGTTAAGCTTCCATATTTTTAGAAACTTACTGATAAGATACAACTCAGTGAAAAATTATAGACTTCTAAAAATGGCTGCGGCTAAAACTTAGGAAAATGTACCTCCACTTCAAAACAACTAGGATCAACACTAGTTTTAATAAGATTTTTTTTTCTTCTGCTTTAATAGATTTTATTACAGTGATTTCAGAAAAAAAAAATAGTGGGTACTCATGGGGAAGTTACAAAATCAGAACAATGAAAATTGCCCAAAATATATTAAAAACAATAAAAAATAAAGTTATTGTTGTACTTTAGTTTGTATTATATATTGCAACAAAGTATGTATGAATTTAAAAGTATGTCACAATCAATACTAGAAATAAGTCTTTAATTAAGGCTGAATTAAACTCAGTTTTTAAATGCCCTAGCTTTTTCCTGAACCGTCCATTTACTTTTTAACATGCACATTTTTTCCCTGAGCTTAGAAAAAAATTGAACACTTTTCCTTACATAGTGTGTTTGATTTTATGTCTGATTTATGAAGTGCCTTTATGCCCAAACACACCACCAAACATACACATATGAAAAGTGAAATTTAGTTTTTAATGTTTTCATATAAAACTTATAAGTAGCCTATTAGGTAAAAATGAAAAGAAAGACTTTTAGTGTAATTTACTTAATATTTAATATCATGACTATAAATTTTATAATATTTTTCCAATAAATTCACAATTCTAGCCCTCCTTATTGATTTGACTTATTTGATTATCATGTTCAAACTTAGATTGCAACTTACACCAAGTTATAATAGTTATTTGACTTGCCAACACTATGCACACTATGTAAGGAAAAGTGTTTAATTTTTTTCTAAGCTCAGGGAAAAAATGTGCATGTTAAAAAGTAAATGGACGGTTCAGGAAAATTTTATTTTTATTTTTTTCAATTTTTTTGTATAGTTAATAATTGGGAGTTTATAATCAAAAACTTAAGTATAAATTAGATACTAACTTACTTAAGTGAAAATATGATACTAACTTATGTTTTTTAATTGTTTTTAAAATAAATAATTCAAAAAATATGCATAGTTTTTGTTTATGACAGTCAAGATTTTAATTAAATCATGAAAGTCATTCTATTCAAATAATTTTTTTTTTTCTAATAATAAATAATAGTTTTTTGTCTAAACTAATATAAATTTTTGTAATTAGAAAAAAAAAGTTCAACCAATTCTAAATTAATAGTTAGCTCTTTTCATAGTTTATAGGAGAAAAAAAAATCAGTATTTTATTTCAATGTTCAGGTTCCCTGCTTTTCGGTTAAATAACTAAGGGTTTTAGAGTGTATATAGTAAAAGCAGGGACCTCAAAAGTGGGTTTCAAAACTTATTTTTCAGCATGAAGTTATTTTCATCTAAGAAGTCAATTTAACAATGCTAATAGTAAAAATAATAATAATCATAATAATGATAATAGTATGTAGCAGGTTAAAATAGTTGTAACAATTATAATTTTTTTAGATAACTCCAAAAATATTAGATCTTTCAGAAAAAGATAAACCACAAAAAATTACCGTTACATCAACAGTACCAATTGTATGTGAAGATGGAACTGAAAGTTGTGAAGTTCTTGTTGAGTTAGGTCAAACCAAAACTGACAGTTTTGTAGATTACTGTACATTAAAATTCAAACCTGGGCCAGCTGGTCAAAAACATGAAGTTGAAGTAGTTGCTAAAAGAGATTTTGTTGATGATGGACTTCAACGGATGTTTTTAAAACTGTTTATTCCTGATCATATAGATCCAGTTGACTGGAATTGTCATAAAAAAATTACAGATGTTGAGGTATTTTTTGAATTTGAACTGTTTTTTAATTTTTAAATTTTAGCAAAAATGTTACAAAGAGTGTCAGGGTATTCTCTAAGATATCGTGTAAGAAAAAGTTTATTTAAAGCATTCCCTGGACTCACTCTCTCAGAGATTTCATGCTTAAATGTACTCTGTTAAAAAAAATCTCTCAATTTTTAAAACCTGTACTTCTAATATGCAACATAGAGTTATTTATGATAAAAGATGGCGAAGATATAAAAGTTGATAAAAATAAATTTGTTGTAAACAACTTATACATAAATCATCAGAAAGTTATTGTGCAACCTTGATCATTTTTATTACCTGATCATCATATATAATTGTGATTTCTTTCTGATCATGGTCCCTAGTTAGTAAACATTATCAGGAAGTCAGACTTTCATGTATTATTCTAGTTTAATGATTGCCTGAATATTCTCAATAGAACAAGTTTCTTGCTTAGTTTTTGTTTTTGTTTAATACACTTTTTACTTAAACAAATATTGGCTTTGCTTTTATTTTTGGTTGAAATAGAAAACCAAATGAACTGATCATCTGAACTGAACCAAATAGAACTGATTATCTGGTCTGGTTATTTATAAGAGTCATTACCAAACTGGTATTGAAGCAAGTTGTTTAATGTGAAGTAGTTCTTGTCATCACAATAATTTTATAAAGAGATATAAAACACAACTTTCCTTTTATTTCTCAAGTGATTTTTATGATGGTGATTATTCATCTTGATTTTTTTTACATTTGTTGAAAAGATGATTTAAGTAACTGCCCACTAGTTCTGATTATTTTTTCTTAGTTTTAGCAATTCTAGTTAACTGAAATTTATTTTACTTATTTGTTAAGTAACGTTAATAGTTATTAAGTCATTTGTTAAGTAACGTAAATAGTTAATAAGTCATTTGTTAAGTAACGTTAATAGTTAATAAGTCATTTGTTAAGTAACGTTAATAGTTAATAAGTCATTTGTTAAGTAACGTTAATAGTTAATAAGTCATTTGTTAAGTAACGTTAATAGTTAATAACTCATTTTTTAAGTAACGTTAATAGTTAATAAGTTGTTTGTTAAGTAACGTGGTTAATAGTTAATAAGTAGTATAATTAACTAGTTATCTTTTTAAGATATTTTTTAAAAATGTTGTGTTTTTATAACTTTTTTTATAGTTATAATTAAAATTAATTTAAAGTTTATTTAAGATGCCAGGTAATTGCAAGTTATAGATAATATTAACTCTTTTACAACATTCAAAACACAATAATATTAAACATACTTACTGTTCCCTTGTTGGGTTTTCATGCTTAACACATTTGTGTTAAAAATTCGCAACAAACATTCTTTAAAATTTAAAAGAAACTTCAAACTGTGTGATGCTTCAATTTTTACTTTTTTAACAGTTGGATCTAAAAATTTAATTTGCATTTTCTCCTTACCCATTCTATAGAAACAACATAACAACTTTTACAACGCAATTACTTTTTTATTTTGCAATATTTAAATAAGTCTAAAGATAAATTATAAGTGATTTGATAAATCAAGTCTAAAGATATATTTTACGTGATTTTAATAAATCAAGTAATTTTAAAAAGTTCACATTAATGTTACAAAAGTTTAAATGACAATTTTGTAAAATATTATCTTTATATAAAAAATGTATATGTATATTTATTTGTGTTAGTTATCATCATGCAAGCGCATGCTTATTTATTTAGACTTAGTTTTTATGTTACTTTCTTGTTTTAGTTAATTTAGAGTCACTTATATTCACAATAAAAAGTAGTTTCTTATACCAGGTTTAAAGAGTTGATGGATTGTGCAATATCCAACAAGTATCAATTTCCTAACAGGCTTTCAGTAAAATATTTGTTTTAACAAAAGTTTTGTTTAACTTTAATTTGTTCAAATTAAGTTAAACAAAAAATATGTGCAGTATAGAAGGACTATAATTACTATCTAATAAAAATAATGTAGTATATTGATGTATTTAACTATATATAGAAATAAAATTTAGGCTTATCTATGGGTTTAACTTCGTTGACTTTCATTTTTATTCAAGCACTCATATTAATAAATATTGATTAGTGATCAACTTTGATTTATTTGTTGAAGTTTTGCTTTTTTTATTCTAAAAAAAGTCTCATTTAAACTTAAAAGGCTTTTGTTCTTCCTTTTCAATTTTTTTTTTCAACATCTTCACTTCCAACAAAGCTTCTAAAGCAACCACTGTTAGAGTTTGAAGTTACTGGAAGAGAAAAGATGAAGTTTATAGAGCAAGATAACGATTGACAGATGACTTAAAAGATTGCAAATTAGGAAAGCAAAATGAATGAAGCAAATTCCAAAGAGCTGATGTTCGAGGAAAAAAACTAGAGGAATAAGAGTTTTTGGAGCACTTAGGAACAGTCACAGAAAAAGGATGAGACTTAATTGACTGATGAGTAACACAAAAATGGATTTTAGTTGATAGCAAAAGAGAGGCCGCTCTTTAGAGCAGTGCCCATTATAGTATTTGTACAAAAGAGAAAGAGATGCAACATTACGATGATGTGATAATGCAACCTGCTCTTGCAGCAAGGTTGGCAGCAAGAGTATGTCCAACTATGTTTACAATGCGTTTTTGCACCTTGTCTAAAAACGTTAATTTTGCAATCAATTTGATATATGGTTTTCAAGAAAGATCGGAAGTAAGAGTTAATCCTAAAAGATGAATCATTGAGTACATTACCATTCATAAAAATAGGAAGTTCTAAATTATTGCTATAACGATTGGCTGAAAAAATTGGGTTTCATCTGAGTTACCAATTATTTAAACATTGCATTAAAAGTGTGCTTTCAACCTACCCTAAACTTGTTTAACATAATAAAAGTAATTTAAGTGTGTATCACAAAGTTATCATGTTTGTATCACAAGTGATAACGCATATCAGACGTTTTGTAAAGTTTTCATTAAATGTTCCAGGTTTTTATTTCTTACAATAATCTTGTAGAATATTTAGTTTATTATGAGCTAGTTAGCTAGTTAACTTTGTGATGTGTTTTCCTGACAACCCTAAAAAATTACCTTTACTCTTTGATTTAAGTCTTGTCTCTGATCCTAGCATGTGTTCGGTTTCTTCTTTTTCTTCCTTAGTTGGTAAAGAACATGCAATGATCTTTATAAATCTATTATGGCTTTGGGTCCAGACAACATTCCTGTCACATTCTTGAAAAATTGTTCTTCATAACTCTCTTTATTTACTCCAAACTGTTTAATAAATGTTTGAATTAGTCTTATTTTCCTGCCTTCTGGAAAATGGCATCTGTTATTCCAATTTTCAAAACTCTGGTGAACATTCTGACCCCTCCATTTATTGTCCAGTTTTCATTCTGTTATTACATTGTTTTTGACTGAGTCACCTAACAAGTTCTGTAATTTATGCAGTTGTTTTTTGAGTAATGTTGATTTGGAATATAAGCTATTCAAAGTTAGTTTAACATATAAAGATAAAGAATGTTTCAGATTTTGTTGATCATAGTTTTATTATAAAATATGATACCAATGTTTTAAAGAAAAAAAATGAAAGTTAGGTGATCATCTATGCCATCTTAACACTGTTGTTTTACAGTTATTGTCTAGTGTATTATTATATTATTTTTATTTTATATTTTTTTTAATTTAAGTTCACCTCCCCAAGGCCGAGAAGGTCACTACAGACAAGGAGGCTACTTAGTTGTAGTTACAACCCTCTCTCAACTCTATAACTCCGAAACACAAACTTTGACGAACAAGGCCTCGGCACTGAGATACAAGTTGAGCATGGGGCATGGTGGGAATCAAACTTGGAACCTCTCGCTTATGAAGGAAATACTCTACCGCTACACCACTACTGCCTAAATATTATATTTTACTGAAAAAAAGTCTTATGGAATAATTTTATTCTCTATACTTTTTGTATGTCTCCTAAAGTTATGTGAGTTGTCATATGTGTGAAGTTTCGAGTTAGATTCCCACCACATCTCTGGTAGTACCCCATTTAACTTGTTTCTCCATGCAGCCACCTTGTTTGTCAAGGTTTAAGTTTCAGGGTTAATAGAGTTGAGATAGGGTTGTAACCACAATAAAGTAGCCTCCTCAACTGTAGTTGTTTTTTCAGCTTTGAAAATAATAATAAAAATAATAATTAAAAGATAATTCCTCAAAATTAGATTCAAAATCGAGATTCAAAATAAATTCAAAATTAGATTCAAAATCTCCTTTAAAATTATTATTTTGTTATGAACGTTTTGTTCAACTATGCTATGCCTTCTTTTATTGTTATACTGTGTTATTGTAATATTCTTTTATTGTTATATTGTTCTTGTATTGTGTTACCTTCTATTTTTCTCTTATAAGAATGATTATATATATTTTTAACTTGTCTGTTTTGTTTGTGCTATATTTAAAGCCTTGATATTTGCAATCCTTTAGAACCAACTTTATCTCTTATAATTTTTATATAAAAAATGTCAATGGTAGAAACTTGAAATTCAAATATGATATGATATATTATAGACACATTATAATATTTCAGTAAACGCACAGTTAAATTGCTTCATATTTAGTTTAAATTGGTCAAAAAAATATGGTTGATTTGGATTTACGTTTTAAGCTATTTAATGTAAACCTTTATTAAATTTTGAATATATGTTTACAATATTGACTTACATAAGTCATAATTGTAAACATTTAATAAATGTTTAATAAACATGTAGTTTAAGAGAATTAAAGCGTACATTATAAGTCTATTAATCTACAGGTTTTATAAAGTTCAATTAAAAATTTATAATATTGACATAAGTCAATATTATAAATGTTTAATAAATATACATTAAATGTATTGAAGTATAGAGTAAAATTGGGTAATTTTGCCGCTTTTGAAATTTCGCCACCAATTGGTGTGTATCTACTTTTATAACTATAACTTTACTCAGGAATAAGTTTTTTTTATAACTTATAATTCTATTAGAAGAAAAGCAAATTTCTTATCAAATTATATATTAAAAAAATCTTCTTTTTGTGATAACTTGATAAGAAAATTAATTGACAAAAATAATCTTTAAAAAAACAGGAAATTTAAAATTCTCATAAAAATCAAATTATTTATTTGCATTCATAATTTGAAAGACTAAAATATTGTTTTGTTTTTTTCTTTCTAACTTGATTGGTTCTATAGTTATTACAGAAATGCTATATGGGGGAACCATTTCTATTTTATATAAATAGGTGAGAAATTTTGCCACCTATTTATATTAAATAGAAATGTGCTTTGATTAGATAATTAATATTATTTCCCTTCCTCTTGTTTGATAAATAATTTCTCAAGTCATGTTGGTCTTATAATTAATTCTAATTAATTAAACTACAAGAGAAAATCTGTCACCAATTATAGCAAAGAGTTAATGGAAAAAGCCATTGCAAAAGTTAAAGCCGGCGAACTGAGTTGCTAGCAAGCTGCAGAATTATACTGCATACCTTGAAGGACACTAGGAGGAAGAATTTAATATCCAGAAAGGACAGCTGGGGCTGGTAAATCAACAAATTTCCTAAAATGTCCTACCTTTCTAGAAAAAAAAGATGTTAAAAAGGTGGAGGGGGTGACATGCCCCGATATTTCTTGGTATCGATGGCCATGCCCCCACTTATTGAGTATTGTGAGATTTCTTTTATTTAACTGATTTTAAATGTGTTTTTAAGATTTATAATTGAAAATAAAAAATTTGTTGTAAATAACATAGGTGGCGAAATTCCCCCAAATTAGATTTTATTGGGGTAATTTTGCCAATCCATTTTTTCTGTTCTAATTATTAAAAAAAAAAATTAAAGTAGAGTAACAGGGGGCATTAAATCCCATGTTTTCAAGAACTTTTCTTTCTCTCTTTGTAAAGTAAATAAATATTAAATTTAAACTGGAAATATTTTTTAGTTATAGACAAGACATATCTCTATATGTGCAAAAGCTGTATCCAGCAAAACTTTAAGTCATATAGTGAAAAAAAAAAGCTACAAAGTTACAACTAATGGCGAGTCAAATTTAAGAAAATGGTGGGAATAGGCTCCACTATGTAAAACATATATTTTTACTTTATTTTTAGGCACTTCTCACAGATTAAGTCTGTGGCTTCGCTATCAGCTCTGTCAGGAATTGCTGTGTATTTAACATGGTACCAAACACCACATAAGTCACAGTATATTCTTCTCTTTGACCTCTGTGAATACCACACTATAGACACAGTGTTGTCATCTTCATAACTGTCCCTATCATCCCAGGCATAGATTTCTTTTTTTGTGGTCTTTTTTATCTTGGAGCACTATCTTTTTTTGCTGCTTCTTCTCTCAGTCCCTTCAAACATTCAGCACCTGTTAGGCTTTCTCTTTGTGAAACCTGATGGTTCTTATTGACATATCATCCCCAGAAGTTTGCAGAAATCTGGGCTGCAGTTCTTTAAGAAAAAAATCATTAATAAATGACTTTTCTAAAAATGAAGTAGACAATGGTGTCTGTGGTCTTTCTTCAGGTGCTAAAGATAAAGGTGATGGTTCTGTTGATGATGCTGCTGATGACAATGATGATGACAGCAATACACGTAGTAGTGATATTAAGGCAGAAGCATTGTGAGCACTAGTTCTGAAAAGTACTTTTAATAGTGCTTAGATTCCTGGTTAGCAGACATCTGCTTACGTATAACAGAATTGTAGGCATCTGTCATCGTCTGGCTATTTGCATAGATTTTCCTGCCTTCTTTCTTATTCTTTTTGTATGTCTGAACCATTCTGCTAAATAAAGGGCGCAATAAGCTCTATTATCAAAACTAAAAATTAAAGAAAAATTTAAACTATTTCTACAAATAAATAACTTTTGTTTTCAATTTAAACTATATCTATGTAATATTTTTTAATTTAAAACATGAACTTTATTTATCTGATCAATGTTATTTGATTGTTTTAATCACCTTTTTAAACAGTTAGCATTAACAGGGGGTATTAAGCCTCTGCTAATTAAAACATTTGTTTTTATAAACTAATTAAACTAATTAATATTCAATAGACATTCTTCCAACAGCCATTTTACTTTGATAAATTTCTACCTAAATGCTTACTACTATAAATTTCTACTTAAATGCTGGATGACCTAATTGCCGACCTTACAGTGTCTGAAGTTGGCAATTTTTTGCTGACCTCAGAATTTTAAAAATTGATTTTATTTCCGAAAAACAAACCTTTTATTTAAATTCTAAACAAAATAATTAAAATAAAAACAGTAAAATGAAGGTTTTATTTTTAAATAAAACATATTATTTTTAAATTATACGTTTTATATATAAATAAAACATTTTGTTTTTAAATAAAAAATTTATATAAAATCATTAAAAATAACCACACAAAAACAATTGTTTTATTTAAATAAAATTATTTAAAAAATGGAAAAACATACATATTATTTAAATTCTAAATAAAATAGTTAAACCTAAATCAGCAAAATGAAAGTTATATTTAAATTCTAAATGAAGTAAAAAAATTAAAAAATGAACATTTTAATTAAATTCTGAATTAAATAAAACAAATAAAAATCAGAAAAAAATGAACGCATTATTTAAATTCTTAATAAAATAATTGAAATGAAAACATCATAACAAAAGTTTTAATTGAATTCTAAATACAAGTTTATTATTTTAACTTTAAACAAAATAATCAAGATAAAAATAGAATAAATAATGTTTCCTTTAAGTTCTGAACAAATAATGTTAAAAGCATAACAGGTAAACAAACATTTTACTTGTATTATAAATAAAGTAATTAAATGAAAAAAGAAAACTAGTTATTTAATTAAAATCTAAATTAAAAAAAACAAAAACAAAAGTAAGGAAAAACTTTTATTTAATTAGTAAACAAAACAATTAAGTTAAAAACAAAAAACAAGTTTTGTATTATTTCACAATAAAATAATTAAAATAAAATCGGCAAATCTTGTTTTCTGTAAATTTTATAATAAGCATTCCCATGTTAGTCTGCTTTTCAGTCTGTTTTGTTTTAAAACTGTGTTTCAAAAATTTTTGTGGACCTGATACTGATCTAATCTTCTCTGTTTAGCCAGCACTTTTGGGCTTGCCCACATGCCCGCAAAAACTTTAGAGAGCACATTAAAAACTCTTGTTAAAAAAATAAAAACGTTTTGTTTTAAATTACAACTTAATTTTTTTCTTCATTTCTTCAACTTTCATGAAAAATGGCTTTGTTTCCAGTTTTTTTTTTTTAATTATTTTATCTCTTATTTATTCAAAGCATTCTTTTCGCTGATTTTATTTTAATTTAAACAACAGAAATAAATCAGTTTTTAAATCACGCAGGCTAACTCATTATTGACCATCCTGCCAGCGCTTTTTCGCGTGCTGGCATAAAATTTCAAACAGAGAAGACTGGTGATCTAAAACGGTTTTAAAGCAGAAATTTTTTGCCAACCTTATTTTTACTATTTCCAAGATCTACCTGATTTTTCCAAAGTCATTTATAGGATTCTGACAAGACGAGATCTTTTGTACTTTACCTTATTTATAAAGTTGCATATTAAATACGATTGGAGCCAGCAGGGGATTTACTATAGCTAGTGCTTTCTGTTAAAATAATCTTTAGTAGCAGCCGAAGATTTTATTCTTCTTTCAGTGTTATTTTAAGTAGTCAAATAAAGCAGTGTTTGCCACATTTTAAATTTGACAAGTTTTATTAAGTTTAAATGCTTGTTACTTTTTTGACACTCTTAGATAAAAACAGCTGATGTTAAAACATCCAGATGCACCTCTACTGGTGATCCTCATTTAAAAACTTTTGATCAGCATTACTACAATCATTTTTATGTTGGAGATTATGTTTTGGTTCAAAGTACAGCACGAAACTTTAAGGTTGATATTTCAGTTTTAGAAGTTTTTAAGTATTTATTTTTATAATTTTTTGTTTTGTTTTTAATATATTCAAAAATGTTATTAGTTTAATTTTATATTTGTGTACCATCATAGGTGCATGTTCGAACATTTGCTTGTGGCTCAGTTTCCTGTAACTGTGGTGTAGCAGCACAAGAAGGTGATGATGTTATTGTAATAGATATGTGTAGAGACAATGTTCCTAGAGCAAGATTTGCTAGTACTGTAGAACCTCAATCAGGAACAACAATTACAAGGAACAACAATGGAAAAAGCTTTATGGTAAGCTTCTTATTGGTGGGTGTCTAAAATTTACTTGAGCCTCTTTTTATTTTAAATATTATTTCTCTTCCTTATTTTATCTCCCCGTTCTCTTTGCTTTTCTTATGTTATCGACATAAATCTTTTTTAATCACCCTTCATAAAACTATTTTCTACATACACTCTTTAACATTAGATTTTTAGGGGCATATAATAAAGAGAAAAAAATCCCGCCTAAACAAAGTACTTGGTTAGACTGAATGACTTTTAGTTTGTGTTCATATGAAAAAAACAACTTGTTTAATCAGGGCGTTTTTAAGGTCACTTGATGTTTGTTTATGAACAATCATTCACGTCAATTTTTAAATTAAAAACTAAAAGCGAAAGTTAAATAAAATCTATTCACTTTGCTAAACATTATTTGATAACTTTTAGTTTTTACTATATGTGTATTAAAAGTTTAATAATATTGCATGTTTTACAAAATAAGTATCATAAATTATTTACAAATGTTAAATTTTTTTTAACATACATGTTCAAACGACTTAAATTTAAAAATCAAGCAAATGCTGTTATATAAATTTTGTATCAAAGCTGTCCAGTCTACTTGAAGTTGGTTTATAGTTTGTGTTCATATGAAGAATTTTCGCCCCATCTAATCAGGATCCCAGAATTTATAGGTAAGATGATTTTTATATGAGCACCCCCTAAGTTGGTGAAATTTCAAATAGAGATAAGCTAAAATACGACTCAGCAGATTCATTAAGCCTCTTTTTGTAACTATTTAAAAATAACTTTTTTTTCTTTACAGAGTATTCTGATTTCCTTTACTGCAATCTTACTTCCATGGCTTTACCCCTTTTTTTTTAAATAAAAAATTTTTGAGACAGTTTTTAAGATGCACATACATTGACTGAAAAATATATACTAATTGAAATATTTAACTGAATTTAAATAAATTTCAATGATGGCGACAATAAAAACCGGTTTGCGTAGTTAAAAATCAATTTTTCAATGGCGGGGTGAATTTCTTTCAAAAGAGATGCAAATAATAGTTCATTTTGTGCTTTTAAGGTAAAAATTCATCAAACTACAGTATAGGAGTATTGGATTGAAAAAAAGTCATAACCCTAATATATTTACATATCAGTCTTCTCCATTTGAAATTCAATTCTAGCGCACAACAAAGCGCTGGCCAGATGGTCATTTTAAGGTTGGCGTACGCAATTTAAAAAAAAATCCACTTTTTTTGCTATTTAAATTAAAATAAAAACAGCAAAAAGAATGTTTTGAACAAATTTGGATAAGATAATTTAAAAAAACTGGCAAAAAAAAAAACATTTTTTAAAATTCTAGATAAGATAATTTAAATAAAAACATTTTGTATAAGTATAAAGCAAAATAATTAAAATAAAAGCATAATGAAAATCAATCTGAAAGAATTTAAAATAATATATACCAGCAAAATAAACTTTTTATTTAAAATCTCAATAAAGTAATTTTAAACAAAAATTGTAAAAAAATAAAAAAACATTTTATACAAATGTTAAATAAAACAGTTAAAATAAAAACTGAAAGACAAACGTTTTATTTAAATTCAAAATCTAATAAATAAAATAAAAATCTGGCAAAATGGACGTTTTGTTTAAATACTTATAAAATAATTTGATAAAAACAACAACAACAACAAAATTAATCTAAATTTTACACAAAATAATTGCATTAAGAATGAAAAAACTAACATTTAATTTTAATTCTCAATAAAATAATTCATCTATAAAAATTTTTTCACAATTTTTCATAAAAGCATTTAATTAACAAAAAAGATTTGTTGCAATTAAAAAAAAATATTTTTATTTTTTTGACAAGTGCTTTTTGAGCTTGCCAAAAATTTAGCAGACAAGGGCAAGCACGAAAAGGCTTGAGTGAGAAAACATTGGCTAAACTGAGAAGACTTTAAATCTTGTTATTCAAGCTTTTAACCAGCTCAACAAAACTTCATTTCCACAATATGCTTCAAATTTTATTAACATTTTTTGTTTACACATTTAATCTTTTTATTCTTTATTTATTAAAAATCCACTTCCCAAGACTGTTTAATAAATCTAAAGTGTTAGACTTGCGCAACAGAATTCCAAATAATGTCATGCTAAGAATCTGATTATTAATTTATTTTTTATAAAACCATCAATCTTATAATGATCTTATAATACTCTTAATTGCTTTGCATACAAAAAACATTAATGAAGCAGGACCATAGTTTGTTGCTTTATGTTTTAAATACATCTGGAATGCCCCTTTAATAAGATTATTTAAAATTAATTGACAATAGAATTAGTAAGTGACCAGGGCCCAGACCCCGGCTAAAAATGAGACTTATTGCAAACCCGGCCCCGGCAAAATTATAAGATTTAGCAAGGTTTGATAGTTAAGGCTAGAAAAAAGTTTATAATTCTTTTTTTATTATAATTTTAAGTTTACATTTATTGTTTATTACATACTGGCATATATTTATATATTTTTAAACTCTAATTTACTTTCAACAAGATTGCAAGCAACCACTATTAAGCTATGAGTTACTTTAAAATAAAAGAGAGGTTAAAATACTAGAAAATGGTTAACTGAAGACTTTAAAAGTTGCAGGATGTATTAAAATGAAAGACACAAAGATGGAGAAAAGTTAAAAGGCTTTTTCAATGTGCAAGTACAAAAAACTGAATTAATAAAAGTTTTTATAGCATGAAGGGAACGATACAGTAAAAGGATGCAACTTGTTGAATAAGAAGCCAAGTAAGAATGAGTTTTGGTTTATCGCAGTGATGATAGCTTGTTTGAACATTGACCATGATAGTATTTGTAGAAAAAGATCACAACCTTACAACAATGGGAGAGTGGTTCAAGCTTGGCAGATAAGGCAGGTCTAACTACATTTTCAATGACTTTGTCTGTGAGTAAGAAGGTTGTTATACGTTAATATAGGAATGCCAACAGTATTGCAACATTTTTTTGCAATAAATAAGTTTTGTTGCCTTGAAAAATTTAAATCCACAAGCCACTGCAATCAGATTAAAAATTTTCTGCTTGTTCTAAGCAATCAAAAAGTGAATATTTTTTGTCAAGACACAAGTATAAAGTTAAGTCCTTAGCTAATAGAGGTACTTTAGATGTAAAATTTTCATGAAGGTTGTTATTGTACATAAGAAACATTACAGGAGCAAAGATAGAACTTTGTGGTACCCATAAAGTCTCTTGAAATAAAGTGGAGTGTAGGCCTTCAAGATTAACTTAAATTCCACAGTTAAAAAGAAATAATTTATTAATCTCAAAAGCTTTATATAAAGAAACTAATAACAGAGGAAGGTTAATCGTAGGATAGAGTTTCTAGAGTTTTGAAAAATAGGAACCACTTGTTTAGCACTTTTTAAAAGGTTTGCAAATATTGAAGAAAATTCTGGAAAACACTTTTTTAAGACAATGATAGAAATCTTGTCTGGAGCACAAACTGAAGAAGTGTTCAATTGAGAATTAACTTGAGCATTAGAAGTCATATTGATTTTAATGTTTAACAATGGGTTAATCTGTTCAACTGGCAGAAAGGGTGTGGCCATTAGATTCAAGAGTTGAATTAGAGTAAGATTTTTTTGCAAATAACTCAGCCTTATTCTGGGGAGAAGTAAAAAGTCAAACCCACGAATTAGAGAATAAATGTTAGACTTATTTTAGTTAACGACACTGTTGAAGACATACTAAAAGTCTCTAGATCCTAACATCTGAGTTACGATAAAAGATTTAGTAAAATGAGAATAACAGAACTTAACATCAGACAGGACCTTTTTACATTGGCTTCTTAGAATAATAAAAAGGCATTTGTTTATAAGGAAGATGTTCTTGTAAAAAAGATGAAAAAAATGATTACCGTTTAATAAAACAACTGCTCAAGATGGTAAAAAGTGAGGAGTAGAATGAGACTTGACTTGATATTAAAGAGAAGGAATAGAAGCATTTATTCCAGAAGGATTTATTTCAAGCATTTATTCTAGAAGGAATAAAAGCTTCCAAGATGCGCTTTTTGCGTACATATTATATAAACATATATTTTTGGGTATAAACATATATTTTGCTATTTATTTAGATGCTGGCAAACAACATTCTTTCACATTTATATTAACTTTAGTATTTATATGGTGTAGTCTTTGCCAAAATTGAAGACGATCAGATGAATTTGTGGTGTGACTAACACTACAAGAGAATGAGGCATAGTCTTAGACAGATTAGAAAAATGCATCTTATTGGACAACATTTGTTAGAGAAGATTAAAGTGATTTAGATATCAGCATGTAGAGAGGTAGAAGCTTCAGAAGAAAATAGTAGTGGTAGAAGTAAGAAAACTTAAATACAGTGCCTTATATATTGTATGAAGGAGGTTTAGTTAAAGAAAGAAAATGTTCTAGATTGTTTATGTTAGAGAAACAGCATAGAAGAGGAAAGTTTAAGCCTGATGATGATGACGGCGATGATGATCATGATCATGATTATGATCATGATGGTAATGATGATTATGATGATTATGTTAATCATAATGATGTTTATATATGCATATATACAAAATATAACATGAATTTTGAATAAAAAAATATATACTGTAGGATGTATAATTGTTTATGCAGCCTTGGTCACAAACCTGGCCCCGGCTATATTTTATCGAACCTGGCCCTGCTCAAATATTGATTCCGGTCGTTTACTAAATAGAATTGCTATTTTATTGCCAATATAGAAATAACATTAGAACATCCCATTAAAACTCTTAGATGCACTTTATCCTCTCCAGTAGATAACATATACTATTATTTCTGTATTTGCAATCTTTCATTCCGTATTTGCAATTGGTTCAGCAATTACTTTTTTAAAACTGGATTTTTGTTTTCAATTTGAAAAACTGAATAAAAAAATTATTCAATACTTTAGCAATATCTGATTCAATCCATCTTCCATTTCAAGAGCATAGATCTTCTGATTAATTTTTAGACGTTTTAATGTTTTTATGTTTATATGTCAGTTAAGATTTTTAAAAAAATTCATGATCATTTTCTCTGATAGGAGATTTTACAGTTTATTTTGTAACTTTTTTTTGCTTTTATTCACTTCCAACAAACCTGCAAGCCACCACTATAAAGTTGAGAGTTACTCGAAAAAAAGAATAGAGTTTAAAAGCAAGGAAATGGTTAATAGAAGACTTAAAAAGTTGAAGGTTGTATAAGTCAGGGAAATATGAAGATGGGAAAAAGTTCCAAAAGGTCGAATTGGGAAAAAAACTAGACAAATAAAACTTTTTAAAGCATGCAGAGTCAGATGCAACCAAAACTCATTCATGCTTGACAAATCAAGTGAAAATGAGTTTTGGTTGGCAGAACTATAGATGATCTTTGAGCAGGGACCATGATATTTTTTGTAGAAAAAAGAAAGAGGTGCAACTTTAAGATAATGGGTGAAAGGCTCAAGTATGGCATAGGGGATCCAACTGCATTTACAATTTGTTTTTTAGACCCTGTCTAGAAGAGAAAGAGCAACTTTAGAAGAACCAGCCCATATATTGTGAAAGTATTCTTCACAGGGGTAAAAAAGAGATTTGCAGAAGTAGAGAATGGAATCAGAAGTTAAATAATGGCAAGCATGATAAAAAGAAGCAACTATAGCAGATGCTAACTTAGCTTTTGATTGTATATATGGTTTTCATGAGAGGTTGGTAGTGAATGATAGTCCACTAAGACTTAAAGAAGAGGGCTCAGTTAGAGGGTTGTTGTTCATCAATATAAGAATGTCAACAGTACTGCGATAATTGTTTGCAGCAGTTGCATTTACTGTTGTTTAGTAAAAATAAGTTTTGTTGGAATTAAAATTCACTAGCCACTGCAAGTCTTTATCTTTTACAGAAGTGAGATCAGATTCAAGATTGGCTGCCTATTCTAAGCGAAAAGAGAAGACTTTTTATCAAGACAGGAGTATGAAGTTGAGTTAACAGCAAATAGAACTACTTTAGATTTAAGGTTGTCAGGAAGATTAATAATGCAGATGAGAAATGAAATAGGACCAAGGATAGAACCTTGAGCTACCCCAGAAGTTACTGGAAATGAAAAGAGCAATAGTCCTAGCCTTGCTTGATCTAATGCACAATAATATCCTTCAGTCGCAGCAGTTAGCAACTTAGTTGTAAGGCAAGGCGATTAAAAAGAATATTGATTGTTTGACAGTAAGTTATTTGAGTCAAGATGGGGTGTTAGGAATTTGTTGATCAAAGACTCAAAGACCTTACTAATAATAGATAGAAGACTAATTGGACAATAGTTATAGGGGTCAGAATATTTTTGGGAGTTTTTAAAAATTGGAACCACAAATGCCATTTTCAAGCAGGCAGGAAAACGAGATTTAGTCATACACTTATAAAATAGTTTAGGGAGAATTGAAGAGAGTTCTGGAGAACACTTTTGTAATACTGAGACAGGAATGTTTTCTGGACCACTGGGCGTAGAAGAGTTTAATTGATTTATGACTTTAGCAACAGAAGCTGGAGTAATTTGAATATATAACAATGGGTTAATCTGTTTAAATGAAACAGAAGAAGGAGTATAACTATAAGATTGAAGAGTTAAATTAGAAAAAAAGTTCTTTGCAAATAGTTCAGCCTTATACTTGGGTGAGGTATTAAGAGCAGTCCCATAAATGAGAGATAGAGAGTTAGATCTACCTTTGTTAGGAACGCTGCTGAAGATTTTTCAAAAGTCTCTTTAGCCTAACTTCTGAAGTACATTTTGAGATTTAATGAACTGAGAATAATGGAGCTCAGAATCAGACAGCACCTTTTTACATCAATTTTTTTCAAAAATAAATTGGTGTTTGTTCTAATAGGAGTTGTTCTTATGAAAAAGATGAAAAAAATGATTAGGATTAGATATAGCAGCTGCACAAAAAGGTGAAAAACCATGGAATAGAATAAGGCTAGACTTGATCCAGGAGGTTACATAGAAGGCATTTATCAGTAGAGAAGAAAAAGACATAAGACAGCCCAAGGACTGTTTCAAAAAAAATCACAAAAAGAATCCCAGTTAGCTTTAGGGCAGTAGTAATTAGTGTGATGGTTGGGTGAGTCCAAAAAGGAAGTACAAAATAAAAGATTTATAGAGATCTATTAATAGAGATTGCATAGTTGGAACCACTTAGGGGGGAGAAAAAGGAGAAACTGAACATAAGCTAGGGTCAAAGACAAGACACATATTAGGGAGTGAAGGTAAGTGATTAGGGTTGTCTTAAAATTGAGTCACACAGTTAACTATCTGAGTACGAGATAGAGAAATGTAAAAGTTATGAGCTTTAGTGCCAGCAATATCAGTGGTGTTAGAGTTAAGCCATTCAGTGTGATAAGCATTAACGTCACCAATTGCAACAATGAAGGCATAAAGGGGTAAAGAGAAAGAGCATGGTCAATATGATTAGGAATTACATTCAAAAGAGTGCAGTTAGGTATGAAACATAGGGCAGGTATCACTGGTAAGCAGTACTACCTGCCCTATGCTTCCTGTAAGCAGTACTTTGAATCATTAATAGGAATATTTTGGATGTGCATAAAGAAAAACATTACATCTAACAAAATACTATAGATTTTGTTACTAAACTTTTTTTTCTTATTAAACAAATATTTTTAACACAATTTTTTGGCTTCGTCAATTTTTTGAATTTTTTATTCACTTTAATATAAGTCATTGATTTACTAATTTATTTTATAAGAAATAACCAAGATACCAACCCATCTCTAAATAGGAGATTGTGTTATCCAAATATCTTTTTTTGCATTATAAATGCTTTTGGCTCACTTGTTAGTAACAACAAAAATAACCTAAAGTTTGGCAGCACCAAAATTTGTAATGAAAAATGGGTAGAAAATTAAACCTTTAAAACCTCTTTAAAATAAACCTGTATATTATTTGAAAAAAAAGGAGAGAACTATAAATATTGATGAAAAAGAGTGACACTGTTATCACCTCTGTGCTGTTGTGATTGTGCCTGTTGTCCAAGTATCTATTGATGTTGCTTTTAAAGTTGCCAATTGATGTTGAATTAATGGTATACCCTGAGAGTGCATTTCTTGGTTTAACTATGCAATTGATGAAAGAAAAAAATCTTTTATCACAGTCTTTAACTAAATGCATTTTAAAAAATTGATGGTAACTTGAATTCTAAGAAGCCTGTTGAGATGGTCTATTACATTTCGAAATTTGAAAAATTAATTAAATATTGTTAATAATTTGACCCTAAGTTTTCGTTTTGATTCTGTTACAATAAATTTGGACAATTGCCATCAAGGTAAATTTTTGTAGGTCTTTGATCTTTTTCTAAAATTTAACAGGTTACTAAAAACCTGGAATTTCATTTAAGGGTTCCCATAGTTTTTAATGTAGAGAGAATAATCATTAAAAAGAGTTTTTATTTATCTATTTTAATTAAGTTTGCCTTCAATTAGTCTCTTTCTTTGGATTCGACCAACTCTAAGATGAATTGACCCAAAAGTCTTCGATTAGGCTTTTTGTTAGTTTTTTTGTTGAGTTGTTATATGAAAAGTCACTTTGCCCCATTCCCCATTTTGCCATGTTTTCCCTTATATATATATATAAATATATATATATCACCTTGTCATGTTTTCCCTTATACATACATACATATATACATATATATATATATATATATATATATATATATATATATATATATATATATATATATATATATATATATATATATATATATATAGATATATTTAATAATATAATTTCAATACTAATAAAATGCCAAAGATATTAATAAATGACAGAAATCGCATCATTGTTTTACATGAAGAGAGCTATAGTCAAGTTAAAATAGCCAAATGTGTGAATTGTTCGCAAGACTAAGTTCAAAAAATAGTTAAAAAATATAATGAAACTAGTGATGTAGTGAATAAAAAGGAGTCTGGTTGTCCCAAAAAGTTAAGCCTACGTGATGAACAGTTTAAAAATAAAAGCACTACCAAATTGCAAGAAAGTAAGTGCAGAACTTGTTTAAGATCTTAAAAGAGCTAGTGGAACTTTAGTACATGCATCTACTGTGCGACAATCTTTCATAAAATCTGGATTAAAAGGCTGTGTAGCTATTAAAAAACCTTTAGTACACAAAGGTAATAAAGAAAAAGGAATAAAGTTTGCCAGAGAGTACAAAGAGTAGCAGGAATCAAAGGGACAAGGTATTATTTACAGACGAATCTAAATTTCAAATTTTTGAGAGGAATAGACGTCAGTAGAAAAAAGAAAGGGAAGAAAGGGAGAGGCATTGAAGGAGCCATGTCTGGCATCAACTATTAAACATGGTGGAGGGAATATTTAAGTTTAGGGGTGTATTTCAATAAAAGAGTTAGGAGTTATTGTTAGAATAACAGCTAAAAGCTTACAGGTGAAAAATATAAAAATATTTTACATAGTCATACTGTGCCTTTTGGATGACAACTGATCAGGGATTATTTTATCCTACAGAATAACGATCCCAAACATACTTGCAAATTAGTTAAAAATTATTTGTCAAATCTGGAAGAGGAGGGAGTGCTTCAAACCATGCCTTCGGCTCCTCAGAGCCTTGATTCGAATATAATCGAAAATGTTAAGGACTACGAATATGGAAAGGTTGCCAAAGAATCTAAATGAGCTTTGGAATGTTCTAAAAGAAGAATGGTATAATATCCTTATCATATTTATTAAAAATATGTATAAAAGTATAAATAAAAGACTCCAAGCTGTTATTGTAAATAAAGGTGGTCACACTAAATATTACTTGTCTATGTATAGTTATAAATTTAAATGTTTTTAATAAAACTTGTATTATATTACACAATTAATTAAAAAATGTTTGTATTTATATTTTTGTTTCAATTTCATTTTGTTTGACATTTTATCTTGAATATATTAAAATTAGGTGCTACTTTCTTTTGCACAGTACTATATATATATATATATATATATATATATATATATATATATATATATATATATATATATATATATATATATATATATATATATATATATATATATATATTGCTCATAATTTGTTATATAAGTTGTTAAACAAATCCTTATGAATTTATTGTGATTTTATATAAAGATTACATTTCCTTCTGGTGCTTTTGTTAAATTTGATGCTTTTCATTGGTATGCTAATTTTTATTATGCTAACATCGATGTCCAAGTACCCTCTGATGATTTTCAAAATACACAAGGTTTATGTGGGACTTTTGATAATAACCAAGGCAATGAAAGGATCCCAAGAGGTGAACAATCTTCAACCAATGACCAAAACAAGTTTACTGAAAGTTGGAAGTACATTTTTTTTTTAATTTTTTTAAATAAATCTAAATTTATTTTCATTTTATTATCTTTTTAATTGTATTGTTTTTGATATTCATTTTTGTTATCATAGATTGAATTTTGTGGAGAGTTTGTTTTACTTTAAAGGAGGTCCTCAAAAGTGTACAGCAACACGAGCGAAGACATACTGTGTTTGTAGTTAATCATGCTGTGGGAATGAACGCAAAGTCAGTTGTGATTTTGAAGGGTATGCAGATCGGCCAAAATATTTAAATGGCATGGTTGGATGGAAAAAGTTAGAATTTCCTGGTAAAGTTGTTGGCTTTTAAATAAAATAGATAGACACTTTTTTTATTTTATTTACATAGAATATTTTATTCATATACAGAACATTTTATTCATATATGGTACATTTTATTCACATACAGAACATTTTATTTGCATATGAAGCATTTTATTTACATTGAGAGCAATTCGTTTACATACAGAGCATTTTATTTACATAGAACATTTTATTCACATACAAAACATTTCTTCTGTACACTTTTTAATTATTACCCATGATATTTTTAGTGGAAAATGAAAATATTCTTTATTTCTATTGAACTCTTTTGTTTTAGTATTTCATACTTTCTGTCCTTGTTATGCTTCGATCAAAGTTTGGATTCTTAGTTACAAAAGTTTCTATAATTTTTTTTAGTTTCACTTTATTGTATCTTTGTAAACTTTGGTCTAAAGTAGGAAGAGGAATTCTTCTTTTTGCAAAAGTTTTGCAAAACTGTGTGTGGCTTGCACTCAATTTTGTCATTGAAATTAGTTTTGTCTTTTATGTTGTTGGGTTCTTTTGAATTGAAATATACAGCTTTTTACATAATTTACTTCTTGAATAATAATCACATCTTTTTTCACATTTTGAATAATAATCACATCTTCTTTCACATTTGCATACAAATCTTTCTAGGATATGATATATTATTAGAATTTAATTCATTAGATTAATAAACTTTGTAAACTTTTTGTATACTATACCTAATTTATTTTTAAATTTATACAAAATAAAAGTATTTGAAAAAATTTATGTTATTATTATATTGCATATTGCATTTATTATTATATATTGATCTTATATTTTTAAAGCATTAAGATGCTTTAACCCATATCAAATATAATATGTAAATACATTTCCGACTTAACAGAACAAATTTTTTATTCTGATCAAAAGAGGGAGCATTTCCTGTATTTAACTGATTTTAATTTTGCAATTGATTTTGCAATTTGCCATTTTAATTAGATAGGCAGCAATTGATTTATTTTTTCAACACATGTCTACACATGAGCTAAAATGTACAACCATGTTCTAGATATAAAATAAAAATTTTTCAAACCATAGTAACATTCTTAGTTATGTCACATCACAAAGATCCATGGGAAATCTATTGTAACCAATGAACTGATAGTTGGGAGATGTAAGATAACCATGAAGACCCATTGGATAAGTATGAAATGCAAATTATCTTTAACTGTCAACATAAAAAAGTTCCATATTGCTTTCTTTTACTTAAGTTTTTAAATATTTTTTTTTTTTATCTTATTGAAGTTTTGGAGTTTAAGTACTCAATAGCTTTTGTAACAATTTCAAGTCTTATATATACATTGTTACATATATGTTATATATGATATATTATATGTTATATATGCACTTAATTGGTTTGTTAAAAATTGCACCTTTTATATACACTATGTTATTTAGATATATTGTAAGCCTTTTTATTTTGTTTATGGTTTTATTTTAAACAATTGCTGATGCTTCTAAGTTGGAAATTATTTTTTTCTTTTAATTTAATTTTTTATTTTTAGGTGCTGAGAATTGTGGGCGTCGTAAGCGCAGATCAATATCTGATAATGTCATCATACTTCCTGATGATGGTAATACAGGAGTCTATGATTACAATCCTCCTCAGCTTTCTGGTAGTAATACTAATTCTTTTCCTACAAAATCTGGAATCACAGAAGATAGAGCAAAAAATGTATGTAAGAACAAAATTCGAAATTCAATTGCAGGCAAGGCTTGTATTGATTTCATTGGAAATACTTTTTCAACAGATGAATACGAGAAACAATGTGTGATTGATATTCAAGTGAGTTTATTATAAAGTATAGCAAATAAAATATGATATATAATTAAAAAATATTTATATTTATTAATACATTTATTATAAATTAAAGTAGAAAAATAAAGGAAAAATTTATAATGAATTATTTTTAATATCGATCTAATGAGTTTGGTTAGTTAAGTTTTATTTGTGTTGTCTAAAGTCTATGATGTGTACCTACTGCAGTTTTAGTTGCAATTTTTAGCTAGTTCTAGCCAAAAAGTAATTTCTAGCCAATTACTTCTCGACTTGATCATAGCTACATTTTTACATTAGAGCACAAATAGTTTTTTAATTCCCTACTCTCTACCACTAAAGTAGTTGAATAACTTTTTATGAAAAAGATTTTTCATGAATCGTGCAAAAATAAAGCAAGAATTGTTACCTGAAGGTATGATACATTGATTCTGGATGAATTTATTATAATTTTTATCAGTCAAATATTTAAAAGTAGTAATAAGTAGTAAGTACAAAGAAAGGTTGTTATAACTACATGTCAGCTACTTGAAAAGAAAAATTATAACTACTGTGTAACAACTTAAAACATAATTAGTAATTGTTATTATAAGTTATAGTTATAACTACAAGTTATAATTTCCATACTATTAATTATCAATAGTTATAATTTGTAGTAAAGCATAGTGGTCTTGTTTAGTTTTGATAGTCCTAATGTTTTCATGAACATTAACAATTTAATTATATGTTTTAAAATTTATTAAAATTTCTTTAAAGGTAACAGACAGTGAAAGAGTAGGTGTTGAATCTGCTATAAATAGTTTAGTCAGTGTATGTGAAGAACTCACTTTAAGAGATTTGACTTTCTGGAAAAATGCAGATGGAAACATAACTGGACCCCCAACAAAAATTGCAGAAAACTTGTGTCCAAATGAATGTAATGGGAATGGAATATGTAAAAACGGCACATGCAGCTGTAATGCTGGTTTTATTACCGCGGACTGCTCGATGAAAGAAGGTTTTTTAAAAAAATCTAAATCTATTATTATAAATGGTTTATGCTAATTTAAATATTAAATAATTCAAAAATGTGAATGTTTTCATAAAAAAGTTAATTATCCATTTAAAACTTAAAAATTAAATGTGTCTAGGGCAATCTCCTGTTTTATTTGGCATACCAAACTCAGGACTTTGTGATATCAGAGATCAAGATTGTGTTCGTACTCGTGTCATAGGAAAAGACTTTATTGACTCTAGTTCTCTTTCATGTAGGATGACAGAAGTGAAGGTAAAACGTATTTTTTTAAATAACAGTAGTAATTTTTTATTGCATCACTTTGCAATTTTAACTAATTTGTAATCAATTTTATGTCATTAACTAAATCAACTTATGTCATTAGCTAAATCAATTTTATGTCATTAGTAAATCAACTGCTGATTAACTATGATATTTAAAACTGCAAGATGAAAATCTAGGAATAAGAACAATAAAAAGTTAGAAAAGGAACTTTTACGGTTGTTAGGTTTTCAGAAAGTTTATAACAAAAGATTTAAAAAAAGTGCTGCTACTTTGATTGATTGGTTTTGGTTGGACAGGCAATGTACAATTAAAAAAAAAAAATTTAAGGTGTAAAACTTTTTCTGATTTTCTAAATTAGTTTAAAAAAACAACGTGTTTACATTTTATAATAAAATTTAAAGATGGCCATATAGATATATATGCTTGATAAACTGAGTGTTTGCTATAATATAGTAAAAAATAAAAATGCTTGATTTTCACACTTTTAAGTTTCATGCTATTGCAATCATCAGGTGAAATAAAAATATAGTTTTTTTGTTAAAAAAGTAATATACAATTAAAACTAGTTATGTAAAACTATACATAAAAACTATTCAAAAATTGTTACAAGTATGCGTAATCTTCATGTTTGTGGTTACTTAATAGAAATTTATTTTCATGAGGAGTTATTAGTTTTTCATATAAACAAAGTAAACATTTTTTTGTTGTGTTGTTTCATGCAGGGCTCTTTTTAGGATAGACCAAGTTAATACAGGTGTTTCTTTAAATTTTTTCCTAGTTTACCAAATATATTTTAAGAGAGTAGTTGCATTTTAAAGTTTTTTATTTTTAAATGATTGCTTATGGTTTACATATCTCTTTTCTCCATGCGCCCTCTGATAAACCAATGTATGCTTTGCTGGGTGTGTTTGGGGAAGATGTTATGCATTTGTATATTATGTTTGTCGCTTTACAATATTTATTCAGCAGGCAGATTTTTATTGTTTGCAATTACAAAGAAAATGATTGGTGGTTGCAATCACAAAGAAAACGATTGGTGGATTGTTATAGTGGATTTGTGGTGGATTTTTTTAGTGGATTTGTTTATCTGTTATCTGTTATCATGTTATTTTAGTTGACCATTAGTGGCAGTCTCTATAAATGGCATTTTGATAACTCTGCGACATGTTAATAGTGTCTTGTCATTGACTACTTTTGCCAGCTACCACTAATGGTCCACTAAGTAACCAATGAGCAAAATTATTATACAGGTTAACCCATTGTTAGACATTCAAATAACTCCAGCTTCTGTTGCTAAAGTCATATCTTCATTTAATTCTTCTACGGCTTGTGGTCCAGACAACATTCCTGTCAGTCTTACAAAGTTGTTCTCCAGAACTCTCTTCAATTTTCTTTTAACTGTTTAATAAGTGCTTGACTGAGTCTTGTTTTCCTACCTACTTTAAAATGCCACCTGTTGTTCCAATTTTCAAAAACTCTGGTGAACATTCTGACCCCTCCAATTATCGTCCAATCAGTCTTCTTTCTGTTATTAGCTAGGTCTTTGAGTCTTTGTTAAACAAATTTCTCACATCTCATCTTGAGTCAAATAATTCGCTGTCAGACAATCAATACAGTTTTCGATCCTCTTGCTCGACGGCTGATTTGCTAACTGCTGTGACTGAAAAATTTTATTGTGCATTTTATTGTGCACGAAGACAGTGAGGCTAGGGCTATTGCTCATGACATATCTAAGGCTTTCAACAAAGTTTGACATTATCAAATCATTTCTTTCTAACCACTTTGTTAGTCATCCTCGAATATCAACACTACCTCATGATACCTCAAGGTTCTATCCTTGGTCCTATTTTGTTTCTTAGCTATATTAATATCTTCCAGACAACCTTACTAAAAACCTTATCTAAAGTAGCTCTTTATACTCTTATACTCTTGTCTTGACAAAAAGTCTTCTCTTTTTTGTGACTCACAGTGGCTTGTAAATTTTAACTCCAACAAAACTCAGTTATTTACTGCAAACAAATATCCCAGTACTGTCAACATTAATGAATGGCAACCCTATCACTGAGTCCTCTGCTTTACATCTTCTTGGATTATCATTTACTACTGACCTTCCATGGAAAACATATATGCAATCAATTGTTATATTTGCATCTGCTAAGGTTGCTTCTCTTTATCGTGCTCACCATTTTCTCTCTCCTGATTCCATTCTCTACCATTCTCTACAAATCTCTTATTCATCCCTGTATGGAATACTGTTGTCATATTTGGGCTGGATCTTTTAATGATGCTCTTTCTCTTGTAGACAAGGTCCAAAAATGCATTGTAAATCTCCACAGTCTATCTGCTAGGCTTGAGCCTCTTTCCCATTGTCATAAAGTTGCATCTCTTTCTCTTTTCTACAAATACTCATGGACACTGCCTAAAAGAGCTATCATCTAGTTCCATCAAATAAAACTCATTCTTGCTTGACTTGTCATTCAGCAAAGTCTCATTCTTTTACTGTATCTGTCCCTGCATGCTCTAAAAACTTTTATTCGTTTAGTTTTTTTACCCACATCAATTCTTTAGAAATCTCTCTTATCTTCATGTTTTCTTGACTCATACAACCTTCAACTTTTCTGTCAACTGTTTTCTTGCTCTATAACTCTATTCTTTTTTTCGAGTAACTCCCAACTTAATATTGGTTGCTTGCAGCCTTGTTGGGAGTGAATCAGAATTAAAAAAAAATCTACAGTGGTCTGCTCAGAATGCCGATATAAGACCACTGAAATTCTGCTATAGCATGTTTGCTGGGAATTTAGTATATTTAAAAAAAAACACAACAGTATATTAGGAGAAACATATTTAATATGTTGTCTAAGCTGCTTATAGAAAATGATTACTTTGTAACTCCTTTTGCTTCCAAAAATAACATTTTGTGAGAAAAATCTCTGTGACTATAGTTTTGAATATATGCAAAAAAAAAATATACTAAGAATAATATAAATGCCTAGGGTGAGTGATTAGTTGCGATTTATATTTATAATTTGTTTAACAGTTGAATGTTTTCACTGTTCAAAACTCAAATAAAGAATCGATAATAAACTTTACAGTAGTATACATAAATAAATTAATATACTTTTCTCAGACTCAACTAAAAACAATAAAATTTATTTCATAGACTGCATATATTAGTACATTATAATGATAAACATAGCCTATACCAAAAGTCACCTAAAGTAATTTTCACTTGCTTGAAAATAGATGGTAGAATAATGATTTATTATTTTATAAGAATTAAACTTAAAAGCTTTTAAAACTAAATTTTAGTAAATTTTAGGCATCTTGTACATAAGGGGACTTTTTACTTGACCTAAATACACATAAAACTAGTTTTATTGAGTGTGTATTAGTATTTCTCTACTTAAGATTATTGTAGAATAAATTTGCTATAAAACATTTTCATACTTTAAAAAATTATTTAATGTTTAGTTTTAAAAAAACTGCTTTTCCGAATGTGACAAATTTTTGGTTACCATCTGTTTTTGTTACCATCAGTTTCATTCTAAGGCTTAAGTAAGGGTTTTATGATTAAGTAATAATCACAAAATGATAATTGAATGCACAATAAAAATAGTATAATAAAGTAATAACAAATGCAATTCAAAAAAGACATTGTTTAATGCACTATTTTCTTTTATAGTACAGTATATTATAGTATAGTATATTAGAAATAAATAAATTTTTAATTTTAATTATTACTTTTAATTTTTTGTTATTATTTAAATTTTTTTTTTTTTAAAGATAACTGAAAAGTCATATGAGAAATTAGGAAAATCACGAAATGATCAAGGGCAGCTTCTAAGTTTTGCTGAAATAAGTTGTCTTCTACCAACAGTCCCAGTTTAAATATTCTTCTAGCCAATCAGGAAAACCGGTAGGAGGTTATGCAATCAGTGTGTCAAACGATAATCTGAATTTTAGTGAGAATGAAACTCTATTTCTTGTATATGACTCAAAATGCATGGAATGCACAAACAAAGACATCCAAACGTGTAAATGGAAGGTAAAGTTGACTTTATAATTAATGTATATACGTAAAAAATTATTAAAAATACTTTTATAAAGTTTAAAAAAAAAAGAAATCAAAATAAAAGCAAAATTTGAGTCATAACTTGAATACACACACTCATTCTAATAGTGTACTTGTAAACATTCTATAATGGAATTTCAGAGGACCTATAATGGCATTTTGAGTGGTTCACTGTAGTTTTGCTCATCGGTTACTCGGAGGACCATTAGTGGCTTCCACTGAAAGTGTCTAACCAATGTGTCTAGTCTTGATATCTTAAAATTATTGGTTAGGCACTTTTAGCGGTTGCCACTAATGGTCCACTAGGTAACCAATAAGTAAAACTCCTATAAACCACTCAAAATACTTATGTAAGTCCACTCCCAATTGACTACAAAAATGTTTGCTGGTTGTATGTATGTGCATATATTTATTTAGGACAACAGTTGCAAAATTAATGAGTATTGTTTTGCAATAAACGATTCTAATCCAAACCAATGGTGTGAAGTTTGTTACCCGGATGTGAGTCGAACGTCTTTCTCAAAAAGAAGAGGTATATGTTTAAGTTTTCAACTTTAATTTTTGTATATATTTATTATTTGACTAACAGTAAATATGACGATGACTAATTATGAGGCAATATTTCATAATGATATGAAAAAAATAGTGTTTTCAGTATAATTTTTTATTTTATGATTGAATATTCAAAAGTTTTATTTGAATGTTATAAATGAATTTTCGAACTTTTTTTTTAAGATAACAAGTCTCCATCTTTTGAAAAAAATATACTTAAGCAATACGTTTTTAAAGGCCAGCTTTGGAAATATAAGATACCAGCTAATGATCCTGAAAACCAAAGTTTGACATATAAATTTGAGGGGAATAATCATGGTATGAAAATATTATCAGATGGATTTTTAAATTGGATACCTGATCAAATCGGCAGTTATTTATTTGCGATCAAAATTACTGATCCTTGTGGCTTATCCGACTCTGCCCAGTTTGAAGTTGAAACCGTGCAGTGCTATTGCGAAGGTAGAAATGGTGGTATTTGTATTTGGGAAGATCCTAAAAACATGAGTTCATCTGTATGTAAATGTCCTAGAGGATGCACAGGAGATCTGTAAGATTTTTATAATTTCTCTACATGTTTTATAGTGGACTTCACGATTCAAATCAGTTTTTTGTTTTACAAGGTTTTATAATTTATGTAATTTAAGTTGCCTAATTTAGGTGTATTGAACCAATAGACGGATTAATTTGCGAAATCAAAAGTAAGTTTGTTTGTTTTTTTTTTTTGTTTTTTTATTATGAAAAAATATTGAAGATAATAAGGTAATAATTTTTTATTATTATTTAGTTGAGGAGACAAAAAAACGAGGAATTTCTAAAACGACTTTAGCCGTTATCGTAGTTGTGTTGGTTATACTCTTAGCAATTTTTACAGCAATTGCGTATATTTTAATTTCGTTAAAAAAAGTCAACAAAGAAATTAACATTCAAAACATAGCTATATTTATTGGAGCATCAAAAAATGATTCGAAATCGAGCTCTGGCGCTTTCAGTAAAAATTCTGACAAAGCCAGTATTAAAATCGAGGAAGGGTTCGTTAAAAAAGAAGTAAACACTATAGAATATAGAATCCACAATACATAAAGTTAAATATATGAAAGGATATATTTATGTATGTATATGTATTTATGTATGTATATATATATATATATATATATATATATATATATATATATATATATATATATATATATATATATATATATATATATATATATATATATCTATGTTTTACGGTAAGACCTTTGTGTCAAATTTTTTTGCCGATCTTTAATAGTTTAACGTCGGCAATAAATTTCCGACCTCATTTTTCCTAATTCTGAAAGTTAATATATATATTAACTCTCGTAATTAAGATAAATGAGGTTGCAACTTATTGCCGACGTTAAACTGTTAGAGAACGGCAAAAATATTTGACACAAAGGTTTTACTATAAAACATTAAAACGAGGTCGGTGATTATTTGCCAACCTGTTAGGTTGACCCTAATGTCTTGGGCTATTTATATATATATATATATATATATATATATATATATATATATATATATATATATATATATATATATATATATATATATATATAATTGATAAAAATTTTTTTAATTTAGTTAGTAATGCTAATAATAACACTGTAAGATTGAAAGTTAGCAAGGTTTTAATACTGTAATTAGATAATCAAATCTTGTTATTTTTTATGACTGCATCTTTATGTAGAACAAATCATGTTTCGTCTATATTAATACTAAACACAATTTAGTCTTAACTTGCGTACACTTATCAAATTAGTTTTAAAATAGCATGTTTTGATTTACTCACTGCACATTACCGGTACCGATAATTATATCATCGGGGATAGTGCAAATCCGTGAATCTACTACAGGTAGGAAGCGCGTATCTGCATTGCAGATAGTTTTACAGTATAAGGTTAAAGCTGTATATTTCTTTTCATATAAACAGATTCTGGGCTTATTTTGGCATAGAGAGTTTTATTAATGTTCTTCGTCATGTCAATAATAGCCATTAGGTGTTTTAGTTAATAATTTAGTCGCTAGAACACTTATGTGGATTTGATTTAACCACAAGTTCATCACAATGATACTCCAGAGAGTAAGTTATGCGGTATTGAACTCAAACTAGTAATATTATTACATATCAATAAATATACAATAATCAAATGATAACATGAATTGTAATATCTGTTTAAAGCCTTAGATCATACATGCCTAATTAAAAAAGAAAAAATATATATATTCCTATCTCTTCAAAATATAAACATTGATAGTATAATAATATTTCAATAAGAGTTTGCTTCAATCTTACATTTTACTCAGCCTGTACAGCCTTTTTAATTACCTTTTTAGGTACAATAGAGGAAGTTTTAAAAACAATATCACGAAATAAACTCGTAACAATAAAAGAAAATCTTCAATCTATCTAAGAAAAATATATCTTCATGACTTTATAAATAAATCTTTATGAAAATAAATTAAGAAAAATGTTGCTCATTAACATTTAAATTACAAAAAAGTATAAGAACTATTTCAACTACTCAAAAAATAACAACTGTCATCGTAGTAATAGTTTAACAGAATAAAAGAAAATCATTTTTGTAAGGTAAGTAAGTTTTGTAAGGTAAGTTGTCATAAAATACATGGCAATGCTTGGGTATAAACTGTTGTAACTGATCATATAACTGTTGTAATGATTATATTTTGATTTTGAGATTGGCAATCTTTCAGTAAAGAGTTGTGGTGGAATCACTGGTAGAACTCTTTTTGGTCTTTGTGGTAATTATTTAAATTGTTCATAGTAACTTAGTTCGAAATCTATTGTACCATTGAGATTGTATTTTAGAGCTCTGATATCAATCACACATTTTGCTCTAGTACCTCTTCCAGGACGGATTGTAGCATAAATAAGGTAGCTTTTAATACTATAATTTTTAAAAAATGTATGGTCTACCATTGCTACCTCGTATGGAGATTGCGTCTAGCTTCTTTGGTAACTAAAGAGTATTGACTAGGTAAAAATATTTTAAGGTGTTTCAAACTTTCTTTCTATTACCGAATGAACTGAATCTACCTCCATTCGAGTATGACCCTTTTCTAAAAATTTTTGTGTGATGACTGCTTTTTTTTGCATTGCCAATTACAGAAGTGCGTTTGAAAAAATGGCATTTCTATTTTATGATGTACATCCATCAGTAAAAATTATGACATCATTTGGGGATTCATCAATGATTTTATTTAAATAATCAACAAAGAATAAAGCGTAAGTTAATGCCTTTAGATCAGTTATTGTTTCATCAAACCAATAATACTTTACTTTTTTAGTGCCAAGATTGTATATTGTAATATTATAAACCGTCAGTTTTGTTTTAAAATACAATGCACTGGCTATCAAGCATGGACATAATTTCACTGCTTGTAAATCAGCAGTGATAACGTGAATAGTTCCATTTTTTGCACCTATTTTGTCTAAAGCCTTTTCCTTTCTATCTAAATCTTTCCGTGATACATGTTGTTGATACTCTTGCTCTGTAATATTTCCTGTTTTATATGAACAACATAGATTGCATGCATCTTTCTTTGGTTGAAACAAAGCTATGTTTTCATCTTTCAAAACATCTTCAAATAGTTTTCTGGAAGCCATTTTCTCTCCATTTTTTGTAGCATTTTTAACATAGATACGATAGAGCTCACGTTTAGACTGTATTATAGGTTCTAGATACATTTTTATATATAAATAGATAAATCTTTAAACATACTCTCATTTTGTAGTTATTTAATTTTAAACATTAGACTTTTGTAATACTTCGCCTTGCATTAGCCCTTTCAGTAGTTTTTCTTTTAGTCGATTTTTTATCAACTAAAGATAAAACAACGATTTTTTTGGCTATCCAGCTCATCTCCCAAAATTTTTTAAAAATATCTAGTCTTACACTTTCTGTAAACTTTTTGCAGTTAATCACTTTACTTTGTAAGCATTTGTTTGATTTACAAGCATCTCCAAGTTTTCGCGAAGGTCTTACAGCGTTTTGTAAAAATTTGTCCTCACCAGTCTTTCTAAAATCTATGCATTCATGACCCAGCATTCTCAAATTCTTATTTCTAAATCTTTTTGAAGACACTTGTTCTGCTTTTTGTTTCCTTATCCTAGATTTGCTAATTCAGGTTCCGAATTGCTGCTAATTTAGGTTCCAAATTTCTTTCATGAAAAAGATCGTTATTGCTGTCTATTGATCAAATGAAAGCTATCTGTTCAACATTAATTATTTCAGAGTTTGGATTGTTATTTGGATCAGCAACATAATCATCTACTAAAAAGTCAAAAGTTAGTAATTCACTTGGTGAACTATTGTTTTCAGTGCGTACAAACTCCGCAAAAACATAATATGTTTTTGACTGACTTTGTCATTTTCTTAAAAGCTTTGAATGTCATAAATTGATGTACTTTATCTTCTTGACATAAGTTTTCTGTTATTCGCCATTTTAGTTTTTAATCTAAAAAAAATTAGCTGTATAAAAATAAAAAAAATATTCATAATGATTTATATATTTTGGTGATATTTTAAATAAGAAATGCATTTATATAAATTACCTAACATTCAAAATGTTCGCCTTATAATATGCAGCCATTACTAATGAATGAATATAGTAAGGTGAACCGCGCTAATGACATTAAGATAATATTTAAATTGAAAATTTAATATAATAACATTATTGTCAAATCGTTTAGAATGCACCGTAAAACACTAACAATCAAAAAAACACATCAAAATATTGAAAAACAATTGCCATAATTCTTAAATCACTCTACATCATTCATGCAACAATCAAATTAATAATCATAATGGGAGAAAAAGAATTAAATTTAACTAATACAATAATAACACTTTGTGCGTTTAACTGTCAAAGTTTTAAATCGAATTCGTATTATATCTCTAAATTATTAGAGTGTTTTGATATTAATTTTATGTCAGAGCACTGGCTGCTAAACATCGAGAGTTTTCTGTTAGATAATGTTGCATTACTAACACTTAATGTTATCCTTTCATGCGGCAGAAAAAAATACACACGGTAGACCGCATGGAGGAAACGCATTCTTTATTTAAAAAGATGTCGTCTTTTCATATAATACATGAGGATGAAAACATTCTTGCAATAAAAGGCACAATAAACAAGCGTCATATAATTTTTATTGGGGTTTACCATTCATGCTGTCGTAAGAATAATGAATAGAACGATAAATATTCTTCTCAATTACAAACAATTACTTCAATTATGAACAACTATGAGGATGAAGCAGAATGTATTATATCTGGAGACTTTCAGTCATTTCCTTAAAAAATATATGATTTAGAATTTCGTAACAACAAAACACGAAAAACAATCTTTCAAAACATCTCACAAATTTTATTAAATCAAACGAGTTGGTTTTTGTCGATATAATCAATAGTGCTGGTCCTACCTACACCTAAAAACATAAAACTCTTTTAAATTCTTCTTACATTGACAATATAGCATCTTTAAAAGATACAGAACTATGTTTTACAAATTTTCAAGTTATTCCCCCTTCACCGTTTAACACTAGTGATCACCTTCCGGTATCCACAAGTGTCAACCTTAGAGGTAGCAGCTTATCTAACGAAATAAATAAAATAATAGAAAAGTATGATTTAGTTCCAAAATATGCATGGAAGAATGAAAAGTTTATTGATTTTTATAATCATAATCTATCTATAACATTTAGCAATTACACATTTATAGATGAAAACATAGAAGCAGAAATTAAAATCACATGTTCCAAAATCAAAAATGCTGCTCTCTTGGCAGTTAAACAGTGTTTTGGACAACAAGTGACATGTAAGTATTCAAAACCTTGGTGGACACCAGAGCTTAAAAGATGTAAAGATAACCTATCTTTTCACTATAACCAATGACAAAAATCCGATTATAACAAGTCAGTAGGATGCATAGTCTACAAAAGATATATCTATTCCCGAAAAATCTTCTGTAAAGCTGTTAAAGCACAAAATAAAAAAATCTACGAAAAAACTAAAAATATCGAATACCTACGCAATACTAATCCTCAAAGATTTTGGGACAATATTCGCAAAATAAAAAATAAAAATAATACTCGACTCTTTACAATTAATAATTTGCAAAACAAAAACGAAATCGTTGAAGAATTTAGCCATCATTTTCAAAAAATACTTCATACGCCGCAATATGCAAATAACGAATTTAATCCTCAACAAATTCCACATATAAGTAAAGAGCCTAATTCAAAATTTATCTCAACAGCTGATATTGAAAAATGTATTTTAAATCTTAAAAATAATAAATCCTACGATTGTTTCGGAATAAGTGCTGAACATCTTAAAAACTCTCGCAGTAACAATCTTCTAATGTTACTCGCTTCTTTTTATAACAGCATGTTAACAAATGGAAAGGTTCCCCAATGTTTATCAACAGCCACAATTATTCCTTTAGTTAAGTCTTATAAAACATCACTGGAAAATCCAAATAACTACAGAGGAATCAGCATTCTACCTATTTTTACGAAACTTCTCGAATATCTTATCGTACACATATGTGCGGATATCACGGAGAGTCATTCACATCAATTTGGGTTTAAAAAAAAAAGCTCTACCCTTCACGCAGAATTTCTTCTGAGTAAAACAATAAAACACTATAAACATACAATTCACCTGTATATATATGCAGTTTAGATGCTAACAAAGCTTTTGATAGTTGTAACTGGGAATTACTATTTGAGAAACTATATCATCAGAAAAAAATTACACTATTGGTAGTTCATACCATCTCATCGTTATATCGGGCAGATACTGCTAATGTGTCATATCTTGGATGCACATCAGAAGAGTTTAGGTTGTCTCAGGGAGTTCGATAAGGGTCCACACTTTCGCCTCATCTTTACAATATTTATACTGAAAATCTTTTAGAAAGAATTGTCTCAGAATCAATAGTAGGAACTTCAATAAATGGGGTATACACAATATATACACAATAGGGTATATGTCATTGCGTATGCGGATGATATAATTTTGCAAAGTTCAACTATATCTGGTCTTCAAAATCTTATTAACATCGTCCAAAAGTATAGTATATCAAACTTTATGAAACTAAATGCAGAAAAAACTGAATTTTTAATATCTGGAGTAAACTCGATCATTAATAACGTGACTTATGTTAACGACGCTCCTATTAAGTTTCAAAGCAATTTAAAACATCTTGGTTTCCTTTGGGATCATAAGAACAAAAATATGACGGCAACACTCTAAAAAACAAATATAAATGAACGTATAACGCAATTTTTATCTGTTGCAAAAGCTCTTATAAGAAACGGAATTCGCTTTTGCCAGCCTGCTACGATTATTTATTTATTTAATTTCCTAGCTTTTTCAACGCTTTATACGGACTAGAACTGAGTGGTTGCTACAATAAGTTTCTACAGAATATTGATAAAGTTGGACGATCTGTCTTAAAATCATTTTTTAATATTTCTAAGCATAGTAAAATCACCTCCATTCTTTTTTCAAAGTAGACTCTGTATCGAACATTCTTATTCATAAGAAATTAAACTTATTTATCAGGCTACTTAATGACCCCATATGTTACTCCATTATAATGACTCAGTTGTCATGTATAAATAATCAAAGTTTATTTGTTGGTGAGATATGGCTAATATGCAAGCAATTTGGTATTAATATGCTGCAGTGTATGATCGAGGGCAACCAAATTATAACTGCACCCCCTAAGGAAGTGTTGGATGCCAATATTGCCTCAATTTTTAAACAATCTTTCCAATTATGGAATTTAAAGGAACAAAGACTTATATTTGGAACTTTGATGGAAGAGAACATTTCAAGAACAATACAAGAACACATAGCATTTTCTTTTATTGTTTTTTTTTTTACGTACAATTTATGTAATTATAGGGTGTTTAAAAGAATATATATTATTATATATTATTATTATAAAGTTTTTTGCGATTTTTTTGATTGATGAAAAATTGGTTCATAATTATCAACTATAATAGATATCTAAAATCAACAAGTAAACAATGCAGTAAATTTTTTGATAATAATTTAATCATACATTTAATCATATATTTAATCATAATTTAATTATAAACCTAATTATGATTTAATCATACGTTTAATCATATATTTAATCATAATTTAATTATAAACCTAATTATAATTTAATCATACATTTCAAAAATTCAAATCATAAATTTCAAAAAATTAAAACTTTTTCCATTTAATTTTAATTAGAAAAAATTATGATTCGTAACATGAATCTAAAAACTCGATTAGTTGCTTTTTTAAAAAATAAAGTTCTTAGCATATATATTTGTATGAAAAGTAAAAAAAGTAACTTTCAAGATGGATGGGAGGGATGAAAAAAACTTCTTTCAAGATGGATGCGATCTAGTGAGACCAGTAGTGTCTACTATTAGTACTCTGCCTTAAGGATCTTAAGAAGATCTTGTTAAAATAATGAAACCAACTCTTTGAAAATTTCAATTTCAATCATAATCTCATTGAAAACAAAATGTTGTGTAAATGTTAAAAAATGTTGGCACGCCAAACTAGAAATTGCTAAATATTTTTAGGTATCATCTCAGCCTGCTTCACTATCCTTAACCAACGCCATCATCTAGAATAAGTCAGCGTCAATCTTCAACCATTCGCCAACTTCAAAATTTCAATCGTATTAAACACATTAATCGTTTAAACACTTTACAGAACATAAGATGCTTTAAAACATTTGCAAAAATTTTTTCAAGGTATGACAGCGCATTAAAAAAAAAAAACTTTGGTAGAGTTAACTCTCAAAGTAGTACGTGCATTTGTGGGTTCTAATTACATCTGAGGTGATCGAGGTTGGAACAATAAGCTCAAAACGTCAAAGCAAAAAAATCTCAAAACGATAGGTAATATCAATATAAAACTTTTAGTTGCACGTTTTTACGTGTTTTTTGTGGGTAAACTCGACCATTAAAACACGTTTTAATGGTCGAGTTTACCCCAAAAATACAAACTTGGTAAAGACTTAACATAACAAAAATAAACCGGACCTGCTTCTAATCATGAAAACAGTTTTAAACAGTCGAAAACAGTTGAAAATGAATCAATTAATATTACAGTGTTATTTATTTTTATATGCGCGTTTATTCATTTTTATATGCGTGTTTATTCATTCTTATATACGCATTTATTCATTCTTATTGCGTATTTATTCATTCTTGTATACATGTTTCTTCATTCTTATATGCGCATTTATTCATTCTTATATGCGCGTTTATATGCGAGTCAACTACCTATAAAAGCTCTAATATAATTTTATATAAACAATAAATAGGCTTTTATGTTTTATATAGATATACTTAAAATACAAAATAGGTTGTTGTCACTGTTATTTATTTAAAAGATGGTTGACGAGCCAGCGCTGGATTTATGTAATAATTATAAATAATTAAATTTAAATCTAGATAAATGAATATTTAGATAAATGATAATTTAATCAATCAATAAATTTAATAATAAAATTAGACAAAGACCTAATACTAAATTAAATAAACTATCATCGAATGTAGAAAAGTCTTCGTCCTAAGTATTTTTAACCTCGTTTACAGTTTTTCAAAACAAATTGATCTTGTTTCCTGGTAAACGAGGTTAAAAATACTTAAGACGAGGACTTTTCACATTCGATGATGGTTATCACCGAATGTAAAAAGTCACTTACGATTGGCACTGCTTTTTTCTCTTCCATTCCTATGGATGGAGGATAAAAAAGAAAGAATAAATGCGCATATAAAAATGAATAAACACGCATATAAAAATGAATAAATATTATGGATACTACAGAGTTTAATTTAATTCCATTTTTCAATCGTATGCAGTTACATAATTCCAGCGCTGATTCGGCAACCATTTTTTAAATAAATAACAGTGGCAACAACCTATTTTATATTTTAAATATATCTATATAAAAACATAAAAGCCTATTTATTTTTTATATAAAATTATATTAGAGATTTTATGGGTGGTTGACTCGCTTATAAACGCGCTTATAAGAACGAATAAATGCGCATATAAGAATGAATAAACACGCATATAAGAATGATCAAATGCGCATATAAGAATGAATAAATGCGCATATAAGAATAAATAAACACGTATATAAAAATGAATAGACGCGCATATAAAAATGAATAAACCTGTAAGTTATTTTACATTTTATTTGAGAAAAAGTAAAATTTCAATAATTCGTGTTAAAGTAAATCTCGTTCTTTAAAACTACTTCACAAGTTAGAGTAGTTTTGAAAAAGTTTAACGGCAGTTTAGAGAATATAATAAAATAAATATTTCTTAAAATGTTATTTTTTTGTTGAGCAGTAATTATAAACAATAATAATTAATTATAGTATTTATAAACAACAGTATAATTAAGAGTATTATTACCAATAACAGCATTATTCTTATAAAGATCTCAAACAATTAAATAATTTTCTTTTAAGGGAGATAGGAACCCATTGATCACCGAGGCAGTATGAGCTTTTAGCTTTTACTCGTGTATTTTAACAGAAATGCAATTTAATTATACTACCTTTTACTGTTTAAACGTAATATTTTTGATAAGATTAACTTCTGCGAAAATAGAAAATAAAGTTTTTCATCATGAAAAGTGATTTTTTGAAAGTTGTAAACAAATTCAAATAAATTTTTAACTAGATTTCCGTTTGACTTTATAACCATTTTATTGTTAACTTATATGCGTTAAAGTGTATAACATTTTTTTTTTTTTTTTGCTTTGAGTTGGTTGCAATATTTACAGAAGATATTGGCATCAATATACCAACTGTAGCGTTGACTATGCGGGGCTCATTCTAATAACTCATATTATTAAACTTATATTTTTTGTTTAAATTTTATACATTTAAACGATTGGCATATAATTATGATGAATAAAAAATTATATATTACAAATATAATTTTTAACATATCATTTTTAAAATGTTTTAAAAACTTATATTAATATAAGTTTGTAGTTTTACATAAGTTTTACAATTAGTTAGTATAATATTATTATGTAAAATACTTTTTTCAAAACAAATTAACTTATTTTAAATTTTTTTCTTAATTTTCAGATCTTCTAATGGTTAGGTATTGAAAAAAAAACAGACAGAGTTGCTATACCATGTGATACAATAAATGCAGCTGTTAATGAAGTTTTAGAGGGCTAACCAGTGAGTGTTGTAGCTCGCAAGTTTAGCATAAATCGAATGACTTAAAAAAGGTATTGTCATAAAAAGAAACTCAATCTAAATGAATCTTTTAAGCTTAATTACAACAATAAACAAGTTTTTACTGCGGAAGAAGAAAAAGGTTTATTAAGTTATTTACTACTTGTATCAAAAATGAACTATGGATTTTCAACACAACTATTGTCACATGAGTTTGCTATAAAAATAATAAGATCTGCCCATGGATCAAAAATAAAGTTGCTGGAATTGATCGGTTGCAAGGTTTTTATGAAAGACAACCGGAGTTGTCTTTACAAACACCTGAAACAACTAGGATTGCTCGATCAATTGCCTTTAACCAACACACTGTAGCAGTAAAAAAACGATATAAATTTGATCCTTATTGAATATATAACGTTGGATATATAACGTTGATGAAACTGGTTTAACAACGGTAGAAAAGCCAGTAAAAGTGTTATTATGTAAAGGAAGTAAACAAGTAGGAAGAGTCACATCTGCAAAACGAGGAAAATTTGTAACTGTATTTTGTCCTTAAAATACAATTGGAAACTCTATTCCTTCGCTATTTTTTTTCCTAGGGCCAAATTTCATAATTACATGATAAAGGAAGGCCCTCCTAGATGCGTTGGATTTTCCAATCTTATTGGTTGAAAGAATTCAGACATTTTTATAGTCTGGATAAAGCATTTTGTGAGGTATTCAAATTGTTCTCATAAATCTTCAGTTTTGTTTATTTTAATTACAATGCTAAATTCTCCTCCCCAATGCACCCATAAATTACAACCATTGGATATAACTGTTTTTGGACCATTAAAAAGGTTTTACAATACTACATGTGACAATTGGATAGTCACAAATTCAAGACCTGCGATCATTTATGATGTTTTTTCAATAGATTGCGAACAATATTCAAAAGCCTTCTCACCATCTAATCTGCAGAGAGGATTTTAAGTAGTTGGCATTGAACTCTTTAATCCAGAAATTTTTACAGATAATGAACATTTACTATCATCAGTTACAGATCATGCTGCTCCAAGTTCAGTAAAGACGATTCTCGTAGAACCTGATATTAATGTAGCACGTGTTGACGGCATGGAGCCTAAAATGCCTATATTACATCATGAAACAAGTTTTTTGAACAAAGTTTCCCCCAAGCATTACCTCATTACTCTCACTTAAAGTTATTACTCTCATTAAGTGATTAAACTCACTTAAAGTTAAAGAAACCCGAAAGCATGTGCTAGAAAAAGAAGTGTAAAAAGTAGACAACTAAAAATAAGGACCTGATACTTCAATCAGAAATGAAATTCGTTTGTAAAAAGAAAAGAAAACCGTAATCTTAACTAATCAATAAAAGAAACTCATCACAAAAGATAAAAAAACTACTTGCTTAGAAATAAAAAACAATGCAAAGTAAAAGCAGCTTTACGACGTGTCTTTGATAAATGATGACAATATAAAAAGATAAGCTTGTAAATTTAGTCCTAATAAAAATTTTGTATGAATCTTATATACTTTTTGTAACCTTAAAATACTGTATTCTTTTTGTAACCTTAAAATACTGTATTCCTTTTGTAACCTTAAAATACCGTATTCTTTTTGTAACCTTAAAATACTGTATCCTTTTTGTAACCTTAAAATACTGTATTCTTTTTGTACCTTAAAATACTATATTCTTATAGACTTTACAAGCTTCAAGTTTTGTAATACTTTGCATGTTCGCAGTTTACAAAATACTGCTACGGCAATCAAAGCACCCCTATCTTCCTTATATTATATTCAAGCAAACTAAAAATAAAATACTATTCAATCACCTATAAATCTCAGAAACACAAAAAAATTAATTTAAAAAAATAAAAAAGTAAAGAGTTTGAATGCAAAACGGATTGAGATAAATATGAATAAAAGTTTTCTTGTAACCCAGTTAATAAAATAAAGTTCATTACATTCAACAAAGTTAAAATGTGGAAATAGAATTCTTAGAGGAAAACTTATCACTTTTTAGTTCTTTATTATTTCTAAGCATGTTTATTCCAAAATATAATGTACTTTTAGAGAACCCAATTATACTCTTTGTGTCATTGTTTTATTAAAAATATGTTTTATTGTAATTTTCAAATTTTCTTCGTTTACATATCATATAAATTTCTTTTTATAGTTGCGCACCATTTTTAAACTTTGTTTTATTTTTTTAAACTTTCTGATTTTAGAAATATACACCACAAAACTTTTGTGAAAATTTCTCAACCCTGATTTCAGAAATATACACCACAAAACTTTTGTGAAACTTTCTCAACCCTGATTTCAGAAATATACACCACAAAACTTTTGTGAAACTTTCTCAACCCTGATTTCAGAAATATACACCACAAAACTTTTGTGAAACTTTCTCAACCATGATTTCAGAAATATACACCACAAAACTTTTGTGAAAATTTTATGCTTTGCAATTGAACTTTTTATTTATATCGTAGAACATGTCTCTTTTACTAAATATGCAAAAAAAAAAATTCCTTGAAGAAGTAATTTCCTTAGTTAATCTTTACGTTTAAAAACTTAGAAAAATTAAAAAAACAATCAAAAATCATAAATCTAAATGTCCTGCAGAAAAAATCCTGTGACATTGACGTCTAAAAGTATTTCGATCGACTAAAATATTGAAATTGGTTGATAAGTTTGTATTTTTTAAAATTTTTGCATTGAAGATGCATAAATTCAATTTTTTGCAATTACTAACAAGTCGTATACAGGTACAATATACATCTGCTATTAGGCTACAATACAATCTACCAATACGACGTATTGGTATTGTTCTACTCAATATAAATAATCAGCACATACACATTCTTTAATATAAGTTAATTAGTAGGACAAAAATATTTTTCTATGAGAGAAAGGATTAAATTAAAAAAAAGTAATGACGCTAGTAAAGTTTTAATCCTGATAACATAATCTTATCAAAATGTGATAAAGATTTTAACTTTATTATCTATAAAGTAAATTGTCAACTCTTTTTTATTAACAAGTATACATTTTGACTTAATAAAAAACTTTTAATTAAATTATATGAACAATAAAAAAAAAGAATAGGAAAAAATGGAAATCTGAAAACTATTTTTAAGCTATTTTTCTTTGTTATTGATAAGATCAGAGTTTCGAGATCTTCATTCTGTTTGACCTATATAAGATTGTCGCGTAGGATGTTTTTATCTCCTAAAATATTACTATAAGTTTTTTTCTCTCATGATATTTTTTAATCTTGTATAGTCAGTCGCTATTTGGTGATGGTATTTATCTTTTATAAAAAAAGCTAAAATTAAAATCATAACCATTTAAAATAGCTTTTGATTTTGAGAAATGGAAACGGTATGGAAGTTTACGTTAATTGACGCAATTTTCTCATCTGTCGGAGTTTTTATTTGTGGCATTGGTATATTTATTTTGGTTAAAGTTAAAAAAAATAGAATCGATAGAACACAATGGTACATTATTACCAATCTTTGTATTTTTGACGTTTGTTCTTGTGTTACTATTGCAATAAGCTCTTCGCTCTATCTTTCAAATAGTATGCGTCAACTCTCCATTTTAAATATATTCCAATATATCTTCATTCTTGGTTACTATGAAGCAACATTATGGTTGGTGTTTGACCGATACTTACACATTAAGCTAAACTTAAAATACCATCAATATTGGTCCAAAAAAAAAACAGCAGCGTTTACTTTAATATTATGGTTTTTTTCAATACTTGCTTCAATCTTGTTTGAAGTTTTTAAAATACAATGTGTATATAGTATATTGGTACTTTTTGATATAATTATAATTATTTCTTCAACCTTAGTATATGGGTTTGCATTAAAAGTATACCGAAGTTCAAAATTAAAGAAACGGTCTTTTAATGCTCGAAGACCTGTTTTCAAAGGATTATTGGTATCATCTCTGATATTATTTTCATACGCTTTATTAGTGGTTATTCCTGATATCTTGACTCTTTGTACTTATAACAGTATGAACAGTTGGAACAGTTACAAATTTTCGTATATAAACTGTAGCTATATTGTTGCCATGTGGTTTGATGCAGTGGTGTATGTTGTTGTTTCTCCTCAATCACTAATTTTTCTAAAAAATAGAAGATTGAGTTTTTGGAGCAGCAGTACAACTAGTAAAAGTAAAAACAGCGGAAAACCTTCTGTGGTTTCAATTGCAAAATAAAAATGTTTGCTTTTAGATTTAATTGAAAACATTTTTTTGTGATTGTGTACTTGAATCAACCTAAAAATAAGAAACAGATATAATAGAATCAACACATATGACATTAATGTTTATTAGTATATTATGTTATGTAGTATAGTGAATAAAATGAGAAAATATTGGGAAAGAAATAAAAGTTTCTTTAGTATGTTTTGCGTGAAAAACTTCAAAAGAGTTAAAACGAATAGAGTCAAAAAAAACCTATTAATTAAGTACTTTAGTCATAGTTTACATAATTATTATAAATATTTACAACAAATATAAAAATTAAATGCCTTGTTTTGAGTTTTTTTTTTTATTTGTCTTTACGCCCATGGACCTCACAAATAGTGTAAACGGCAAGGCAATAATGTTTTACGTCATATAAAATTAGGAAGAATGACAATTATATAGCTTTAATATAAAAAGCATAATAGCCACCCAAATGGTAATCAAAACAACTTTTAATAACAATTTTATAAAACTATTGTATAATTTATTAGAAGTATAAAGTTAATCTTCTGAAACATTGTGATCCGAATATGCGTGTTCAATCCAAAACAAGTTAATCCAATCAAATTACATCTATAATACTTCTGGTAATACAGCTATAAGTAACTTCAGGATAATAACTTAAAACTAAATTGCGTCGTGTTTTATGATAGAAACATTTTTTGCATTTTTGTAGATTACTTAAGTTTTGATACAAGTGACGATTTAACTTCCGAATACAATGCAAATCGAACGAAAATTACTTTTCAACACACTTGATCTGCATCTGGTATTTTATTTTCTGAGTTCTTGATTACTTTTTGCACGGAAAGAGTTTTTTTAGAGACGGGTCACGATTCGTAATAGTAACGTTACCAAAACTTGACTATATGTATTATTACTGGGTCTATTTATATTTTTTATTTTTAATAAAGCCTCGCATAGGGAGGAAGTTCACATATCTGTGAGATGAAAAAAGACTATTATCACACCTCATCCACAGCGATAACTGCTAAAATTGTGTTACATAAATAAAAAACTTTCCAGCTATCATAATCTGAAATGCTTTTGAATGAAATTAGTTTTGTTTCGGTACTTAGCGAACTTTTCAAATACTTAAGGGAAGATTTTAAATGTCATTCATTTTAAAAACTTATTTACCATTACTAATTAAATAAAATAAAACCAATGTGCTGAACCAAAAGAATTGATAAGACGTGCATAAATAAGTCTAAGATTTCAGACTTTAATTTCAAACCCCAGACTTATACAATTATATAATATACATATAAACAATATTTACAATACGTAAAAACTTTTGAAAAACGTAAAAAACAAAAAACTTTGAAAAATTTATAAAAATAAATATTCTGGATTATATGTAGGTTTAACATAACAATAACCTATGTGGGCTGAGTTTTTACATACATCTGTTCAAAGATGGCGTGAATATCAACTTTAAAAAAAAAAAGCTTTATTAAAATTATATTGATTTGGTCTCAACACCCCCTCCTCTATCCTCTCTGTTGTCAATCGTTGTCAAACTTTTCAACACTCCTACCTCTTCTAGCTACTGACATCATTTATGAATGGTTCATAAAGTAACAAAATGTTTAAATATCTGTTAATAGATAAAAATTCAAATAAAAAAATTTTTATTTGCATTTTTATCAGAGGAGTATTATTGAATGAAAAATAAATAAAACATTTTTTTTTAATTTTTGATATTTATAAAATATTTGGTCAACTGACAAAAACAAGTTATTGATTAGTTTAAAAGAGCTGGCTGTCAAATATTTTTTAGTTTACCACTGGTTACAGCATGCAATAAAATGAGAAAGTTTCTTTATTCTATTTTCTTTGAATCAGCTTATGAAATCAAAAGTACTTCTGCTTTACTATTGAAGATAATAAAGTATAAAATTTTCAAGTTTCACCTCAGGAAACTTGGCAAAGAAACGGTCAAGGTTGAAGCAACGACATCATTACAATTAAACCCAAAGAAAATGAAACATATATTGCCCCATATTTTTTTTATTGCAAATTTTATCTTTTTATTGGTGTTATGACTCCTGGAAAATTGATGGTGGTTGTGTGATGGTAGAACGTTCAAAGAAGTTCAAAGTTCAGTTTTCATTACGGCTCTAGTAGTATCGCATTTAACCTTTTTCTCCACGCACCGGCATCGTTTGACAAAACTCGTGTTTTAGAGCTAGAAAGTTGTAAGAGGGTTGTAACAGCAGTTAAAAAACAAAAAAAAACATTTATGGAAGCAAACTATTAGAAAACATCTAGTTTGCGGATGGTGCTGCACGATGATTTCTGTGATTCCATTTTTTGGGAAAAAGTCAACTTTTTTAAGTATAAAAAATGATTTTTTTTAATGTAGCATCATAAAATAAACCCTTCAAAGTGTAAATAAACATAGTCTGTTTTGAATATAGTAGCTCAGTTTGTTTATTTTATGCACTCAATATGAAAATATTTTTTATCAAAGCTTACAGCGAGTAAGGGTATAAGTGAGTACTAAGCGTATAATCGAGTAGTAAGCGTATAAGCGACTAGTAAGCGTATAAGCGAGTAGTAAGCGTATTAGTGAGTAGTAAGCGTATAAGTGAGTTAGCGAGTAAGTGACTAGTTAAATTAATAATGGGTTACTTTTTTATCAATTAATACTTTTATTTGCTGTAAAGTAAATTACTTTTGTTAAGGTACTTTTACCTTTTTAAAAATAAATAATTAAGTTGAAGTTATTGCATTAATGCATTATTACATTTTGCATTATAAAATAATTAAGAGCCATTATCTGAGAAATATAGGCAAAATAAGCAAATTCCTAAAGTGATGTCTTCAAATTGTCTTTATTCTTAGATTTTTGTAAAAAATAATGAAAATAGGCCACTGTTTATATATTTTTTCGAAAGTTCCTATTAATTGGGGAGATATATTTTACCTAATTTGTTAAAATATTTGTGCATAGAGTGCAATTGCAACTTTGAAGGGCATTTTTTTTTCATTTTATTTCTCCGCGTAGATTTCTACAGTAAAAATAAAAATTCAATACCGTTTCACTTTTGATGTCTAGAAATCACGATTTAAAACCGCTAAATTTGAAATTTTACACGTACTTGAGCATTAGTATTATGTATAAGTTAATTGATTTCCTTATACACGAATCTTCAAACATCTGAAAAAATCCATGTGCTAAAGCGACAAAAAGTCTATAGAAGTCTTAGAAGTAGTCTTATTATGCCATACTTTAAACTTTCAAAATACCCTAGCAACAGTATAGATATACCTAGCAATGGTTGCTTTACGTAGTGAATAATTAGTGCTCTAATTAAAAATTAAGATTAAAGACATTTTTATAACGGAACTCTACGAGAGAGCTTAATGAAAAATATTTTCTAAGCTTTTTTAACGTAACAAAATACTTAATAGATTTATGAAATGCGATGGCAAAAAAGAAAAATATCTTTTAATAAGACTACCAATTTGGTGTGCTATTTGTATTAATATAATTTCTACACAGCAAATTCCCATTAGACAATAATTTTTTATTTGCTTTAAACAATCATTATTGATTGCTACATAAATAATTCCCTTTGGATAGTTATTTGTAAAACCATCTTTAGACAACCTTTAATAATTGCTTTTGATCAACTCGATAAGAAAACTGGAATTTGGTTAAAAGATTTTTGTCAGAAAATTTTCCTGCTAATTTGATGCTGGAAACACTTTATTGACTGCAGAAAATCTTTATAAAACTCTTCATAATGGTAAAGGAATTCGAAATGTTGATGCTACTCAAGTCAGAATAAACACCAAAGCCTTTATTTTACCAGGACCCTATTTGGTTCCCAGTATAAGCAGTTTCCATTTTTTTAGATTTTCCCTGATCACATATTAATATGGAGATACATCCGAATTGGTTAGGGTAAAACATGAAACTATACAAATGTGACATTCCATACTTCAGTTGAAATTGTTGAGCCTTTTAGTTAAACTAGCAAAAATTATATTGCGCCAATAATTTCAAAGAAAATGTTGTGTTGATAAAATTGTTAACACTCTCAGGTTTTGTACACAATGTGGTTGCGCTAAATCATTTTTCGATAATGATTCATTAGAAGAACATATGCTATCAGAAAACCACAGTTTTTAATCTGTAAAGAAATCTATGCTAGACAAAGCAAGACTTATATCAACAAAATGGAAATTTCGAATCTAAATTCTTTTGACTATCTTCTGTTATTCTATTCTGTCATTAAAGGAGGGATTGAAAACTTCACTAACATCACTGGACAGGCATTATTAAGAAGAAAAGTATTTAGATATTCTTCAAAGCAAAAATATTGTTTATGCAGATATTTATGCCTGGAAAAAGAAGGTGAGAAGAAAATGCATCCAGCAGCTCAGAACACAGTTAAAGCTGAGTGATTATGTGACAACTCAACAAGTTCAATCGCTGTTCTCTTGTCAAATAAATTAACTTGTATATTTACTAATAACCAAAGTATGTATATAAACAATTTTAAATGTAACTTCATTCTTTTCTTTGGATTTAAGATAAATATTTTGCGATTTCCTTCATGTTTCGAGTATATTTTTTTAGATGGAGTAAACAAAAAAGAGCAGGAAAGCTGGTAACCATTTTTGTGAAGAGTTTAATCTAACTGAAGTCGGGATTGATGCTACTGATGATAAAAGATGTGCAACTAAAAAATAAGGGTAATGATTTAAACAATGATATTCAGCTGATAGCAAAGGAGTAAGCTGCTGATATTTAAATTAATAATTGGGTTGTTATTGAACATTATATGCAATGGTATCCTTCAATAATTTAAAATGTAGGACTTTCTAACTTTTTAAAAGGACTTTCTAAACTTTATTTTTTGAGTATTAGATCTCTTTTACTAAGATCTATAACTATTAATTTATTAATCACATTATTTAGACGTAAGAAATATTCAGGCACCAATGATTAGAAGTTGTTTTAGAATTTTGAACTCCACAAGAATTTTTAACTCAACTATTAGGTCATTGACGATGATATTTATGTTTCTCATAAAGGATATTCTGCTGCACCTGGTAAAAACTATTTCTAGTGTCTATCAATGAAAATTTCTTCCAAAACTTATATTTTGACATTGCTTGAATACAAGCTAAAGGCCACGATTGTTAACCAAGGCCACGATTGTTATGGGTAATCTAACAAGGCGCATTAACCGCAAAATCCTTTTTTGGCAGCTTACTCCTTACTCTTGCGTGCATATTATTTTTTATGTAAAAAAGAATATATGTTTTAGTAGGTTTTAAAAAATAATTAAAGAATTTATGTGTAATTCATGGCAGTGGGTAATGCTAATGCTCAAAGTGCGTGTGAAATTTCAAATTTAGCGGTTTTAAACTGTGATTTTTTTTTTTTGTTCTTTTATTTCTTCACAATGACTATTACAATAAAATAGTTGAAAGAAAAATGTATATTAATAAACAATTACAAATTTTGTTGCATATAAAATAAGAACGCGGAGACTTGCAGAAGATCTGATGATATTGTCATCAAGAACCGCTTACAATCATTACGTGTTTAAAACAATTTTGTAATGTGTATAAAATAAATAAGACAGTCAAATAAAGTATATAAAACGAAAGTTAGATGTAAAAATTAACGTTTTATATAAATACTTAGAATACAAGACTTGATAGGTATAAAATGTATAAATTAAATTAATATGATACACAAAAATAAAATTAATAAAAAAAAATTTAAGTATACAAGTATATAGTCAAATAAATATTTTTTATATAAGAATTCGTAAAAACATTATAAATAAAACAAAATAACTAAATTTAAAAATATATAAGTATGATTTCAATAGAGAGAATGATACTTTTTAATTTCCTTTTAAATGCGAAAAAGTTCCAGTCTTGAGAAAAATCAAAATGTTTCAAAACTAAATTGTTCCATAGAAACGCCCCTCGAAAAGAAATACAAAACTTGCCTAAATTGGTTCTGAAAACTGGTTGAAGAAGGAAATTATCATTTCGTAAATTATATTTATTTTTTTCTTTTAAGGAATATAAATTGTGAAAAGAAACCGGAGCTGTACGAGTTTTACATTTAAACATAAAACACAGTACACTAAAAATATTTAGTTGAAATATATTTAAAGTATTCATTTCAATAAAAAGAGGCTTAGCATGTGAAAAACGGTCTTTAAAATTAATAAGACGTGCAGCATGTTTCTGTTGATGATGAAGAGGTTCTAATTTACTTTTATTAACACTACCCAAAGCCGCATTCGCATAGTTTATGTGGCAATGAATGAATGAGTGGTATAGTTGAGTTAAAATATATTTATTTAACATGCCTCTTACTTTATATAATATACCTATACTTTTCGAAATTTTGCAGATGATGTTTACGATATGTTTTTTCCATGTGAGATTTTCATCAATTGAAACCCCTAAAAAGTTTGTACATGTTGCTCTCTTAATTAGAACGCCATCAATAAGAAGAGGAGGAAGCTCGATTGGAAGTAGACATTTTTTAGAGTTAGAATGAAAAAGAGACCATTTTGTTTTTTTAATATTCAGAGAAAGTTTGTTTGATTTAAACCATAGAAAAACTTTCATTAGTTCATTGTCCATACAAGAAAATAGTGTCGTTATGTCGCTATGAGATAAAAAAAAAATTGTGTCTTCAGCAAGCATAACTGTCATCAAATTGAATGCTTCATAGAGGTCGTTTATGTAAATGAGAAAAAAAAGAGGTCATAGTACAGATCCATGAGGAACTCCGCAAGTTATTTCAAATAATTGAGATCGTGATGATTGGTCGAAATCAACTTCAAGACATCATAAAGTGAAACCATATTGAGTTTTTATTTTTACTGAAGAAATCTACCCTGAGTAGCAAAAAAATAAAATAGGAATGCATCTCTAAAATTCATCATGCTAAAACTACCCTTTAAAGTACCAATTGCACTCTATGCACAATTTTTTTTACAAATTGGGTAAAATTTATGAACCCATGTTCTCCCCAATTACTAGGAATTTTCAAAAAAAAAATTAACGGTTGCCTAACTTCATTATTTTCTACAAAATATATAAAAACGAAGACAATTTGATGAGTTAAATACAGACATCACTTCCAGACTTTGCCCATATTTCTTAGATAATGGGTCTTAATGCATTACTATATTAATTATATTAAACCAAATAAAACGTATAAAGTATATCTACATTCAAAGATTTTTTCTAAATTTTGAATTCATTTTTCTTCAAACTATTTTTTGCTGGATTAAACTTACTTGGTTTTTAGAAATACTTTCCTTTTTTTAAAACTTGCCTACAGTTGCCCCAATTAAATGCAAATATATTTATTTTATATCTATTTGTTTTTAGTGATGCATTGTTTCAAGTACGAGGATTTATTTAAAGTGTAGCTAGAAAAGAAAGATTAAATTTAGAAAAGCTAAATATGATATATAAGATCACATATCAATATGATATCACGTCGTTCAAGTAGTTAGAATTGGTCAGACAGAAGTTAGTAAATATTATTATTAAAAAGAAAATTTGTTGTTTGTCAGTTTTTCTTTATAAAATAGGCAAAAAATTGAAGAACAATGGACAGGTATAAAAGTAACGATTCAGATTGGTTGAGCTAAGAAATTACATTATTTAATGATGCAATTCTATCAATGTCATTTTGTCAGTCAATTCCATCAAGACCTTTTGGACAACCAAGTTTATCATATAACAAAAAGCTTGATCTGGCAAAAAGATTGAAAGCATCAGAATTATGTCAAGAAAACATCTCTGATGTTGCAAGCAGCAGGTATGGCTGTACGTAAGCAAAAGAAACCCGACTTAGCGTTGTTTTAACAGTAGTCCATCTTGGGCTATCTAAATTTAAAAAAATTATTTTTCAAAGAAAAAAATAGACGGTTTTTAAACAGTTAAAGAAATTGATTAATCTTGGATTTCAATTTAAGTAATCAACAATATCAGATTAATAGACAAGAACAGTTTCTTGTCTATTCATCTGATATTATAATTTGTATCCTGATTACAAAGAGATTTATAAATGTAAATTGGCTTCAAGACCAAATGTTATCTCCATTTTCAATATCGTGGCGCAAGTAACTTTTAAAAATTTTTTTGAACTCATGATCATGAGTATTGTACAACTAAAAGAGAAAGTCACCACATGCTATCACCTAATACTAATCTAATTTATGCAGAGATAATATTTATTTACGGTTTTGATGGTAGTTTCTGTTATTCAACCTATAAAAAACTTTAATGCTTCTGGCAGTTACTCTGATTTAAATTTATTTTTTACAACTGTTACACCACTCCGTTTGAACTCAGAAGATAATGCGATCTTATGGAACAATTGTTTTTCTGTGCAGTTTTCTAGACTGCTAAAATTTGAATACATAAAGGAATCCAAGGAGTACATTTGAAAAAAATAAACATGATATTGACGGACAAATAATAAGTTAAAGGCATCACCAATTTTTTTGTCTCATAATAAAAATTTTGAAGTTTTACATAAATTTTCATTTAAAGTCAGATCTTTTTCATGGACAACATGAATTAGTTTCCAGGATACTTTTCAGACTTTAACTGTAATGTCGTCTTTAAATCCAATACACTCTAATGGGGGAGACAAGAACTTAATTTGATTCAGCATATCATTTCTCACATTTTTAATTAAATGTACAGCATCATAGAAAAAATAAACTTTTGTATAATGGAATAAAATGAGAGGTGGAATTCCATATTCCAATAAAGTGGAATAAAATGAGAGGCTATCAAAGCCATTTTCATTTATGATTCAATTTATTAAATGCAAAAACAATAAAATGAAAGTTATGCAAAATAGTTTGCACATCAAAGAAACCATATAAAAACGTTAAACAAAAGGCTTTGATTTAATATTTTTAAAACAAAAGCATTTTAACTGATACTTCAGTCAGAAATGAAATTTGTTCCTTTATAGAAAAACACTCCTAAAACAAACAAACCAGGAAATAAAAATCATCACAAAAGATAAAGAAGCTAAGAACTACTTGTTTATGAACAATTCACAAAAATCTACTTCACGACTTGACTTTGACAATTAATGATTGCATAAAATAGAAACCTTAGTAACCTTAATGATTGCATAAAAGAGAAACCTTTGTAACCTTAGTAAGTAACCTTATAAACTTTGCTGTCTAAAATAAATAAAACATAAGTAAAAACTTTAAACTTCCTACAATAATTATATGTTTTTATTTTTGTGTTTTTTTATTTTTATGATTTTACTATTTGTGTTTCTTCATTCGTAATTTAAACGTTGCGTTTTTGTTTTTATTAAATAAACGAAAATACTTGACTAGCTGTTCATTTTTCACTAGAAAAAATTTTTTTTTATAAAAAATGTACAACTAGTGGAGCTATATATCTCAAAGACTTAACTACAAAAATGCGTGTTTTGAGGTTTATCTTTGAAAATTCTATTACCAAATAAATTGTTTTTATTCTTTCTGCTAAATGAAATGTTTTTTAAATACAAATTTAAATAATAAAAGTATGCTTTGTATTATGGGAGAGATATTCATAAAATCTGAAATTGCGTTTATCTCAAAATATATTTTTGTACTTACGCACTTGTGATCCTAAGCCTCCGTTATATTATATACTAGTGCAAAACTTAAGGTTCAGTGGAAACCTTGTACAAACATTGAAAAGATCTTTTTAAAAATTTATATTTTATTATTTGACCTATTAAAAATGGTCTAGGCTACACGATTATTACCAATCAAGCGTAAGGCTAATTGCAAGCCAGTTGAAGACTCACTAGCTCAAAAGCTAAAACAATCTAAAATTTAAAGAGTGATTAGAAGACAATAATAACCTTTCAAGGTTATAATAGCAATTTAAGTAATAAATAAAAAAACATACTTAGTATGGCAAGAGTTCAAAGTGTTTAAATGTAAATTTGAGACATTAAATACAGTTTACTTTATAGTGCTATTAGTTATAATTACATTTTTTACTAAAAATGTTTACCAGCTGGTACTAAATACTCACTAGCACAGCCTTTTTTTGTCAAAGTTGTTTATACCCATGCTGCACCATTAAGTATACTAAAACCTTCTGTATTTGAGTGCATTATGTTGCTAACAACTTTACCTAACTAACTAAACATTTAAAACATGTAAATAAATAGGTATTAAAACCTATAAACATATAAGTAAAAACGTTTTTATAAACAAAAATGTAACTCAAGCGTTGTTTCCTTGGAGTCCTCATACTTACACTTATATTATAGTATTAGTTATTTATAATTTAAGTGTCTACTCTGCAATCTAGTATATAGCAAAGTACCTTATATATAACTGTTTGCATCTTTCATTTCACAAAATTTATTTACAACCATAAAAGCAAATCTGATGAATGACATCACATTTACATATCCAATCACAGCTATTGTTTAGGAAGATCCAAACATCAGCTGTTAAATTTCTCAACTGAGGCCATTGTTGTAGAGTTAGTTAAAAAATATTAACATGGCAGAATTTAAAGCATTTTTTTCTTCAAACGACAAGAAAAATAAGATCTTCAACATTTTAAAATCTTTTATTTTTTGTTTTAACAGTTTTACATTTGTATGCTTAAAATACTAACAACTTTAGAATACTGCTCTCCAGTTTGGTTCCACATCAAACTATAATGATAATGTCTCTCAAAAATGTTCTAGAATATTTACCAAATACAATAATATTTCTAACCTCAGTAAACTACTGAAGTAAGCACTTTATTATTATTTTATTAAACTGTTAAGCTGACTATATCTAGTTGGTTTAGACTCCTCAGGATTAGACTTTTGAAACATGCTAAACCTAAAATATTTTGTTTCAAAATTTAAATTCTAGTTTCAGTTTGCATAAACTGCTTAAATCTCTGCAATTATTGGCATTTTAGATGAATTTAAACTTTCGTTGTTTGCTTTCAAAATATCTTTAAAAAAAAAATTATTACTTGTATATTTTACTTAGACACTTATTCTTTCAAAAGACAGTCTATGCATTGGCATCGAAAATGTTTTACAAAATATCCCATTTAATTGTATGGATTGGTTGTAAATGGCTTTTTGTTATAGCTGTTTTAAATGAGAAAATTACCAATTCACCAGGTACAAAGATAATATTTTTTTTAACAAAAGAATATTAAATTATGAAAGAATACTAAATGCTTTTATGATAATTATTTTAATGATATTTAATAAAAAATGTGAATATAAATTGCACGATAATAAAAAAATAGGTTTTATAAATAAAATAACGAAGACTATACTCTGTTTTTTTTTGTTGTTCCTTTTGTTTTTTGATACATTTTAAAAAGTATTTTGTTAAAGAATATAAAATTTACAAGATAAGAAAGATTTTTAAAAAATTTATAAGAAAGAAAAGCAGTGAATAATTAATTGTTCATTTGAAGATATAGCAAAGAATGCTAATACCATTAAGTTGAAATACATTTAATGCAGTCATTTTTCTTAATAGAGAGTAAAACGTTAACTAAAATTTGTTAAACGTGCCTCTAATGACTATGAAAAGGTTCAAGTTTTTATTAATATTTGCCTATGAAATATTTGCATTGTTAATATGGCTATAAAATAAAAAGAAATAAAATTGAGTTGGAGTTTTTTTATTAAAAACCTAAGTTTACAAAAATTCATATACTTTTTGATGTTTTATTACATCTTGTTAGATAAATTCTTTATGTGGTTTTTTTTTCATGTAAGATCATCAGCGTTAACATCTAAGCAAATTTTAGCATTTGCTGTATTTATTTCACTATCATCAATAAATAGGTATAGCATTTCGTAGTCTTTTTTTTAAAATGATTTTAAGAATAAATTTGTATCGTCTGCAATAAATTTTTTTAATAAATCGAATTTGCAAGATCGTAAAAGGTAAACGTTTCTTAGAGCGCCTAAATAACCAGCGACTAAATAAATCATAAATTTTATTTAAGCAAATCTCAAGTTTGATTTTTTTGTATGACGTCTGAGTAATGACGTAAACTCCCAATAGACTACTTATGATAATACATTTTGGCATAGTTTTGCAATTTGTTGTTCCCATAATTTCGAATGTTATGGGAACTTTTTTTTTGTAATAATTTACATAATTCTATTGCGTAATTTTCTAAAACAAGATACCAATAAAACATTAAATAAACTTTTGAAATTCTGTCTAAACGCAAACGGCTAATATCACCATCGTTGTTAGCATTTTGTATTAACTGTATATTTACTTTGTTTGCTTTAAAAATACCTTGTATAAATTTAAAGAAAGTACACATTTCATATTTCACAGGATTATCGTGATAATTTTTATAAGATTTTTGATCTGACCTCTCATATTTAGCTTCATTCTGGTCGTTTATTGAAGTTTGTATTTTAACTGTAATTATAATAAGTTAATTGTAATTTTTTCAAAAACTTTAATCTTTTACTTTTTTTAAATTTAAAGCGTCCAATGACTCCTAATTAATCTTAGGCTAGATTAATTTGTCATTGGATAACTTAATCCGGGCTTCATTGCATTATACATTTTTTAAATGTGTCATGTTAAATTAGATAAAATCAAATTTATAAACCTATTATTAGGTTTTGGCGATGTATTATCTTAGATTTTGGCGATGTAGCATTTACTGGTAGTTTACTAGTTGTGTGCCTGGTGAAAATTTTAAAGTTGTTTTTTAACTTTTAAGCTATTAGGAGCAAAGTTTTTTTTTTTAGCCCATTTTTTTATATTTTGTGCAGTGCCTACAATCAACTGAAAATAACTTCAAAAAATTAACTCTTAAAGGCTTAAGAAAAAAATTATAAGACCGATGTCACGATGTGACCGATGTCACGATGTAACCGATGTCACGATGTGACCGATGTCACGATGTGACCGATGTCACGATGTGACCGATGTCACGATGTGACCGATGTCACGATGTGACCGATGTCACGATGTGACCGATATCACGATGTGACCGATGTCACGATGTGACCGATGTCACGATGTGACCGATGTCACGATGTGACCGATGTCACGATGTGACCGATGTCACGATGTGACCGATGTCACGATGTGACCGATGTCACGATGTGACCGATGTCACGATGTGACCGATGTCACGATGTGACCGATGTCACGATGTGACCGATGTCACGATGTGACCGATGTCACGATGTGACCGATGTCACGATGTGACCGATGTCACGATGTGACCGATGTCACGATGTGACCGATGTCACGATGTGACCGATGTCACGATGTGACCGATGTCACGATGTGACCGATGTCACGATGTGACCGATGTCACGATGTGACCGATGTCACGATGTGACCGATGTCACGATGTGACCGATGTCACGATGTGACCGATGTCACGATGTGACCGATGTCACGATGTGACCGATGTCACGATGTGACCGATGTCACGACGTGACCGATCTCACGACGTGACTGATGTCACGATGCGACAAGTTTGTAAGTTTTTCCATTGCTCTTAAGTTTATTCTGAAAATTAAATCTTTAATTTAATTTTTTATTTAATTTTTGGTTTAATTATCGACTTATTGTTAATTTAGTTTTTAGTTTTTTCTTATCATTTTTATATTTTGTATATATTAGTGATACAGTTATTGGTACCTTAGCAGTATTTTGACCATATTTCTTTACAAAAATTGTATAAGTATATTTGAAACTTTAAATTAACGTAAAAATTTGAGTCACAGTTATATATTACAAAACATTAGAGATTCATAGTCGTAAGTTATTCAACATAAGAAGTATATTTGTAATCACAAGATATTGCCACTAATGACTCAAATTTAAATTCAGATCTGGAAAACTTTTTTTTTTTTTTTTAAGTTTTTTTTTTTGCCGTTTAAAAATATACATTCCGTAATTTACTAACAAAATATAAATTTAGCAGGGGCGAGAAGAAGACTAATATGTCTTATCACCAAGCCCCTTTATAAATTCCGTAAATATAAAGTTTAATTTTAAAATAAGAAACTTCGTTAAATTTATAAAATAAACAAATGTACAAAAGTGGTAAAATAATAAATAAAACATCTATTAATAAAAATAAAAAATAAAAAATTGAAAAATTAGCTAGAAGCGCTATAGGCTTAGCAAAAAACAAAAACAATAAAAATATATATATTAGGATATAAATAAATTTAACTCAGTCTTTTTCTAAAATTAGTATACTTTTCATGTATTTGATAGATAAATCATAATGTAATTTCAGAAATAGTTTTGTGGTAAATCATTCTTTATTAATAGCTGTCTTAGTTTTGTCTTAAACTCATTAAGCATTGTTAGAGTTTTAAGTTCAGTTGAAAGTATTTTATTCCATGCCTTTGGTCCTCTTATTGAAATTGAAAAATCAGTTGCTGCATAATAACTTTTGGGCTGTATATATCTGTTATTTGAATATCTAGTTAGATATTTGTTTTCCTTTATTTTGAATAACGGGTTAAATATTTTTGGAATGATACTTTTATTAATTTTGAACATAAAAATTAGGAGATGATAAATATTTATTTGGTAGATATTTAGTATATTTAAGTTAATAAATAAGGGTCGAGAGGGTGTATAGCGGCTTTTATTGGATATAATTCTGTTAGCATGTTATAGCATGCCGATGTTCCTTGATATTTTACCTTCAATATATTTTATCTGACATCTCCAAGTTACATTTTCGTCCAGGAGTACGTCTAGAAATTTTAATGATACCTCTCTTTTTATTTCATAATTGTTAATACAAAGATTTGGAAGTTTTAATGGAATTTTGTCTCTTTCATGATAGCGATGGAAAAAAGTATATTTTGTTTTTATTACATTTAGAGATAATTTGTTTGCTCTAAACCATTTAGAAAGATATTGAAGTTCTATGTTTACAGTTTTAAATAAGATTTTTATGTCATTGTGAACATAAAATAGATTAGTATCATCTGCAAACAAGATTGAGTCTAATATATTACAAGATTTACTTAAGTCGTTGATATAAGGTAAGTATGGGTATTAAGGCCCGGCGGGTAATAAGGCCCACTAATCCAAACTTAGGGAAAAAGTAAATTGTGAAACTTTTTTTCGACATTAAAATATTAGAGTTATCTGGTTTTATCACTGGCAGCAAAAAAAAATCAGCATTTCTTTACATTTTCATTTTTTTAGGTGGGCCTTAATACCCATACTTATCTTATATTAGAAATGAGAGCGGTCCTAATATAGAGCCTTGAGGTACTCCACAAGTTATATTCATATTGTTAGTTTTATTGCAATTATGAGAAATGTATTGCTGTCTATTTGACAGGTAGCTTTTAAACCATTTAAAGTTTGAGTGTTTAATACCATAGTTTTTTAGTTTGGTTAATAATATATTATGATTTACAGTGTCAAAAGCCTTACTGAGATCAATAAACACGCCTAAAGTATATTTATTTTCATCAAAAGATTTCAGAATATCGTGAACAAGATAGGCAATTGCCTGATCAGTGGAGTGACCGTTTTTGAATCCGAATTGTTTATTATAAAGGATGTTATTAATATCTAAGAAATGGTACAATCTTTTATACATATTATGTTCTAGTATTTTTGAAAAACATGGTAGTATTGAAATAGGTCTGTAATTTGCGACACAAGTTGCATCTCCAGATTTTAGAACTGGTATTACCCTGGCCACTTTTAGTTTGTCAGGAAAGATACCTTGTTCTAATGAAAGACTGAAAATGTGCAAAAGCGGAGTTTTTAAATAAAATATTGATTTAATTATCATATTGCTACTTACATCATCAACTCCATTACCTTTATTTGATTTTAATAAATTTACAGCATCAAGTAGTTCTTGTTCAGATAACTTATTATTTTCCATGAGATCATTATTAGAGGTCAAATATGACTCGAAGCTAGTTTTGCTGTTTTCTACTTTGGAAGCCAAACTCGGGCCTGTATTAACAAACTCATGATTGAAAGAATTAGAAATTAACGTTTCATTAGTAATTTCACAATTATTTATAATGAGTTTTTTGGGAAGTTCATTAGCGCTTATGTTTTTTTTTTCCTATCACCTCTTTCATGATGCGCCACATTTTTTGTGCATCATTTTTGCAGTTATGTAATTGGTTCGTATAATACTGTTTTTTCGAATACTTTATAACTGTCTCGAAAAGACGTTTGTAATTTTTATATTTTGTTTCATTTTTATAAGTTCTTTTTTTTATAAATTTTTCGTACAAACGTTTTTTTTTTTGTGATGACTTTATTATTCCCGCCGTTATCCAGGGATTCTGATGGGATTTGGTTTTGATTAATTTACTAATAAAAAGGGAAAGCTTCATTATAGTGGTCTTGAAATATGCAATGAAAAATATTATAAGCTTCCTAAGCATTTTTAGTTTTTAAAATAGTTTCCCAGTTTGTTGTGGATAACAGATTCATAAAAGTCATAGTGGATGTATAATTAATTATTCGCTTTTTAATTTCTTTTTTTTCCTGATATTTTATTGATGCTTTTTTGTAAAATTATAAAAACCGGAAAGTGGTCTGATATATCAGTGACAAAAATTCCAGTCTTAACTTTTATGTTTTTGAAATTGTTTATTATGATTTGATCGATCAGTGTAGCACTATTTTTTTGTTATGCGAGTTGGTTTATTAATTGTTGGAATAAAACCATTTTGAAATATAATATTAGTAAGATTTCTGACGTTTTTATTATTTTCATAATCGAGAAAATCTAAATTGAGATCGCCTACACAATAAATTAGCTTGCCATAAGTATCTTTTTTTGTAATTAAACCTTTAAAGTGTTTGCTAAATGCTTTTATATTACCTGAAGGCGGTCTATATATGACGTGCAGAATTACGTTTTTGCTGGCATCGTTTAAGACCTCAACGGTTAGTAACTCAAAATCCTTTGTTTTTGAGCATATTTCTTTACGCAGTTTAAAATCTAAAGAGTTATGTATAAAAATGCACACTCCACCTCCTATTTTTTCAGATCCTCTTATTTGATGAATAACTTTATAATTATTAAGTTGAAAGTTAGAGTTATTTTCGATTTCTTTATTCCTGCACCATGTTTCTGTTAGACATATAATTTGAAATTTTATTTTAACGCTAAACAAAAATTCTTTAAGTTTATCAAAGTTTTTTTGTATACTCCTTATATTTAGATGCATAATGGATAGTGCATTAACATCAATGTTGCCAATGAGCGTTGAAATGTTCGAGTTGTAATAATAAGGGTTTATATTTTCCTCTCCATCCCCATCCTTAAAAAAACTAATGTTTAATTCAGGGTTATTTTCGAAAAGTATATTTTTGTTTCTTAGGAAAGCTTAAAGTTTATTTATGTCATTATTATTGCCATTATTATTGGATGAGTAATTTTTTGCATTAAAATTAGATAATAAATTAGTTTCCATTTTAAAATAAGAATTTAAACAATAAAATAACAAATAAAAAACATTTACTTTTCTTTGGGAGTCCATTCGCGAATGATTTACTTTTCTTTGGGAGTCCATTCGCGAACGACTCACGTCATTCGCGAATGGACTCCTGGCACACGTGACGCAAATTTAAGTTGAAATCAGAAAACTTAAAGATAATACCTTTTTTGATGGTTTTGTATTGAATATTGTTTATAAAATAAATACAGTTACATAAGCAATAGTAAATAAATAAACGTATTAAATAATAAAATATTTTTTTTAGCAACAAAATATTAAGGAATTCACTCCGAGATGCCATAAAACGTTTTTTATATTGGCATATTTTTTTGGTCAGCGAAAGTTGTTAAAAAGATTTTTTTCAGAGATACAATTTAAGTTTAAAGCGCGATTACATACATCATAAATCATCCACAACTTTTATCTTTTTTTCTCTTTATAACTAGCTTTGCATGCATATTAAACCCAGTTTTTTACCTTAAACTGAAAAATTCTCTCTTTTTTAAAATATGTCAATATGATCTCAATTGAGCATGTATCAAAAAGTTCTTCCTTTAGAATTAGGTATGAAATGAGTAACAAAATGAACTTAAGTTATGATGTAAAAATAATTCAATTCGCACTCTTGCTTCTAAATTTCAACTGCAATCAATGATGAAGTTAATTGGTGCAGTTTTTTTTTTGTAATTATTGGTTTTAGCTATATTTTTCCGCAATTAATCAAATACATTTGGTTTTAAAACTATGCAATGTTGAGTAATGCAATGGTGGTTCTGCAATGTCTGGATGTTTTTAAACTTAAATATACAACTTTTTGATATGAAATGGATGAGCTGGAAACATCAATTTGATGCAGTTGCCTGTAAAATACAGGTTTTTTCAAACCGACCATTTCTATATTTATTTATTCCACACGCTTTAAAAAAGCTTTTGCAGTGTGAGTAAAAGTTCGCTAAATTAACGTTAGGAATAGATGAGCATGCCTTGCGCATTCTTGTAATTAGTTCTTTTCTTCCAACTGGAGCTGTATTTTTTCGCACATTATTCTTAAGAAAAAATCTTTTCACACGGATTTAAGAATGGTGCATATGGTGGTATAAAAAAGTTTTATTTGATTGTTCTGAGCCATGATCTCAACATTATGATGGAAGCTAAAATTATTCATTATCTGGGTTAAATATCTCTGTCTCAATTTTCGTTCAATTCCATCAATATATTGTTGAAATAAGACTGTGTTGACTGAAACACTTGGAGCTTTGCAGTGTATAATATTTAAACAGTTAATGGCCAATATCATTTTTATTTTTTTTGCTGTATAACATTATTTACACTAAGATTTATAATATTATACGGGCAGGACTTTAAGAAGATCATAATGACCTTATCACGAAGCCTTTAACAAAACTCTCTTTTCTTCTACAATAAAAACATCTATATACTATATAAAATAAATATGTACCGAGAATATATAATCACTAAATATATCATAAATTTAATACTCTGAACACTTCAGAAGTGAAACTCAAAATATAACATAACAAATCAATATGCAGTATAGCAACCGAAAATATTTTTTAAAAAATCAAAAAAAATTATGAATATTTTTTGTTAAAAAAATGATTTTTTTAATAGATTGATTGAAAAAGGAACTGTTCAATTAGATGGAAAAATAAAATTAGGCTGTACTATTTCATTCCAGAGAAAAGGTCCACGAAAAGATATGCAAAATTGAGCTTGTTTATTATTGCAAAAAGGTTTTTCTAAAATACTTTTATTACGTAGGCTATATTTGTTTTGGGGTTTAATTTTGTAAAGGTTTACAAAAACATCGGGGGACATAAGTTCTTTACATTTGTACATAAAGCACAAAACAAGCGTCCATTTCTTTAAGGTGGTTCACCACTAAAAAAAACTAAATTTTTATCAAAAGTTGGTTTTTGAGAATACTTTTGTTTTTTAGTAATTCAACATAGAGAAATATATGTTGTTTTTCACTTATGTTGTTTTTTTATTTTCTTATGTTATGCTCTAATACACTTTTTAATTTGAAATTATGAAATTTGGGGATTTTTTTTTTTTTAGTGATGAACCACCTTAAAAAGCGGTTCAGAGTTCGAAATAAGATTTTTTAAATTTATTATGCGAGCTGCATGTTTCTGATGCCGGTAAAGAGATTTAAGTTTAGTTTTATGTGTACTTCCCCATATAATATGTGCATAATTGACATGACAGTGAATCAAAGAGTAATATAATTGTGTTAACTGCTTTTTGTTTCAAATACCTCTAGATTTGTTTAGAATTCCAACGTTTTTTGCTACTTTATGAGAAATATTGTTGATGTGTGATTTCCAAGACAGATTTTCTTCAATAAAAACTCCTAAAAATTTTGTCACTTTTTCTCTTTTTAGGATGACATTGTCGTTAAAAAGATCAGGCATATTTACAGGCAGAATCTGTTTTTTATAGTTTGGATAGAAAAGTATCCATTTTGTTTTTTCAATATCTAATGATATTTTTTTTGAGCCAAAATGAAAATTTGGTTCAAAAAAGGTTCTCTGTTCATATTATTAAAAAGTATGTTTATATTTTCATGTTACTGAAACAAGTTTGCGTCGTCTGCAAAAATTATAGTCTTTAAATTGGATGCTTTGTTAAAATCATTTATATATATAATGAAAAAAAGTGGTCTAAGTATGGATCCTTGTGGGACACTATATGTTATGTTCAATTAATTTGTGGTTAAGAGTCTTTGTTAAAAACAAATTGCTTTCGGTTGGAGAAAACCAACCTTTTGAACCAACTTAAAGTTTTACCGGTTATGCCATAACATTCAAGTTTTTTAAGCAAAATATTATGATCGACCGTGTCAAAAGCTTTTTACAAGTCAATGAAAACACAAAGTGTAAATTTTTAAAAGATTCGTTAATACAACGTGTTAATTAAAAAATATGATGTTTGGTTGAGTTTTTTTTTTTTTAATTGAACTAATTTTCATAAAGGAGTTTATTGGTAATTGGTATTCTTTCTAATATTTTTGAAAAAACTGGAAAAACAGAAATAGGTCTACAATTTGTTATATTGGTCGGATCTCCTGTCTTAAAAATAGGAACTACTTTTGCTATTTTCAGAGAGTCTGGGAAAGAACCTTGTTTAATGGATGATTTAAAGATTTTGTAAAGAATATCTTTCATTACGTCATAAGAGTCTATTACAATATTTCCATTTATATCGTCAGGTCCTACTGATTTATTTCTTTTTAACGATCTAAAAGCTATATCAAATTCCTCAAGCTTTAGGTTTGTAAAATGTAAGGAGTTTAATGTTTGAACTTCATCTGTTAATTCATAATTTGTTAAAGGGATTTTGTTTGATAAATTTGCTCCTATAGTGGAAAAAAAATTTGTTAAGTTCAGTCGCAATTTCATTAGTATCATTAATTATTTTATTTCCAACTTTTATTGTAAGTGGAAGAGAGGTTGAAATTACTTTTTGCTTTCCTGTAATTTCTTTCATTAATTCCCAGACGCGTTTTTAATTATGTTTTTGCTAAGATTTTTTTATGAACATTTTTGCGGAGTTTTTCAAACAGATTTATGTAGTTTTTGTAATTTTGTTTATATTTTTTTTGGATTTTGTTTTTAAGTATTTATTATACAACTTTTGTTTTAGTTTTGAAGACTTTTTTAGTCCCTTAGTTATCCAAGGAGATAATATGCCTTTGGCCTTGAGGTTTATTTTACATATTGGAAAATTAGCGTCATAGGTTTTAAAGAAAGTTTTAAAAAATGTGTTATAGATAATGTTTAGTAAGTTCTGTTATTTAGTAAGCTCGTTTTAAACCTGGATCTCCTGCTTTTAAAGCAAGAGCTCTAACCACTGTGCCACGGGAGCACAAATTTGATTTCAGTCCTGCTGTAAAATTTGATCTTTGAATGATTTTAAGTTGAAATTGTTAAAAAAAATAATGAAATTGTTAGAAATGATAAATAGTTGAAACATTGAAACGTTACGCAGCCTGGATTGATTGATTGATGTGATTCCTCTTCTTTCCCATAAATGATTGGGAAACATGTGTAAAATAAATGGGCTTTCATCAATAAACACAATATTTCGGCACCGATTAATAGGTGAGATTGTACAGTAAACCACCTAATATATTTAATTCGAAGATTTTGACATCATTGTAGGTTCTGCTTTCATAAATTGACTGATAAATTTTATATGTGCATCCAAGATTTATCAGCCATCTCCAGACTACAAGATTAATGACCCATCTCTAGATCGGTCACTCATCTCCAGACAGTTGTATAAATACATTCACATATAAAGCATTTTTAATTTCAATTATAGTTGTCATTGTATTACCGTTTGTAAGCTCTTCATTTCTTCATTTAAGTCGATTTTTTAAATACTTTAGTCAATTTTAGTCGACTTGAGAAAATAATATTAATCGATTTAGTCGACAGTCGAGTTATTTATTAGTCGTAACAACACACAAAAATGTCTAGTTTTTAAGTTTTTTGTATTTTTAAAATGTTAAAAATAGAAGTAGACCACAAAAAAAATAGCAACAACTAAATTGTTTTTTGTACTTTCCTAAAAAATTTATTCAGAGTAACTAGTTAAACAAATAATATATAATTTTGGACCCCCCATATAACAATAAAGACAAGGATTTGACAACGTAGATTTAACCATGAGCTAGACTAGGTTTTTTTAAACCGAGACGAGACCGAGACGAGAAGTTAGTACTTCTCGTGAGACCCAGAACGAGACGAGAAATTTAACAATTTTTGAAAACAAATTTATTAAAATCCAAGTAAAAAAAAAAATGTAAACATGGTTTTGACAAATAGACACAAATGACATTTGTCAAATGTAAACAACTTTTTCAAATTATATTTCAGAATTTTTTTGCCAAACTTTTCCAACAAGACAATGTTTTCTCTGATTAAGATGATTTGTTCTACTTTTTCTGGGTGTAAGTTGTGTCTGGATGATCGGACGACATTTCCAACTGAGCTAAAAAGTCTCTCTGATTTAGTTGAACTTGCTGGAACAGCTAAAATTTGTCTAGCTAATGAAGAGAGTTCTGGCAATGTATTTGAATGCAATTTCCACCAATCAAGAACCGAAAAGTCTTTTTTGGCATCAGGGAGATATTCATACTGGCACATTTTGCTCAAAATAGGATTCAGTTCAGATGTTGGCTCTTGTGTTTCAAGTCTGACGTTTAATGTGCGCTTCAGTTTTGAATTAGGGGACAAATCTGCTGAAAGGACTCTGGCAACAGGTTGGCACTCAACATTATCCTTAACCTGTGAGGCTAACCATTATTTTGTTGTTTGAAATTTTTTGAAGAGTTTCAAGTGAAGTCCCTTTAAACAGTATTTAAGTAGTTTGCTGCAGCACTTAATAAGTTTCCAGTGTGACAATATGTGTTTTGTCCAACTTAAAGCTGAACTTTCTTATCTTGCTAATTCTTATATATATAAATATCGCCCATCTAAAGAAACTCTTAAAAAGCATTGTGTTCTGAAAAAATGTTTAAATCTAAATATCGTTATTTTAAAACCAGAGAAAGGAAATGGTGTGGCTATTCTAGACAAAGAAATTTATAACAACGGTCTCTACAAAATCATTAATGATCCAACCAAATTTAAAAAACTTAAAAAAGATGTCATTATCACCAGAGAAAAAAACTTCAAAACTTTTTAAGGAAACTCAAGAGAAAAGGTTTCTTTGATGAATCCAACAATAATAAAATATACCCTTCAGGCTCTCGTCCAGCCCGCATCTACGGTCTTCCAAAATTATATAAGATGATTTTTTCTGACGATAATATAAGTTTCAGACCTATAGTATTATCCATTGGTACATATAATTATCAATTAACTAAATTTCTTAGAGAACTACTATCTCCGTTAATACCATCGGAATTATGCACTAAAGATTCTTTCACTTTTTCTAAAGAAATAAACCAATCTAGCTTTCATAAACATTTCTTAGTATCTAACGATGTTACAAGTTTCATCGTTGTTACATTTCTCTTCAAAGGACAAATTTATGATCAAATTGATGGTGTTGCTATGGGTTCTCCCTTAGCACCTGTTCATGCTAATCTTTTCATGGGAAATTTTGAAGATAAATGGCTCAAATCATATAATGGAGAAAAACCAGCTTTTTATAAACGGTATGTAGATGACATTTTTGTTGCTTTCACTTCCGAAAATCACGCCGAATAATTTTTGGAGTATATCAATAATAAACATGGTTCTTTTACTTTTACAAAGGAAAAAAAAATTCAATCAAAAATATCTTTTTTGGATCTAACTCTAAATGAAACAACCAATTCCACAATTACCACTGTTTTTCATAAAAAAACTTTCTCGGGACTCTACACAAACTTTTTTAGTTTTACTTCATATTTACACAAAGTCTGGTAAAATGTTTAATCGATAGAGCTTATAAAAAAGTCTGGTTAAATGTTTAATCAATAGACCTTATAAAATAAACAACACTAGTCTCGGTCTTAGTCATGATATTAACGATCTTTTTAAATTTCTGAAACGCAACTTGAACCCATATTGGTTGATTAAGATAATCCATAGCTCTTATATTAACAACACCCATATCGACATTTCATCGCCTTTGGAAAACCTACAAAATTATCAATATTTTAAACTTCCTTATATTGGAAAAATATCTGATTTAACCAAACAAAGACTAATTAGTCTTTGTTTGAATTTTAGATTCGGCCTCTAACAAATTTATACTAAAACTCAAAGAAAGCATGTACATAGAGTGGGAAAAATCCACTATTAATAAACAAATGAACCATGTAAAAATGACAATTTCAATCTAGTTTCTTTTAACATTACCGGTTCTTTTATCTTTTTAAAACATTTGTTACATTATTTAATTGCATTTTTATTGTATTTTTTATTATAAGGTCTCTATTAATTAAACTTAATTTTAATATATATATATATATATATATATATATATATATATATATATATATATATATATATATATATATATATATATATATATATATATATATATATATATATATATATATATATATATATATATATATATATATATATATATATATATATATATATATATACACACACACACACATAAGACCACATAATCTATGTATCATATATATTATATGTATGAATATCAGGCGAGGGCAATGTTTAGGGTAATGAAGGTGGTAAGTGTTACATTTAGAGTTATAGCTAGTCTGAATAGGTTTAAGACAAGGGTCAGGTTGTTCGAAATTTTTATTTAACCCTAATCTTGATACTTACCCTCTAACAAACGTTTTTTTTAATCTTTGGAAAAGTGCGTCATATATAAGGCATACTTATTAGAGATATATAAATCTATGTTCAGACGTGTATATATATATATATATATATATATATATATATATATATATATATATATATATATATATATATATATATATATATATATATATATATATATATATATATATATATATATATATATATATATGTATATATATGTATATATATGTATATATATAAATTAGTAGAAAACACTTATCTAACTTTTATCTTCTACTTTAAGTTTCACCATTGCTGGATCATCAGGAAGAGTTACTAAATCTCAAAAAAAAAATTCAATTTATAGAAAAAAATATTTTTCAGGAAGTTATAAATTATTATAAAAAATTTTATAACTACTTTATTTTTTTTTGTTAACGGGAAGTTACAGAAAGTAATAATTAAATAATTTTCTTTGGAATGGGAATAGTTTAATTTGGTCATTTGTTTTTATAATTTTTTAAGAGGTATTTATTTTCGTGCCTACATTTAGAAATTAATTCAGATTTTTTATTTAATGAATTTTCTTGATTTAAATGAGTAATTATTTCAAATTTTTCTTGCAAACACAGCATACATTTTTTGGAAATGTTATTATAGGCAAGGGCAGATTTTAGAATAGACCATTGTAAATTAAAATCAATATTCAAATCAAAATATTCAAAAGAGACTATGCTGTCAAAATATATTTGGGATTTAAAAGAAAAAAATAAAAATTTTATATATATATATATATATATATATATATATATATATATATATATATATATATATATATATATATATATATAAATTCATAGCCATGAAATTAAAGGATTTCTTGATCAAAATAATATTAACACAATTCACATTAATATTCGAAGTTTAAAAAAATTTTTGGAATGTTTGGTAATTTTATTGAAGAAACTAGTAATCTTTTTAATATAATCTGCTTAACAGAAACATTTCGGATGACGTAAATTCTTTTACCAATTTTAAACTGCCGGGTTTTAAGGTAATTTCATTGGCACGAAAAACAAATAAGCGTGGCGGAGGCGTTCTTATTTATGTTAAAAATAACTTACAATATTTTACCCGACATGACATGAGCACTGATGCTGATAAAAAATAAAATTCTAAGTTGTTGTTATCGCCCACCTTCAGGTGAAATTAAAAATTTTAATTCGTTTTTATGTAATGACGTTATTAAAAAAAGTAACCGCAAAAATAAATTTATCTACTTATAGGGTGATCTGAATTTAGATTTTTTTCAATATCACGTCAATAATAACATTAAAAAGTTTTATAATGGCATACTCGAAAATGGTGCGATTCCTTTGATTAGCAAACCGACAAGAATTACTCAATCAAGTGCTTCTTTAATTGATAATATTTTAACCACTGATATTTTTAAGGTATCCTAAAAAACGTAAAAAAAGGCATAAATAAAAATGATATATCTGATCGTTTTCCTGTTTTCTTTTCTATAAATATAGATAATAAATTACTTCCTAATGAAAAACGAGTTTTCAAAAAGCGAATTTTTACAAATAAAAACCTTGAATCTTTTAAAGAACAATTATCTTTAATTGATTGGAGCTTTATTAACGCCTCTGATAATACAAACCTAGTTTATAACTCCTTTTTTAAAATTTTCTATGATATTTACGACACTAATTTCCCTAAAGTTAATTTAAATCTCAAAGCTAAAAGTATTAAATCGCCATGGATTACAAAGGGTTTGCGTAAGTCTTCAAAAATTAAACAAAAATTATACATTAATTACTTAAAATGTAAAACAAATGAAAATAAAATTATATATAAAAATTACGCTAAACTTTTTGAAAGCCTCAAAAAAAAAATAAAAAATAAAAAATATTATTTAAATTTACTAGATATATATAAATTAAATTTTAAGCGTACTTGGTTTATAATAAGAGAAATTGCTGGCAGCAAAAAAAGTACATCTCACCCTTTGCCAAACATGGTTAAACATAATAATGAATTTTTATATAATAAAAGACAAATTACGAAAGAGTTTAATAAATATTTTGTGTCTGTAGGACCAAATCTTGTAATAAACATTCCTATAGCAAACAGTTTAATGATTGACCTATGTTTCCCTCTAAACTCTTACTTGAACTCTTTTGAATTATCTTTTGAAGAGTTTAAAATTGCATTTAAAATGTTGAAATCTAACAAAGCAGTAGGCCCTGATGGTATTAGCGGCAACATTATTATAAGTTCATTTGATGTTTTAAAAGATATACTCTTTAAGATTTTTTTAATATCAATTAAACAGGGAATTTTTCCACAAGCTCTAAAATTAGCAAAAGTCATAACAATATTAAAAGGTGGTGACTTTGAGAATATAAGTAACTATCGCCCAATTTTACTACTTTCTGTATTCTCTAAAGTTTTAGAAAGAATTTTGTACAATAAAATTTATAATCATCTTACTATAAACAATTTATTATACCGCAATCAATATGGATTTCAAAAAAACAATTCCACTAAACATGTCATTTTACAATTTACAAGAAATATATCTGACTCATTTGAAAATTCTCAATTTACTTTAGGTGTTTTCTTTAACTTGGCAAAAGCTTTTGATACTATTGATCACAAAATTCTTTTTAAAAAGTTAGAGTGGTACGGAATTACTGGAAGTATATTAATTTGGCTTAAAAGTTACCTAAATAATCGGAAACGATTTGTTTATGCGGATGATAACGTATCATCTAATTTGTTAAATATTTCATGTGGAGTTCCTCTAGGATTCATATTACAACCCCTCCTATTTCTAATATATATTAATGATCTACCAAAAGCTTCTAGTCTAATGACAATTATGTTTGCTAATAATTCTTATTTCTTTCTCATAAAAACATTTTTACACTTTTTAGCAACATGAACATTGAGCTAGCCAAAATTTCCGAATGGTTTAGATTAAACAAATTATCATTAAATATTGATAAAACTAAATGGATTCTTTTTCACCCTTATGGTAAAAAGCACCAGCTGCGTAGCAACTTACCCTTTCTTTTTATCAACAACATTAATATTAAAAAAGTTCTAGTGACAAGATTTTTAGGTGTATATATCGATGAAAATCTTAATTGGAAAAGCCACATTGCTAACTTGTACAATAAAATTTCAAAGAGTATCGACATTTTATACAAAATAAGAAACGTTCTTGATAAACATACCTTAATTCAATCATATTATTCGCTAATTCATTGCCATATTAACTATGCAAACATTGCTTGGGGTAGCACTTATAAAAGTAAACTTAAACATCTCTATAGGCAACAGAAGCATGTAGCACGCCTAATAAATTTCAAGGACCGTTTTGCTCACGCCAAGCCTCTTTTATATGATATGAAAGCACTCAATATATATGTGTTAAATGTTTTTAATATTCTTTGTTTTACGTAAAAATGCAAGACCCACCTATCACCCGTTTCTTTTCGTAACTTGTATTTACAAAGAGATAGAAATAAATATATTTTAAGGAACGATAATTTAATTCGACAACCATTTTCTCCAACTAATTTTGGAAAATATTTTATTTCATTTCGCGGACCATTTTTATGGAATAGTATAGTTCTAAATACTTGTAAAGATTTTTCTCAAGAATGTAATTTTGATTCTTGTAAACAAAATCTTAAAAAACTCATTTTTTCAACTGAAAATAAACTAATCTACTTTTAAATTTTAATTTTTTTGAAAATCCCTTATCTATATTAGTAGATGTATATATTTAATGTATATTCTTTTTTTATTCATATTTTTGTTTGTTTTTTATCCACAAGCAATTAGCGGTTTCTCTGTAACAAGACCTGATGGTTTTCTTTGAGTATCCGCGTTCTTTATATTTATTTTTATTATTTATTTCTTAACAATATCTTGACTTGTTAACTTTTATTATTGTAATAAAGTTTTGTTTATTTAAAGTGTAATAAATATTGTAATAAAGAACAATATATATATATATATATATATATATATATATATATATATATATATATATATATATATATATATATATATATATATATATATATATATATATATATATGTATATATATATATATGTATATATATATATATATATGTATATATATATATATATTTATATATATATATATATATATATATTTATATATATATATATTTATATATATATATTTATTTATATATATATATATATATATATATATATATATATATATATATATATATATATATATATATATATATATATATATATATATATATATATATGTATATAGTGCTTTTTATCTAAAGAAAAGGTGCCGGAACTCACCGGTATTTTTCTTTATACTTCAAAAATGAGGCAGAAATTAGTAATTTAATTTGTAAATAAATTTTATATGTATATCGGTTGGGAGACTCCTCCGCACATAATACCTTAAAGGCGGGAAAAAATATAAGAAACCGTTTTCCAATTAAAGAAGCTTTTTATTTTCAAATAATGACAGATGTTTTTTTTTGGGGGTAGGGGGTGATTGGGGCGAGGGGTCACGTCACTGTATCTAAAATACAAAATTTACAAAACTATAAACTTCTATAAACAAGTCCCATAGTTTTTTTAAATTTTCGTTGGACATATCTTCTCGTCTCCTTTCCTTGCTCTTAGTGTCTACTGCTGAATGCCTTCCGCCAAGTAACCACGAATCAACGTACTTTGAAGGATCGATGCTTGTTAGCGGTGTCCCACTAGTTTAATAAATAACAACGTTGAAACTGTTATTGCCATTAATGAAACCCTTGTTGGTGTGATGATCAGATTCATCTTTGAAACCCTTGTTCGCATTCACTTGAGGAAATAGGGATAGTATGTAGAGCGTAGACCAAATGAACATAATTTTAGGGATATATTTTTTATGCAAGGTATTCACAGAATCCACGAATTATTTCTCTTTCATTTAACTGTAGTCTTAATTACAGATTTCTGATTTCAGTTTCTCCAAATGTCACCTGAGTGTTAATGTTTTCCGGCCAATGATTTTGGTCTAAGATGCGAACGCATTGAGCTAATTCAACATCTTTGTCAGCAAGCAACCTTTTCTCAATTGACTCTTTCAGTTTCGTGTAAAAGGCATTGGATCAATAGCTGAATCATTTTTGGAATTTTTATTGTGAAGTGAAACTCCATGACAACGGAGATTCTGTGCTGAAACTAAAGCAAGTTTGTAATAGGGACCACCATTGTTTCTTTTTTCTTCGAATACTTGAACAAGAGCTTTAATTTTTTGTATTGCGCTTTTATAGGTCCAAACTCAATTCCAATAATTCTTGGAGAGCATCACACATTAATCCTAGATCCATTAAAAACTCTGTAGATGTAATTTTTCTTTTAAACCTGCATAAGTGGATTTTTCATTTTTGTCCCTTGTAGAATCAACAATTGCTTCCTCAAAATGTTTCACCAGCGCTTCATAATTTTCCCATACTGCAAAAACTGAATGGAAACTAGATGACACCTAACGTGTATTTAAAATGCGACCAATTTTCAGCAGCTAAATATTAAGTAATTCTGCGCATGAACGTAGCTCTCTGCTAATTTGGGAGGAAGTGTGATACACGACGTAAATCTTATCAAGAAATGATTTGAACCTGTTAATACTTGAGATCTGCCTAATAGTATTGTCTACTGATAATTCCAGTCTACGATTAGCACAATGCCAAACTATAGCAGAAGGAAACTTTTGCATCCTAACATCTCTGCTGCGCCACTTTTGCATATAAAAACTAAATAATTTCTCAAATATTTATCTTTCATCCCATAAGAATGAAGACAATCAAGTAAAGCATCAAATAGTCTTTTAGCCGTAACACTTTCAAGTTCCACAAAATCCAAAAATAAATTGATTGATGAATTCATTCCGCGGCTTTTTTTCACAGCACCGAATGTACATTATCAGTGTCGATTTTTGGCTTATAGTGGTTGATTCATCAATTATTATGGAAATCTTACTCTTTGACTTAATGACTTCTGAAATAGTTTTTTTCCTCATTTCGTTACCAATATGATTGACAATATTAAAGCATGCGTTTGTAGAATGAAGAATACGACCCATTTCAATTCCGTTTATTTCTGGAAGATCAGTTTCCATTTCTAAGTTATCAAAAGACTGGTTTCCTTTTGCAACTTTATATGCAATTTTCTCACGCGTTAAAGATTTTAAAGTTTTTTAGCTTCTTCTATTCATAATTGGATATTTTCATTCCCATCTTAGCTTCTACGCAAAGTGTTTTCACTTATTGGTAGGTAGTGCAACCGAGCTTTTTTTTTCGAAAGCAAAGCCACTCGTTTTTGGAACAAAACTCTGTTTTTTGCTCTAAAGGCCAGCAACTTGGCCAGCTATAATTGGTGTAATTATCTGCAGAAGGTAAAATTGACGTTGTAATTTTGATTTCTTTGACGTGGTAATTTTGATTTCTTGTGTTTCGTTTGCATTTAATTTGATTTTTTTTTAAACAGGGGAGTCCACCGAGAAAAAACTGGTAATTTTTTTCATAATTGGTTTTGCGTTATTTTGTTTAATTGATATTTTTATTATATTTTTATGATCTATTTAAATATATAAATTAGTTCATAACTTTGAATTTAAAACAATAATAACAGGAAATTCATTAACGATATGATGAAAATTACTATTAAAAATAGCTTAAAGTTTGTGTTTTAGATATAGATCTTTTTTATGTAGCGTAAGGCATTGTGAGATTAATATTCGGACAAATATAGAAGCGAGAGAATTTCTAAACAAATTTCTTAAAAACGCTTGTGAGATTAATAATCGGATTAATAAACGGTTGTGAGATTAATAATCGGAAAAACAAACGATTCGTCGTCGTTAAAAACGAACACAATTTAGAAAAGAAGAAAATAAATTAAATCTTCTCGAGCAAATTTTGAAACGAAGTGCTGTAATGTTTTCAAATCTGCTAAAAATGTGTAATATTTAAAAATGAACAAATTTCATTATATAATAGTGGGGGATATCATAAAGTATATAAATCAATATGAGCGATGTCAGAAAACCTCAAACAGAAATCTTAAAGTCTCTCCTGCTTTAAAACCTGTTAAAGTGGAACAACAAGTAATGAAGCAAGTTGGTGTGGATTTAATTCAGTTACCTATATCGAAAGGATTCAAATTTGTGATTGTTCTTATTAATTATTTTTCTAAATGGACTGAAGCTGAACCTCTAAGCAACAAAACAGCAGTATCAGTAGCATCCTTTCTCTATAAGGTTATATGCAGACATGGTTGTTTTAAAATACAAATCATTGACCAAGGTCAGGAGTTTGTAAACTCTGTATCCATTGCATTACATGACATGATAGGTACTCATCAGCAGGTTTCCTCGGCTTACCATCTACAAGCCAATGGTCTTGCAGAGTGACAGAACCAAACAATTAAAAAAGCAATCATTAAGGTCTTAAATGAAAATGTTCAAAATTGGGTGTTAGTTTTAGATGGAATCCTTTTTGCTCTACGTGTTAAAGTGCATTATTCAATGAGGTACTTCCCATTTTTCCTTATGTATAACCGACAACCCTGCTTTCCAATCGATATAAAATACATAAATAGATTCAATGATGATGAATATAATCCTGTATATTATAAAGAGGTTTTACAAAAAGCTTTAGAAATGAAAAGAGGAATCGAAGAAAATGCTATAAACAATATTGTTTATTCACAAAAGAAACAAAAAAATTGACTATGACAGAAAATATGCAACAACATCAAAGTATTGTGTTTGTCAGAATGTATTTTAAGAAATCTTAAAAGGGATGATAGAAAAGGTTCAAAAATGACTTTTTCGTGGCTGGGTCCATATAAGATTTTCGGTATTTAATTAAATTGTGCATGCTTATTAAGTAACAGTAAAGGGAATAACTACGAGCTCCATATTCATCACATTTAATTTGCTCAAGCTAATCAACCCAGCACTACAACAAAGCCATTACTGTTCTAATTCGATCCATAGTAGGTATTGTCAACAATACACACAAAGTACACAGAAAGCCAACTGACTATTGAGATTTGGAATAGTAACTCAATTTGGAAACAAATGAAAGTGTTACACAACCAATTAACATTAAGGTAAAAGCAAAAACCCACAATAAAAACCAGCAAATAAAACCAACAATTAATCAGATTTGATAGGTTTAACCCAAATGGTTTAAACCATAGATTAAAATATTAAAAAAAAAATTCAGATTAAACCAAATTACTTTTTTTAAACATCTTTAAATTTACAACGGGAAAGAAATGTAGGGTTATGTTTACAAATAAAACTACATATGTGAAAGCACCTATATAAAAGCATAAAGATGCTTCTGAAATATAATTTCTTATGTATATCAAATTTACATTTGTTTTTTAAATGCAAAATAAAAGGCAGAGTTAATCCATGATGTACACCAAGCTTAGAAACAACATGAAAATAGTAAACGTAGCAAAGCTTGTTTTCATATATAGAACGTTTAATAACGATGTATTGGTTGATGAAACATCTACTCTCTATCATCTTAAACAAATTATTGAAAAGGAAAGTAATTCAAAAATGTCTGAATTATCTTCAAAATGTGATGATAAAGATGAATTTCAACGTCACCTCAACCTAATGAAACATCCATCCAAAGATATTCGCCAGAATATTGCTGAAAAACTTGTAATCTCAAAATACTTGTAATGCCAGATCTTATTGATGGAAAAGAAAATGATGTACCTTTAAAAATAAATGCATGCAAAGCTGATAGAATTTTTTCTTTTCGAGCAATATTGCTTTTGCTGTCAGGTTCTGAATGTCAACGTGTATGTGTTCGCGATCTAGTTGTGAAACACATGACAACAGAACCTTGCCTTAGTCTCTTATCAGAATAGGCAATGACGTGGAAAGTTATCTCACCAAAAGTGGTATGGCCGCAGATGGTATATGGGCTACAGACGTAGAGATTCTTGGTACTGCAAATCTTATTGGAAATGATATAGCAGTGTGGTCATTCACAGGACAAAAGCTAGCATGACTAAAATATCCAGCTTCCTCTAAACTTGACCAACTAACATCTTATACTATTCTTTTAGAAAATAAAAATAATAATCATTTTAATGCTGTTTTTTCACTAAAAACTTTAGAGTGAGAAAAATTTTTACTAAAATAAAATGTTGTTGGTTCCACTTGTTTTTCATGTTATTTTAGAAGTATTTACAGCCCTATTGGAAGCATATCTGAACCCATTCGTCAGATATATACGTTAATAACTTATGGCCTTCAGTTATTGGTAAACTTATTTGATATATGATACTAAATGTAAAATCTTCTAATGCTAAGAATAAGGGAAAATACATAACTTTACATAAAAAAGTGAATCAAAATCTAGCCTGGAAAGTAACCTATCATTTAATGTATGCAATAAATAATAAAAGTTTCATAGGAAAATAAATTGAAGTACCCTTAATTATATAAAACGTGTATAATTTTACCCGCCTCTCCCACAAACTCTAACATTTCTTCTTTACTTGATGACAGTATAAAAATAACAAGCGCAGTAAATTTTTAACGTTGTAATTTTACTACGCAGTAAATTTTTTAACGTTAAAATTTTACTGCGCAGTAAAGTTACAACGTTAAAAATTTACTACGCAGTAAAATATTAACATGACACCGGAACGCCGTTCCGATGCGTTCAAGGAGAAAAAAAGAACTGTGTGTGTGTGTGTATATATATATATATATATATATATATATATATATATATATATATATATATATATATATATATATATATATATATATATATATATATATATATATATATATATATATATATATATATATATATATATATATATATATATATATATATATATATATATATATATATATATATATATATATATATATATATATATATATATATGTATATATATACAGGCCCAATCAGAGGGGGAGCCACATGAGCTATATGGCCTGGGCCTCCAACTTTGTTTAGGCCTCGCATTTTTAAAATACATTTTTTAAACACCAAAATAAACATTAAAATATTAATTCTAAATTTCTAATTACTCTAAATAATTTAACTTAGAGTTAACTTAAGATAATAAATTAATTTCTTTTTCATAATTACAATTTTCTAAACCTAAATCCGACATGATAGAGATTACATTGTGCAATGATGCAACTAATCCTCCGTCGGGCGCGCTTGATCAAATTGATACAAGTCAATCATTTTTATCTCGTACGAGTTTTTGAGTTATACCTTATTATTCTTCTTTTTAGTATCTTCATTTTTCCTCTTCTTTGTTAGTTTCATCAAACGGGATTAAATCAATTTTTTTGAACTGTTTCTTATCATTTCGCTCAAACCAGTATATTGCGTCTTTGTATGTTACGGTTTGTACGAAACCTTTGTACGTTACATTTTGTAACTTTGAGAAAAGTAATATTTTTTTGTTCTGGTAAATAATTTTTTAATTTTTAAACATAATTCAATATATAAATTTGTATAAGTTTAATAGGTGTATAAATTTATGATGTTTGCGAATTTTAATATTTTCAGGTAACATTAAAATAAAGAGAAAATTTGATAGTGGTGCAAGTAAAAGGCGGCGGAGAAAAGAGTTGGCCGAAGAAGCATGCACCAACTCGAAGAAAATATAGTTGTTTTTAAAAAAATCAGAAAATACAGTTAATATTGAACCAGCAAGCCAATCTCAAAGTGTGAGTGACAGAAGTAATATTGAAAATGAAGTTGTTCCAATTGCAATAGACTTAAATTCGAAACAACAACGAGAGAAAATTTAAATATTGTAAACCAGGAACAGGTTAAAACCGAAATCTCATTACAGGAAGATGAAAATGCAAAGAAAATTTGAGATCAAAAGCTTTTGCCAAGTCGATGAAAACACCTAAAGTAAATTGGAAATTTTCATATGAGTCAGATATATTTCTTGTAAATTGTGGAATGACATGTTCAGTGAAATTGTTTTTTGCAAATATATAGCATAAAATATATAGCAAAGGTATATTTCCAAATTTGATTGCATTTTGATGATGCTACTCACAATGCTGGATGAAGTTACTCACGATGATTTATCAGACAAATCTAATCATTGAAGCACGCCATGCTACTCTTGATGTTGAAAAGGGTAAAATTGAAAATCTATGGACATTCAAAGGTCAAAATTTGTTGCAAGAAATATTGGTGTTTCATGTGAATTTTTAACTAATCGTCATTTGCTAAGTCAAGATGATGCCGAACTGTATTTTAAAATTAATGTATGTTTTGTCATTATTGGCTCGATTCATTCTGGTCTCACGCAACGATTTCAGTCGCTACAAGTAATTTGTAAACTTTTTGGATTTCTATGGCAGTCTAAAAATTTGAATGACGAAATTGGCTGCTCAACATTTTCAGCACAAATATGATAAGAAATCTCACAAGAACTTGAAAATGAGGTTTTATTTCTTAAAAGAATCTATGGTGTTAATTTTAAACTAGACTGCACACCAAAAAGATTATTGGAAGAAATTCTTGGACTTGGTCTTTCAGGTGTCCTTCCAAACATTACAATTGCATTACGTATTTTTATCAGTTTGCCTGCATCGACGGCTTCGGGAGAACGCAGATTTAATGTTTTAAAGCAGATAAAAATTTATCATCGTTCAACTCTGGGGCAGCAACCGTATTTTTCAAATATATGAAATATAATTGAAAAATGCAGCTGCATTTTCAGAACAAACAGCAAGAAAGGCATTTGTGAAAATTAAATAAAACTAATTCATTCTGTTTTATATACATTTAGTGAATTTCTTGCAAATTCACTAAATCACAAAGTAATTTGCAAATAATTACCTATTGAAAAAAAATCAGTATATAAAAATCAATAAATAACAGTTCATGTAGGAATCATACATTTGTGAAATCTGAATTGTAACATTCACAATAAAGTAACAGTGTAACACTCCACTCGTACGGTCGTACCCTCCCAGTTCCCATGCCTCCCTAAGAAATGTGTAATTAGTAGACTAGTACATTTCTTGGCAAGTTGGCTTGATAAACGCACAAAAAGCGCCAAATCTGTGAGTGACGGTCTGTCTAATTAATTGCATTTATTCTGGAAGTTACACATTTATTTGGTGCCGATCTATTTGAAGACTTAAATGGCTTTGCATTACCATGCATTGCATTTTGCGCAAATTTTACGCAAATCTTTCTTTTGGGGCCTCCACTTTATAACTGGCTTAGGCCTCTCCAAGCCACTGAAAGGGCCTGTATATATATATATATATATATATATATATATATATATATATATATATATATATATATATATATATATATATATATATATATATATATATATATATATATATACATACTATATATATATATATATATATATATATTTATATACATATATATATATATATATATATATATATATATATATATATATATATATATATCTACATATATATATATATATATGTACATATATATATATATATATGTACATATATATATGTATATATATATATATGTATATATGTATATACATATATATATATATATATATATATATATATATATATATATATATATATATATATATATATATATATATATATATATGTACATATATATATATATATATATGTACATATATATATGTATATATATATATATGTATATATGTATATACATATATATATATATATATATATATATATATATATATATATATATATATATATATATATATATATATATATATATATATTTAATTTAATTTCGTCATTTTACACATTTTACAATGTTATCTATAAATTTAAACAAATATATATAATTACAAGCTGACTGGGGCAAGTAGAAGTCAAAATGACTTATCATCAAGCCCCTTTGTGAAATACAAAAAAATACAATAAAATTTTACATCTTCCAATATTATATAAAAGAGTGAAATTAATAAGTTATAAGTGAAAATAATAAAATTAAATACAAATTTAAAGGTTAAAAAAGAACTTAAAGTTAAAAAAAGAACTTAAAGTTAAAAAAAGAAGAAATTTAAGATAAAGTTATAATAAAAAATAACAAATAAAAAATTACAAATCTGTACATATTCGTATACATATTAAAGACAATAAAAAAAAAAAAATTTTATTCGCTACATATGCATATACATATTCAATACAATATTAAAATTAAATAGAGTACATAAAAATTAGAAATTCAAAATTATTTCAATTTTTTAAAACAAAATGAGAGAACGTACGTAATGTTTAAATTTAGTAAGTGTTTTTTTATAGTTCTTTTAAATGTAGCAATAGATTTTTTTTTTCATATTTTCGTCAAGAACCAAATTCCACAAGCGTAGTCCCCGGCATATAGTCGAGAAGTCAGATTTTTTGAGTGATGTTAGTGGGATGTAATAATTACTCGTTGAATGTTTTGTTTCATATTTATGATTAATTCGAGTGAAACTTTTACAAAAATATTTTGGAATCATTTCATTTTGAAGTTTAAACATAAATAACAAGTTATGGTATATATTTAGTTTGTATACATTTAGAGCATTTATTTCCTTGAGTAACGGCTCGGCACTTTCGTATCTATTTGCGGCCAAAACTAATCTACTTGCTTGCTTTTGTTTTGTATAAATAATTTTTAAGAAAGATGAATGATTGTTTGCCCAGGCAATATTACAATAGGTGATATGACTATGTATAAATTAAAATTATAAATTTTTTAAAAATAAATTATTTAAAAGATGTTTTGTCTTGTACATATATATATATATATATATATATATATATATATATATATATATATATATATATATATATATATATATATATATATATATATATATATATATATATATTCATATAAAGGTAATACTCCAAATAACTGGCGTAAAATAATTTTTAATTTTTGCTTGATTTTAAACTCTGCGATGGTGAAAAACGCAAGTGCTTCTTAGTTAAAATGCACAATTTCTCAAAAACCTTATAGAAAGGTTTATTTTGCCAGGAAGTCATATCGTTTCCGATGGCTGGACTTCTTATGCTGGTTTAGATAACCTCCAAGATGGTATATATTCTCGTTCAGTTGTCGTGCATGAACGCAATTTTGTTAATCCCCTTGTTAGCGATGTTCATACACAAAACGTCGAAAACCTTTGGATGCGTGTCAAACGTAAACTTCGACAGCATTTTGTTACGCGTGAAGACTTGTTTACATCAAATCTTCATGAATTTATCTGGCGTCAAATATTTAAAGAGTTTCCAATATTTTTGGTGTTTCTATCATGTGTGTCTCGTCGGTATCCTCTGTAGTTGATAAATAAAAATTTTCAATTATTATTTTCAATTATTTAAAAAAATATATTAGCAAGAACAATAATTGTAGTATCCTATATTCTATAATTGTAATAAGAAATTTGTCTAAAACAAACTAAAATTTTTCAATCATAAAATATAAAAATTTAAATTTCTTTACATGATTAATAATGTAATTAGTAAATATTAACAATATAAATGATAAAATAGTTAAATATCAACAATAAAAACAAAAAACAAAAATATTAAACAAAAACGTATTTCAAAAATAAGTACTTTGAAATTTATCTACTTTGGTTTTTATAATTATTTTAGGAACTTTTGCTAAAATCAAAAATATTTAATTATTTTACGCCACTTAAATGCAGTATTACCAAATCCATACTTTACAACAACAACAACAGCAACAAAAAGCAATATATTCACCAGAAATTTAGATGTTTTACACAAGAATGTAATACGTTATAAAAAATATTTGTACAGTCCACATTCTAGATGTTTCACTCTCATATAGCTAGGCTAAATCGAGGAGACCGACCATGAACAAAACAAAGCAAAACAAAACAAAAACAAAAAAAACAAAAAAAAACAAAAAAGGAGCAAATAAAATTAATAATACACTCACAGAAGGTTGCAATTAGTCTACATTCATATTTGTATTTTATATATTTTTTATGGTCATTTATCTATTATCACCAGTGATACTACTGTTGTTTCTATTTATCTTGATGTAGCAAGTAGTATTTTAATTTGGTTTTGAGAACATATTTTTTAATGTTGCTAAAAGGGATTGATTTTAATTTATTTTGAATTTGATTCCACTCCATTAATGCAGAGTATTTAAAGGAATGTTTGCCGTAGGATTTTGTATTATATTTTTGCACACTCAGTGCACCTCTGCAAGAATTTCTTGTAAGTTGACAGCTAATTGTACTGCGTAGAGTAAACCATTTATTAAATATAGGAGGTGGCTTTTGTTTAGGCAGCTGTGAATAAATAAATAATTTTCGATTTTGATTATACCATGCAGTTTTAAAATTTGTAGTGTGTTAAAAGATGGGAATGTATGTGCATTGTTTGGTAGAAATTCAATAACCCTGACTGCTTTTTTCTGCATGATAAATAGGCAATTTACAATACTTATATTTTGACTCCATGATAGAAGTCAATATGCGAGATGAGAGTGAAACAAAGCATAGTACGTAGATTTTAAAGTTTTTTGTTGTATAAAATGTCTTAGCTTTGACAGGATGGTTAGGGATCTATTTAACTTATTAGATAAATCGTTATAATGGTAATTCCAGGCTAAGTTTTCTTCTAGCTTTATACCCAAGTAGTTTACAAATTTTTTGCACCAAAGTTTTTTCCCATTTAACTTAATTTTGAGCTGCTGATCTAATTTTTTGTGACAACTTTTAAATAATATTAAATCAGTTTTTTTGGAGTTGAGGGAAATTTTGTTGGCATTTAGCCAGAGGCATAGTTTTTTTATGATCATAGTTAACATATTTGTTGATTTTTGTTATAGACTTATTAAAATAGAGAAGATTTGTGTCATCTGCAAATTTAAATTTTAAAATTAAATCTTAAATTTTTTCTGTTAGACTTAATAAAGCAAGTGATGTAGAGTAGTTTGTTCGAAAACCAAATTGTAATTCACAAAACAATTTATTTTAATTGAAGAATTTGTATAAGCGGTTAAACATTAGCCTTTCAAGAATTTTATCAATATTGGAGAGGAGGGAAATTGGCCTATAGTTTGGGATTAATAGTTTTGAATCAGTTTTAAAAATAGGTACAACTTCGGCAGTTTTTAAGTTTTCTGGTAAAATACCACTTAAGAACGAGATATTAAAAATGTTAGAAAGAATTCTTGAGAGTTCCGTTTTAAATAGTTTTAGAATTTTAACAGGCAGACCATTTGGTCCAGAAGCTTTACTTGCGTCTAAAGAGTTGATATTTTTTGAAATTTCATGTTCGTCAGTAGGTTTTATAAAGAAAGATTTTTGAAAAGGATTTGATAAGTAATAAGTGAAATATTTCATGGATGAAGGAATTGTTGCCTGGACATCCTTACCAATGTTAGTAAAGTAGTCGTTGAAAGCATTACAAATCTCAAAGGGGTTTGTTATTGTTTTATTGTTATGTATGACTACATTAGGAGTTGTTTGAGAGTTATTTTTAATATTAATATTGTTTTTAATGCCTTTACAGGTTGCTTTTATATTTTTTATGTTTTCAGTAAAATAATTATAATAGTATTTTTTTTCGAGCAGTAGATTAATGTTGGAAATAGTATTCTCAAGAGACTGAGTACAATTATCAGGGTATATTTTTGGTTCTCTGTCTAAACTAAGATTGTGAAAATCGTTTGTTAATGCAACTTCATTGAACCTTTTCCAGTTTCTTTCCTGGATTAAGAGCTTTTTATTAGGTGGTGGTTTAAGAATATTATAAGCTATCAGAAATGGGGAAGATGATCTGAGATTGTGGTGGTAAGATTCCCTGCTTTATATTTATTTGATTTAAGATTTGAAAAGATGTTGTCTATTAGTGTTTTTGATGTTTTACAGATACGAGTAGGGTGGACAATGTGAGGTAGAAAGTAATTTGAGGTGAGTGAATCTAAAAAGTCTTTAGTACATGAATCTGTGTCATACTTTAACAGATCAATGTTGAAATCCCCTAGTTTTATTTTCTTTTGTTAGGTTTTTGAGTAACGGATTAAGATAGAATGATAGGAAGTTGTCTAAAGACATTTTTGGATGCCTGTAAACACAACCAAAGATAATATTTGATTTTTTTGGATTTATAATTTCAATAAAGATAGATTCTAGTTCTTTTGTTTTATAGATGTGGAGATCATTTCTGGGTTTATAGGCGAGCCTGTTATTTATATATAATAATGCACCAGCTGCATGTGATTGAGATGGTGTGTGTTCATAGGAATACCTATTAAGTGTTAAGCTGCTAGTTTGTGGGCTTTTTTTATTCAATCTGGTTTCCGATATACCAATTATGTTATATTCAAGTTTTGTTGATTGGAGTAGATTTTCAAGGTCATCAAAATGTTTCGCGAGTAATGATATATTGATATGGAAGACATTGAATGAGGATTTGTCAGATGCTATACATTTTAAATCATCAACATTGGTGTAGTAACTGTTTATTGAGGTTTTTCGAGTTTTGTTGTTGTAATCAATATGTGTATTAAATGTGTTGAAGACTGTGTGAAGACTCTCTATGGGAAAACCTGATACTTGATAAGTTTTGGTAGTTAATATCATTGAGGTTGTTACATTTTAGGTGGACCCAATTGAGGCAGTTATCACAAAAAATAGCTTTCTGATTTTTATAGACTTTAACTTTGCAAATAGCCCATTCGCTATGTGTAATTTTCATTACGGTGAATTGATATGGCGATAAAATATATAAGATTATTTATATGAATGTAAGTAACTGCAATCTATTAGAAATCAAAAAATAATAATATTAAAAGTTTAAAAAGAAAAAAGAAAAAGTACTGAACAATACAAAAAAAACGCAAAAGTATTAGAAAACAAACAAACAAAAAAAATACAAAAAAAAAAAAAAATTATACAACTTTCGGTTTTCATTCTATTTAAAAACGCGTCGAGCTTTCTTTGTTATTTTTTTTTTTTTTTCTTCCAAATAAAAAAGTACCAAAAAAAAAAAAAGAAAAAAAATTACAAGGATTAAGACTTTTGTTTATTCAACGAAACCAACTAAGCGCACAGAACTAGAGTGAATGTGTCCCATTTCTCCACATGCTATAAATGTCTATACACACTTATCTAGTCTCTTTGCTACGGATTTGTTGTTATATAGCTATGTTGTTTTATAGCAAATGACAACAAAACTACAAGAGTATTTTTAGTTGGTGGCCAACTATCGTAACAACTGCCTGCTACAAAACTGCAATATTTAGCTATCAATATGCTATAGATTTGTCGTTTTTAATAGTTGGCTACATAGCTTTTATATATAGTTGTCTAAATGTCGTAATGATATCGTTAGCTAAAGAAATGCGACATGTGACCATCTTCTAGCTTAAGATTTCTTGAACAAGAAATAACATTATGTTTTGGTTAGCTACCAAACTATGATATGTAGCTATCAATCTGTTGTAAGAATGTTGTGAGCTATAATGCTGTGATGTGTTGCTATCCAGTAGCTGTAGGTTTGTTATGTTATAGTTAGCTAGATACCTATGATCTTTAGCTTTTAATATATCGTAATAATATTTCTAGCTCTAAAGTTGAAATATGTAGCAGCCGATTAGCAACAGATTTGATGTTATGATGTAGCCAGCTACATTGTTACCGTGAATAAGAAGATTGAAATCCATATTGATGATTAGAAAACAAGTTATTAGATTTAAGAAGTGAGATCAAGTGTTTGTTAATTAAAGACTAAAAATCTAGCTTATGTAGTAAGAAGTCTAATGGAACAGCAGTTATATGAATCAGATTGCTGTCCAGACTTTCTAAAAATAGGGATAACAGATGCTTTTTTGTAGCAGGCTGGTAAACGAAACTCTGGTAAGCACTTGTTAAATAGTTTTGAAAGTATTAGTTAGCAGGAAGACGAAAGTTTTCTATCCAAGGGCCATCACAAAGAAAATCATGAAAAGAAGCCCACTCAGCTTAAAGTAGTTTTAGGAGGTACAATGAGAGGGGGAAATTGATGGTGAAAAAAAAAATTGAGACAATAGTTTTAGAGAGATATAACCATGATCAGAAGGATCAATAACAAGACATATTTTGAGTAAAGAAGACAAAATAATTTAGATTGTCTGGAAAGCGAGTTGTAAAGTTGAATAATTGAGTTAAAGATTTTGAATGACAAAATTTGTGGGCCTTAAGACCTGCAGAGTCACTGACACTAGAGCTAAACCATTAGAGCTAAACCAGTGTTATGAGCATTAAAGTCACCAACAACAATTATATTGGCTGAAGGATAAAGAGAAAGGGCTTGGTTTATCAGAAATAACATCAAAAAGGGTGCAGTCTTGAGATGAATTAGGGTGATATAGAATAAAAAGATAGGTGATATAGTGTAGTGTTGCTTAATGAAAAAACTAAGATCAGAAGAACTGAAAACAGTTGAAAGCTGAAAACACTGAAAGCTGAACTGAAAACAGCTGAAAGCTGCTAAACTGTTAGCGCATCAATTTAGTAGAACATTTGGAATGCTATCCGGACCAGTAGATATGGTTGGTTAATGCACCCTCAGTTTTTTTTCTAAAATATAAGGAAAGAAGTTAATGGACAACAGACAAGTAGAATGTGCATTCACACAATGTAAAAACTTAGGCGAGAAGCCATTATCGATTGTAAAAACACTTCAAAAAAGTTGTTAAAAATACTAGATATTTCTTCTTTGTTTTGGGAAAGTGCAATATCAGATCAACAAATCTCACTGAATTTACTTCACTTAATTTAGTTAACTTGCTGCATGATACTTTTTAATGGCCGCATAGCATTTTGAGGCTATTGATTTATAAGCTGCTTTGTCATGAGGTTTACCTGATATTTTTGATCTCTTCCATGCAATTGCTTTGTTGTTTATAAATTTTTTAACACAATGAGGATAGTGAACTATATATGGTGATTTATGATCACCACTGACACACAGTTTAGGTATTTATTATATAATGATGTTATTTAGCATAAAAATGAAGGTTTGTCAACACTATTAAGATGTCTTAGAAAGATAATACTCTAATCTAATGATTTCAGAGATATATTGATGTCTTAGTAATCTGCATTTTTGCAACAGTAGAACTGCTGAACTGAAATTTCATCATCATTATACAAGTAGCTCAAATTAGGAGTAAATAAAATTACAGAATGGTTACTAGTCCCATTGTGTCGTGGAATGCAGATATTCCTCATTAATAATGGGGAAGAACATAAAGTAAGATCTAAGATGGTATTTCACAAGTTGGTTGATCGACATTTTTTTTTAAATTTCTATTCACCTTCCCAAGGCCATGAAGGTCACTACAGTCAAGGAGGTTACTTTAGTTATGGTTACAACCCTTTTTCAACTCTATACCTCCTAAACACAAACCTTGACGAATAAGGTTGCTTTACAGAGAAACAAGTTGAGCGCGGTACTACCAGAGATGTGGTGGGACATACTGAGTAAGCATCTAAAAGGCATACTATCTACAAGTCTTTTTAATAAGTCATTTGGTAAAGCATTCCAACCAGCAAGAAGAATTTGGAACACTTCATCTTCATTTGTTGCCTGACGATCTTGAAATTTTCTATCCAATATAGACCAAAGATTTTCTATTGGATTTAAATCAGAAGGCTGTGCTGGCCAAGGCATAACTGGTACCAATTTTGATTCCAGATATCTTTTATTCAACCGTGTTGTATGTTTGGGATCGTTATCTTGTTGAAAGATATAGTCATTATTAGGGAAAAGTTCTTCTATACTTGGTCCAAGTTGATAAACCAAGATTTTGTGGTACAAATGTTGGTCCATGGTACCCTCCACCCAGTAAAACTTTGTGTGCACTAAAACAAACCCAAAGATTAATTTTTTTGTTATGTTTAATAGTTGCCTTGCCTGTTTGGGGGTTGAACTTTTTCCCAATTAATTTCCAGCAATGAGATCAACTATTATGAAACAATACAAAAGGAGACTCATCGCTCCAAATAATTTTAGCCCATTGCTCACATGTCCAATCTTTGTGCTCAATGTACAACTTAAATCTTTTTTTGTGATTGATTTCACTAACAAAAGATGTTAGTAAAGTTCAATTCTTGAGATAGTAAGGTTCAATTCTAATTTTATCTCAGAACATGTGATCTTACATACATTACATTATATATTTAAAATCAAGAAAAAATGTTAGTGTGGCTTTTTTTGCACCCCACTGTATGCGTGAATGTCTAGGTATATATATTAGCAGAAATTGCTTATCAATTTCTTATTTACAAGGTGCTTTAAAAAAAGGTGTTCGATAAAGACTTATCAGAAAATCAAGCTTTATTTATTTTTATTTTTTTTTCTTCTAGTGCGTAATGGCCTCAGTTGCCCTGATGGTTGGTTAGGATATGAAAAACATTGCTATCTTTTTTATTATATAAATCAAGCATCACAAGCACAAAACTGGAGCAATGCTCTTTTATCATGTCAGCGCTATGGGGGAAATTTGTTATCCATAGAAGATCAAGCAGAAAACACATTCATTAAAAATCAGCTAAAAAGTAGATACAGGAGTTACTGGATTGGTATAATTTTCTTATTTTTACTTTTTAATATATTATATTATATTATATTACTTCAAACTCTGTGTTATAGATTCAATGAAATTTTAATTATTTTATTGATAATATTTGTATTATAATATTAAAATAGGTCTTAATGATATCAAGATTGAGGGAACGTTTGTGTGGAGTGATGGATCAAGTCCAAAGATTTCTAACTGGAAAGCTAATGAACCTAATAGTCTTGGAGATGAAGACTGTGTTGAAATAAATTCTGATGGTTGGAATGACTTACCTTGTCAAACACTTTTAAATGGGTTCATTTGTAAAATTTCAAGAGGTAAGTTTTATATAAAATTAAATTAACTAAATTAAGGAAACTTGGATGAACTGAATATTTTTAACAAATGCATAATAATAAAGATATATAAAATCAGTTATTAAAAAATTTATTTAAAAATAGTTTGCAAATCAATATATTTCTACTCTTTGATCCAAGCAACTAATGCTGTTTAGCACAAGTTACACCAATAAATTATATTTGTAATTAGATTAAACAACTCTCCTCTGGAAATGTTAAATAGCAACTAGCCATATCTTTTTTCATTTTTGACAAGACTTTTTTGGAAGCTTTATCTGCAGTAATATTTGCATCACTGTTACACACTTATGAGCTCTTAATATACTGTATGTTAACAAATTTTTTTTTTATAGATCCTTGTTTAGGGTACAGGGAAATTAACGACTTTCAAAGAAGTACTGCTTTTACAGTAGATCCTAATAAGCCCTTTGTATGCAACAATGCATTCATAGCAGATTGGTATCGCTTTACAAGTGGTGCTGGGGGAAAAATACCAACAACAAATCCTCCACCGTACTCATGTGGTAATTAAAAAGTTTTAAAGTTTAAATTTACTTTAATAATTTATTTTGCTAAAAGTATTTAATAAAATAATTTTAATGTTAGTAGTGTAAAAACTTTCATAATTATAATTTAAAATGAAAGAAAACTTTATAATAAAAATGATTTTATTTAAAGTTTGAAGTCCTATTCTTTTCTGCTAGGAGCAAAAAATCCTACTTGGCTTAATGTTACTGAACCAACTGCATTGAATGAAACTATCTCAGGCCAGGCTTGTGTTGTAGTTGACAATAACATATGTGCTCACAAAGTTGATGTTAAAGTAAAAAAATGTTTTCAAAACAACAATGAATTTTTTGTTTATTACTTACTTCCATTACCTCAATGCTCAATGAGATATTGCGCAGGTTTGAAGTGCAAATAAATATCATTTTGATAATTTTTTTACAAAAATTGCTTGTTTATATTTAAAAAATGTTTGATCATCGTTTTTAGGTACAAAAAGAAAATGTGATATGGATGAAAATTCTCCAACAGGCTTTTCACCTTGCTCAAGTATATTTAAAATATAAATTTTTTTTTTGCTTAACAGTTTTTAATTTTTTTTTTAAAGTTTGTTTAGATATACTTTAAAAGTTCATTTATATACTTTTTTAAAGTTCATTTAGATATATTTGTTTGAATCTGTTTAGTTAATTTCTTGATGTATTTTTCTTGATGTATTTTCTGTTTAGTTTCTTTTGTATTTTCCTACTTGATGTATGCCAAATTATAGAAATAAGTTTTAGTTCAGAAATACACAAATTATTTTCTTGATTTTTCTTTTTTATTTCAATTAGGTTACTTTCCAAAGATAGAAAAAGATCCAGTTGTCACTGTTGGTGTAGACAATAAAAGAATAAGGTTCACTTGCAAGTTTCATACAGTACAAGAAAGTAATGCGAGATATGAAGTTACTTGGTTTCAAGGACCAGAAGAAAAACATATAAAAGGTCCTGAAGTCTTTACAAGTAATAAAAATGAAGCATTTCTTCAAAATACTAACAAATATGGAGAAAATACAACATTTTGTTTAGGTTACAATGTAGGTTTTTTTTTAGTGTGACATAAACAAGGATGTAAATTTGTCTTTTCAAAGATAAATCTCTCACAAGTTGCATGTCTTTTTTTTTTAACTGGGAAGGAGAGGGTTTAATTTAGAATGTTACAATTATTTGATTTAAGTTATATTATTTATTTTTTTAATATCCTTTTTAAAAATTAAAAAAACTGAAATAAAGTTAATAAAGAAAAAAATTTATAAGTGGTTTATAAATGATTTTGAAAATTTAATTTTTTTTCAATTTTTTTTACTTAAAAAACTATTTATAGAAAAAGCTTTTTATAGATAGTTTTAAATGCTTTTAAATTTTATTTTATTTTACAAATTTTTTTTTGCTGTAGATAACTTTAAATAGTTTTTCAGATCTTATTTAATTGTTCAAATATATCTATGATAAATTTATGCAATAAATGTAATGTGTTTATATTTTTTGAATTTTTATTTAAAAGTAGTTTATTTTAAATTTGCTAGCATTACTTTTTATTATTTTGCCTCATACTTGTGAAAAACTTGTCAAAACAACATAATAGATATACAGTCACATCCATTGACAAGTGAGACAATTTTGACTAATAATTTAATTCCTTTGAAATTGAAAGAAAAAAACTTTACAAAACACTTGAAATTATACCTAAAATATTATACCATATTTTAAATTTTTATAAAAACTTAATATTTAAAGTTAAGTTTTAATTTAATGTTCAAAGTAGATTGTTCTGTCAGTTCCATGTTCTAATGTGTGTCTATGAATATAAATATATATATATATATATATATATATATATATATATATATATATATATATATATATATATATATATATATATATACATATATATATATTTATATATATATATATATATATATATACATATATATATATATATATATATATATATATATATATATATATATATATATATATATATATATATATATATGTATATATATATATATGAATATATATATATATATATATATATATATATATATATATGAATATATATTCATATATATGAGTATATATATGTGTGTATGTGTGTGTGTGTATATATATATTTATATAAAATTAGTTTTGATTGTCTACCTATTAAATTGACATGTAAAATTGCCATCTTAAATAATATTTTTAAGTTTAAACAATTGTTTTAGTGACTTCTAAAGAGAATTTAAAGTTGCAAAAGAATATGAAGAATTGAGCAGTTTATTTATAAATTTGATCAGATATAAATGTTGTATTATATTAAATGTTATATTCTATATATTCATGCAAGTTGTAGAATATTTTGTCAAAATATTTACAAGAGTAATGATTGATTACTTTCTATTCTGCGAAATAAGTTTTTTTTTTCATGGAGTGGTGATAAGATTACTGTAATATTTGAAAATCTGAAATAAAAACTGCTGTTCAGCTTCATTAAGCATTTGCATATTTTTTAAGTCTGAAGCTAATTTTCAAGCGCACCCAACATAGTCATTATATTTTTCTTACCATAATCAGGGTAAGAAAATCATGATGAAAAATGGCACCCTTAGCAGATGCTAACTTGTGTTATGGATTGTGTATATGAATTTTAAATATTCTATGAAAAGTCAATAGTGAATGATAATCTAAGAACATATGGAGAAGAGGACTCAGTTAAAGTGTTGCCATTCATCAATATAGGAATATCAACAAGATTGCAATAATTATCAGAAGTAAACAACTGAGTTATGTTTGGGCTAAAATATAAAAATCACTGCAAGCCTTGAGCTGTTGCAAATAGAGATCAGATTTATGGTTAGTTGCCTAGTCCAAGTAATTAAAAAGTGATATCATTTTGTCAAGATTTGAGTATATATATTTGAGTCATTAGCTAAAAGAATTTAAAAGATAAAATAATAAAGATTATCATTGTTATAGATGAAGAACAACACTGGGCTATGGATAAAACTTTGTGTCACGCCAAATGTTACTGGAAATGAAGGTGAGTGTTTTTCATAAAGGACAGCTTTGGTAGTCCAATTAGAAAAAAATGATTCACTAATTTTACATATTTTACACTATAAAAAATATGCTTATGGAAAAGACCAGTACGCTAGATTTTATTGAAAGCTTTTGATATACTTCAAAAATAAATAGCCCTTGTCTCACTACTTTCATCTAATGCAAAATAAAATTATTAACTGTTATAATGGTTAACAAGACAGCTGCAAAACCAGTAGATCAAAATTCAAATTCGGTTTTCAGAAAGTAAACTATTAGACCTAAGATAATATATTTGAAGTTAGTTAATTAAAGATTTAATCCATGTGATCAGATGGAATGTACTAATTGCCTTTTAAAATGTGAAGACTTGTTCTTTATATTTTTGAAACAGTTGCGGCTGTTTGATATACTTTTTTAAATTTTTTTTAAAAATATATCAAACAAAATTTTTTAACAAAAAATTATATTGGTTACTACAAATTTTCTTTAACAGTTGGAAAAATATTTTTTTGTCTTTAATGCTAATTCACTTCCAACAAAGCTGTAAGCAGCCACTATTAGGTTGGGAGTTACTAGAAAACAAAGAATATTGTTAAAGAGCAAGAAAATGGTTGACAGAAGACTTAAAGTGATTTTTTGAGTCTGATGATGGAAAAGATTTCAAAAAAATTGTGACAGAAGTTAAAGTGATTGTTTGAGAATAAAAGTTTTTTTGAGTGTAAAGGAACAAATACAGTAAACTGATGCAACTTTGCCTAATGACAAGTTAATGAAGAATAGGTTTTGGTTGATGGAACTAGAGATGGTAGCTCATTTAAGCAGCAACCACTATAGTATTTTTAGAGTAGAGAAAGAGGTGTGACCTTACAACAATGGGACAGTGACTTGAGCTTGGCAGATAGAGCAGGTCTAACTACGTTTACAGTTTAATTATAAACAGTTAGATTTCTATTTTAGTGTGTTCACAAGTAAGTTTGGTATTTCCAGTTTTTATGAGCTCTTATGATTCGTATAAGAGTTGTCTAGCAATTTTGAGTTGTACCAATGTCTAGCATTTCATTTCCTAAACAAGTAACTGATTTTATTTTAATCATTTTAATCATTGCATTGTTCATTTTAAGATTTAAAAAGGTTGGAATTTTGACATACAGGTTTTTGATCTCCTATCTTCACCCCATTATCAGTACATCTTTAAGTTAGATGTTGTGAAAACATTGACTAAGTGATTTAAGTGGTTTAAAAATAAAATAAATATCTACAAATTACAGAGAACTTCGTTAAAAAAAAGTTATATAATTACTTTAAATTCTTATTATTCAGGAAATTTCGTTTGTGTATTTATGTTGATTTAGTAAACTTATCCTAAATTTAAATTTAAAAAAAACAAACATTAATCATGTTAGGAGTAAATTTTTTGGCATATCTATATATTAATATGGAAGTTCATTTAAACAATATCTATGATTTACTTCAAAACACAGATTTTTTAAAAAGGACTTTATGTTTTTTTTTAGATTTACTGCAAAGTGAGCTCATATTATATTGGACACGAGAGTAACAAAAGTCGTGAAAGAAAAAGCAATGAGTTCTTTGCTGGATTTCAGGTAACAGGAGTTTGTAAAGGAATTAGTTCATAATAAAGTTATGTTTATAGCTTATTTTATTGTTAGGTTTTATAAACCAGGAGTTTAAAAAAAATTATGGCACTTAAGTTATACCTTTTTTTTTATTTATTATTTTATTAATTTTTGAAGTGATTGTTATTTTTGTTATAAAATGTTATATTTATTGTATTGCCACTAGTTGTATGTATGTGTTTATACAGTTTTTAACTGTATTATCAATAAATAAATTTCTTTATAAAGACCATTATACTACTTCAAGAAAATAAACACCTTAAAAAGATTCTGATTTTTAATTCAAATAGTTAATAAAAGATGCAATGGTGTTGAAAGTACTAATGTTTGCATATTTTCAATCATCTACAATATTTCTTAGCTAAAAGCATTTTTTTCTTTAAATAGATACAAGTAATGAAAAAAATTATTTAATGCCACTAGCAACATTTGGAAAGTACAAAGGAAAAGATTTTTACCAGTTTATAATAGGTTTTTTGTTATATATTTTTACATATATTGATGTAGTATAATTTGCTGGCTATTATGAGATGTATTATTCTCACTTGTGAAGTTTTAATAACTGTTAAAAAGTATGTATATACTAAGAAACATAAAGAAATTTAGTGCATTTTTGTTTGTGTTTAGAATATATTATATGTTCTCTAACATATAGTTCTGTATGTACACTATTCCAAAATACTTTATCTAAAGTTTAAAATGCTCTAAATTTTGCTTCCAAATGAAAAATTGGTCAAGTCAGTGAATGGGTTTTTAAAAAACAAAAAAAGTTTAAAATTTTCTATGACCTAGAAGTTCAGCAGGAATGAATCAAAATATATGGGTAATTAACTTAAATTGCAGGAAATATTCTCAATCTATAGTGTCACATTTTAATACTGAAACAATTTTTGTTGATTCTTACTATATGTTGATTCTTACTATATGTTGAAATGGTTTGATATTGTTTTTGTATAGTATACCTTTTAATATTCACTTTTCACATTGCAAACAGTGGTAGTGTCATTTCGAATCAATTAATTTCATTTAATAGAATACTTTTACTATGAAAAACCTTTCAAGTTAATTTGAAGAAATACCATCTCTTTTAAATAAAGTTAGTTTGAAATTTTAAAGACATGTATGTTAATTAAAGTAACTTTAAATCTTCTATCCACATTTTTTCAATGATGTGTTTTTGGGAGTTAGAACAAAGAAGCAATTTACAGGCTGAAGATAAATTACTGATACATTTTCCCAAAACCATCACCATACCCGAAGTTTGTCAGCACAAGCATCTGCGTTTGCAGTGAATGCTTCTATAAACGTGTTCAGCACCCTGAAGTCTAATACTAGTTGCACTTTTTATTTGATTTTCTGCATCATTGCCATAAGTGGAACCAAACCTTTTATTGAACCATGTTTTTTGCTTTGTACTTTTGCTGGCATTTTTTCTCTATCCACTCTTCTTTTTCATAATTGTATTTTGTACAAATTATAAATACAATTGTTATCAATTTTGTGTAAACGTTGATATCTCTTAGTGAAGTTCAACATAATTTGTATACAAACTAAATTCCTTAGATATTTACAATTATGTTTTATGTATATGTATATATATATATATATATATATATATATATATATATATATATATATATATATATATATGTATATATATATATATATATATATATATATATATATATATATATATATATATATATATATGTATATATATTTATATATATATATATATACATATATATATATATATATATATATATATATATATATATATATATATATATATATACATATATTTATATATATATATATACATATAAAACACCACCACCAACATTTATAGGTTGTTTTTAACTGCTGGAGACAAACTGTTGCCAGAAATTTTGTTAAGTTTTGTTCTGCAGAGAAAATGTTTTAATTAACAGCATCAAAATAATAAAATATCTGCACATCTTTTACTTTATATTTAACTATGTTACATAATGATTGTATAAAATGTAAAACAACACTTTTATATTATTTTGACATTAATCTGATGACAATAAAATAATTTTCAATTTTTTATTAAAGTTTTGGCTGCACTTTTACTGAACCAAAATTTTAATATGTTCTGTTTTCGACAGGGCTGTGGAGTCGGAGTCATGGAGTCGGAGTTGCCACATTTTTAGCAGAGTTGAAGTCGCTAAACAGAATCACGACTTCAACTCCAACAGTAAAACTTCTCGGTATTGCAAGTGCATGTACAAAATATTTAACCTTCAATGAACTTTTCATATATTTGGCAAAAAATAAATAAAAAATTTTAATTATCGCATAATATTTTTTAAAGAATTCAAAGAATTTTTCAAAAATTTGTTTTGGAGTTGGAGTTGGGGTGGTACTCTAAAAAGTTCAACAATCGGAGTGTGAGTCTGTACCTTTTTTTTTACGACTCCACACCCCTGGTCTTGAATAAAATTTCAATTTTTGTCTTTAGTGGATTTAAATGTTTCATGAAAAATAAAAAATAAAAATCAGGATGAGACATTTTATTTCACAATAATTTTCATCTATGCCTTTAGCCTTTAGAATAATTTTTTAATTTATAAACAAAAAAATTTAACTTTAATTTTTTGTGGCACCACAAAAAATGAAAGTTAAATTTAAAGTTAAAAATCTCTGATGCTTTGAAACGGAATAAATTTTATCTAATTTTCAAATCTAGTTACATATTTATAAATAATATAGAAATAAATAAATATATTACTATAAAAATAAAAATTGCATGAAGGTTTTAAAATTTATAAAATAAAAAATTGAATAAAGAAGTTCAAGTCAATAAAATAAATATAATCAGATTTTATTTATTTGTAGGTAACTCCTAAGACATTAGAACTTTCTGAAAATGGTAAACCACAAAAAGTTTTTGTTACATCAACAGTACCCATTGTATGTGAAGATGGAACTGAAAATTGTAATGTGCTTCTAGAGTTAGGTCAAACAAAAACTGACAGCTTTGTTGATTACTGTTCATTAATGTTCAAACCCGGACCAGCTGGACAAAAGCAAGAAATTGAAGTGGTTGCTAAGAGAGATTTTGTTGATGATGGTAATCAAAAGATGTTTTTACAACTTTTTGTTCCTGATCATGTAGATCCAGTGGATTGGAATTGTCATAAACAAATTACTGATGTTGAGGTGATTTGTTTTTAGTATTAATTATAATAATATATAAATAATTAAAATAATAATATAAAAAAATAGATTTTATTTTTTAAGTTTTATAGTTTTTGTTTATTAAATGTTATAAAAAAGGAATTAATCATTTATAAATGAGTTATCAGGCAGTTTTTTGAATATGTATGGCTGTATGTAAAGTTATTTTTGTTGTTTGTGAATAAAATAGTTAAGTTGAAAAAAAATCTAAAAACTTTTTGTTTTATTGACAAAAGTTACAAAATAGGATTAACTTTTGTTAAATTAAAAATTATATATATATTTTAAGATTTTTATATATTTTACTTTTTGTTTAATCTGATTCAACTGTTGTTAATATATTAATATTATTGTTATTATTGTTATTATTTTTATTAGTGTTATTATTGTTATTGTTATTATTATTATTATTATTATTATTATTATTATCATTGTTATTATTGTTGTTGTTGTTGATATGGTTATTAAAAAAAGAGGGCATCATAAACTGCAAACTGTTAAATATTCCAGAACATTAACTTTGACACAAAAAGAGTTAAGAGTTAGTTTTATTAACCAATGAGTTTATGGCAAAATAAAAAGTCAAAATACAAAACAATTTTTTTTATTTTGTACCTTGTCAATAAATGAATGAGGTTTCAAGTGAATGAGTGAAAATAAACAGTTTGAAAATTATGTTGGGAAAAATAAAATTGGGTAATACATACATACACACACACACACACACGCATACACACACACACACACACACACACACACACACACACACACACACACACACAAATATATATATATATATATATATATATATATATATATATATATTTGTGTGTGTGTTTTTTTATGTATGTATATATATATATATATATATATATATATATATACATACATGATGAAAATAGTGTAAGGCCTCTAGTGCTTTTTTATTATTTATATATTTATTTAAAAGAAATAAATCTTTTTTCAAATTTCAAAAATTCAATTATTGTTTTTTTTGCTTGGCATACCTTTTTCCATTATATTGTTTATTATCAATTTTGTAGTTATATATATATATATATATATATATATATATATATATATATATATATATATATATATATATATATATGTATATATTAGGGATATGACTTTTTTGCAACCTACTAGGCCTGTATCGTAATTCAATGAACTTTTATGTAAAAAGAACGAATAGATGTTTCATTTTGACATATTTTGAAAAAAGGTCACCCCAAAACCAAAAAATCGAATTTTCAATAGGTACACTTTTGTACAGTAAATGAATATTAAAGGCTGAAGATGTTGTAAGAGTCATACTCCTGTTGTTATTTTATTTATTTATGCAACATGTACTGTGATATAACAAAAAACATTATGTGATATATAATTATACAAGTATTACAAAATTAACAGTATCAAAGCGTCTAGTACAACAATATACATAACTGTCTGTGTCTATAGGCCTACTGTGTTTAGTACATGGGTCACATGATGCTCACGTCTCATAAAGAGTCTAGCGCTTATTACTTAGAATGAATCGAAGTTGCAGTTTGTCTTTCTTTCTGCAGGAAGCATACAGGTCTTGCATCACCTTGATTGCACGTTCAGCTATCTGATTACTTCGTGGTATGTCGATGACGGATGGCTCTTTCTTCCAGTGATTTTTGAATGACTGCAATGCCTTTTTGTAAGGCTTCAATACATCAGATAAATTCTTGAAGTCATTGTCATTGTACTTTTGACTACTAAACCAATGTTCTGCCCACTCATATGAAATGAACCTGCAAACCTTCTCCAAATTCTTTCTCGCTTCAGGCATAAGAATGAACGCCAGAATGGCGAGAATGGCTCTTGAGTTCCATCTGGCATTGCTCATATTAGGAATGTTCTGAAAGTGAATCAGAGGGAAGTTTCTTTGTTCTTCATAGAACCTAAACACTCTTGTTAAATGGTACAAAAACTTCATATCGTCTCTCCACCCTGATTTATCAAGAATTTCTACAGTTCCATTCACAAACTTATCCTTCAGTTCTTCATGCTTATTCAACAGTTCAGACACAAATGGGTATTCAATGTTTGGAGATTTGGTATCACCCCCAAGTTCTTCGTCCATCACCAGACGGAGAATCCTGTCTAGTACGTGATGCTGACAACCGATAAATTGTGGTATTGTGACACCCTTTAATTTAAACATACGTTGCAACTTCACAACAACTCCATTTCTCTTCCCAGTATTGACGTTTGTTGTATCAGTAATGATCATCTTAATTGAATTCCACAAATTGTATTCATCAATAAGTTTGGCAATTTTTTCAGCAACAGTTTCAGCTTTGCCATCTTTTAAACGCAGTGCATCAAGTTTCACGTCAGTTCTTTCATTCTGAAGTACAACTACCTGATATTCCTTATCATCTATTCGTTTGCCGTCAAAGTGTAAGGACCACTGTTCCATTTTAAGTTGTTGTATCATTTCTTTTTTTAATTTACCTGCCTCTTTGAATATGGACTTGTAAATTGCTGATTGACTTGGAGTTGGAATATCAATACCTTGTTGTGATAATACATTGCATATTTTAGCAGCTTTCTTTGTGGAAACTCCACTTGATGTAACCATACTTACAGCAAATTTACTTTTGTAGTGCTTTCTAGTTTTTTTCTGAGTGTCCTCATCATCGTCTTTATCACCGTCGTCGTCTTCATCATCTTCACTCTTACTTTTGCAGTTTTCAGATTCAGTACCACTGTCTGTGGTAGACAGGACTTGTGATGTGGAAGGTATTGCTGTTCCAGACTGGACTTTCCTTCTCTTGGAAGGGTGAATGGTTTCTTTACTTGCCACTTGTCCTGTTGAGTACCCCACCTGTCCTTTACTTTCTTTTTGTAGGTGGTATAGACGTTTATCTTCCGAGGATAACCACTAGCCATTCACTTTCGTGATGTCAAATAATGCATTGAGAACATCATATTTTCCACGCTTGACACATTCATCATAGACCTTCAGCACCTTCATAAGCTTTGCTCTTATCACTTGATCAGACACACGTGGAAAATTCAGTTTATTGTCCCACAATTTTGTAATTTCCTTAGAAATTTGGTCTATTCGTTCTTTTCTTCCTTTAACATATGCTCCGAGAAACTGGTATCTTCCTACGATCTGCAATTGAAGTGGTATTCTGGATTTTTCATCGAGTGAATGTTCTTCTACAGCCACGCTTCCTCTTCTTCTGTGTGACTCTTGAAATCTCACCAAATTTTTAGTCCAAGTCTTCTTGTTCTTTGTTACTGTGGTATGACTTTTCTTGTGAGACATCATATAATATTGTTACGACTTTACGGATAGCTGAGCGTAAATATCCGTTTAATAAAGTCGTTTAATTAATAAAATACTTTAACTGTATAGTAATCCAATTATAGTTCGATAATCCAGTCAATGTTGATAACAGTTCGATAATCCAGTCCGTATCCTAACGATAATGCTACAACTACTTATACTTCGTACACTTACAGCGTCTTTAGTTCGCTACAGTAGTTCCTTATTAGCTCAGTTACACGCAGAGTACTTCATAGAACTATTCACATTATCAACACTGAGCTCTGACAGCAGCTCGCTTATATAATTATTTAGAGCTTCCAGAATGTTCTACTAAGTTCTATAATCTTCTACAGTCTGTTACAGTCGTCTATATCACCGTGGTAACACAATGACGTCATCACATAACAATTCTAAGTATTTGCCGGCACACGGCCGTTTCGTTGCCATGGTAACGTGTGGCGTTATATTTATAAATTCATAACAAAATAATGAAATAAATAGAATTAAGCTGAGAATTAAGCTTAAGATTAAAACATCGGTCAAAAATGAATGTATAAAAATGGTAAATCAAATTTTTATTTTGGGGGTGACCTTATTTTGTTGCAGAAAGCTATTTGGGCCTTTTTTCATGATTTTAGGTAAAAGTTCATCGATTTATGATACAGGAAACATTTTATTTGAAAAAAAATTAAAAAGTCATATCCCTAATATATATATACATACATACACAGTACAAATTTCAGACTCTGATAACCAAATATAAGCAAATTTATATAAATTTTTGTATATTTTATCAAATTTTTATTTTGTTTGAATTTGTACAAGTGTGTTCAGTGTATACTGTACTTCTTAAGATACAACATGGTTAATAATTATTGTTACATAAAATGGCTAGCAATAAATATTCGATTACTTGAAGTCCTGATTGCTTTTTTTAAATGGAGCTAATACCCAAAGAATGATTTATATTCTGTATATCTTGTGTTAAGTTTAGTTTTCTGTTTATAATGATTTAAAAGTTTTTAAATTTATTTATTAAAAGTTATCTTTTAATTGGGGTTTAGTTTTAGTTTTAACTTTTTTTGAAGTTTAAATTTTAAGTCTTTTTTGCCTCAAAGTCATTTTAATTAATTTTAGATAAAAACAGTTGATGTTAAAACAGCAAGATGCACATCAACTGGTGATCCTCACATTACAACTTTTGATCAATTTTATTATAATCATTACTATGTTGGAGACTATGTATTAATGCATAGCACAGCAAGAAATTTTAGGGTAAAACTTTTGCTTTAGTAATAATTGGAATAGTTTAAAGTTTAAAAATGTAGTAAATAAATTTTTATAAAATCTAATGCACTTTTTTTGTTTTGCACAAACGTGTTTTTCAATTCAAAAAACTCGCCATAATGATAGTTGAGACAAATATACATTTTTTTAACATAGGTGCATGTTCGAACATTTGCTTGTGGTTCTGTTTCTTGTAACTGTGGTGTAGCAGCACAAGAAGGTGATGATGTTATTGTAATAGATATGTGTAGAGATAGTGCTCCACGAGCTCGCTTTGCCAGTACTGTAGAACCTCAACCAGGAACATCAATTACAAGGAATAATAATGGAAAGAGTTTCATAGTAATGTTATATCATTTCTATTTATTTATTATTTACAATTTATTTCATTTATTATTTACAATTTATTTTTAAAAATTTAATGAAGTCTTTATTCACTAATTTACTTTTAAAAATGATTAAATTTTAAAAATTTATTAAATTTAAAAAAATTAATATTTTGCTTTAGACTCGTTAGGTAGTGTTGTCTCATTAGGTAGTGTTGCATCTGTTTGACATGCATGACTCCATAGTTTAAACCCATTTATATTTAATATTTTTTAGCTTTAAAAAACATACTTACAAACCATTGTTTTATGTTGTTAATTAAAGCTTTTACTCACTTAGTTAAACTTTTTTTTCAGAAAAAGTTAGTAATTCTTATTTTCCTTATCAACGGTCATTTTTTATCTCATAAAATTGGGTTGTAGAAAAGTTAATATTTTTATAAAATGTTCAACAGTTTTTGTAATAATTTTAAATTAAATTTTTTTTTTTACCTGTGACATAGTATAATGAACAACTGTAAAAAAATGGTGGTGCAAAAACATGCTACAACAGAATGTAAACCTCAGACAATAAGAGAATTTATAAATAATAAAATAACAGTAAAATTATAAGCAATTAAAAAAAAAAGGAAAGCATAAGTTTGATTGCAAATGTTTAAAATTAATATAGCCTGAACTTCTAATGAAAAATAGTAAAAGTAATAAAGCAGTATAAATAAGATTCGTAAACAATTCATGTCACAATGAAAGAAGGTCGGTTAAAGTAGATTTGTAAACATTTCTATATTCTTGTCACTATGAAAGAAGGTCTGGTTAAAGTAGATTTTGTGTAACTTTTATATATGTTTTTATAACAGTTAAGTTAAAACACATTGTGTATTTAAAAAAAAATCTTATCACTAACATGGCCCCTCAACATTCACCACAGTGTTGTTGTATACAAATTCACATTAATAATATTGACTTCATTTCAGTGTGTTATGTCTTATTATTAAATATATAACTCTAGTTTTATTTATTATATAAGTTATATATTATATTGTTATAAATTATATATTATAGTATATAAGTTATTTTTGTTTATGTTTTGATTTTTTTTTTTTACAGCTAAGTTTTTCATCTGGTGCATATGTTAAGTTTAATGCTTTTCATTGGTATGGGAAGTTTTACTATGCCAACATTGAAGTTCAAGTACCTTCAGATGACTTTAATAGTACACAAGGTTTATGTGGAACTTTTGACAAAAACAAAAATAATGATATGACTGCAAAAAGTGGACAAATATATGCAATAAAGCAAGGACAAATTGCTAATCATATGTTCACTGAAAGTTGGAAGTAAATGGTTTTTGTTTTTCAAAAAATAATTTTATAATGTTTTGTTGTTGTATATTACAATTAATTTTTTAATGATTTTATTCTTGATGTTGTAGAACTAACATTTTCTTATATTTACTTATGTAGGCTTAATGTTTCTGCGGAAAACTTGTTTTACTTTAAAGGAGGACCTCGCAAGTGCACTGCAACACGAGCTAAGAGTTACTGTACTTGTAGTGAATCTTGTTCCGGAGCCAAACGAAAAATTAATTGTGATTATGAAGGTTATTCTGACCGCCCAAAATACATTCACGGAGTAATTGGGTGGAAGAAGTTAGAATTTCCTGGTACAATACTTTAGAAGTTCTTATACTACTAAAGGACATTAATTAACTTTATTTAATTGTGCACAATTAAATAAATAACTTTATTTAATTGTGCATGTACATTTATATACTTTGCATTTTATATTATTTTTATTTGAAGTTAGTGTTAGTCATTAAGAAATTAGTCTGCTCATTTCTTCCTATTATTTGGAATATTATATATATTTTTTTTAGGAGCTGAACACTGTGCTCGTCGTAAACGCAGATCTATGGATGATAATGTTATTATACTTCCTGATGATGGTACTATGGGAGTTTATGACTACAATCCCAATCAGGTCTTTGGTAATGTTACAAGTTTTCCAACAAAATCTGGTATCACTGAGGAAAAAGCAAGAGATGAATGCAGAAAAAAAATTCGTAATTCTATTGCAGGCAAAGCTTGTATAGATGTCATTGGACCTTTGTTTAAAACAGATGATTATGAACAGCAATGTGTCATTGATATTCAAGTAAGTTAAAAGACATTAATTACTTTGGTAATTTTTTTATACAAAATTTTTTAAAGAGCAGCCACTTACCCAGGTGTTTCCTAAAAAGCTGTGTGGAATTAAGGATTAAAAAAAATTAGGGATTTTTAGGGGTCTGAGAAGTTAGGGTCAAAATCATTGTAATCAAAGCTTATGATAAAGAGAAAAAAAATTAAAAAAAAAGTTATTACTCTGAAAGAGTTGTTTAAATTGCTGTTTATATTTTAAAAAGTTGATATTAATTGAATTTTAAAGGGATCCCAAACTTTCGAGACATGTTTATAATAAAGAGAATGATAAAAAAAATTGTTTGAGCTAAATTTTTTTGATGAAAACAAAAAAGTTAGTTTTTATTGGTATGGATTTATTCAGAGATTATCCTAAAATTCATATCTCAATTACAGAAATCATCTTCAAATTTATATAGAAATATTTTCAAAGTTTAAAAGATAAAAAATGCTAATGATTTTCCACAAACTTATGCAATGAACTTATAAAAAATAAAATAAATTAACAAGCTAAAATAATAACTACACCAATAATATCTAAAAAAAAATAACCAAAAAATAAGTAAACAGATAAAAACAGTAACAATACAAGAAACACTTGCAAAGTAGAAAATAAAATTAAAAAAAAAATGTTGAAATAAATAGTTATCACAAATAAGAAACAAATAGAAAAAAATCCATCCTAAAATTTACAGGACCAGTATTTATAAAAAAGTTAAAATAAAAAAACGCTAAAATTTAAAAATAAACTTATTGTGAAATTAAAAACAGATAAATAAATAAATAAAAGTCAAAAAAAAGTTACAAAAAATATTTACAAATGATGAATAATTTAAAAAAATCTTAAAATATTGGACTTTTTCTTTTAAGAATGTTCTTTATAACTTATTGTTATTTATTGCAATATTCTTTTTTTTTTTCTTTCAACCTTTTCATGTTTGTTTTTTTCTTCTTTTCTTTACTCATTATATTTCTTTTTGTTTTTTCGCTTTTCTAATAATGTTTTCTCTTTGTGGGAATTGATTTTTATTTTTTATAAACTTTTTCTTGACTTTATTAATCTTTTGTTTTTGTTTGTTTTCTTTTATTTAGTCATTTTTTCTTTGTTTTTCTTCACTTAAGTTTATATGAGTAATAATAATCAATAAGTTGTGCTTTATACAACATAAGATACAAAGTATATATTATAAGTTTTATGATATTATTTATAAACAATAACAGTAAATATTATTGATATCCTAAAAGACAATTTAAAATCTAGATCATCTTGTAATGTGGTTTTCTATTTTTGATAAATTGGTTATTGCTTTGGTTTTGCAGAGGCAATGTTTTACCCATTTTAAATTTTTGTATTGTTTGCTATTTATATTTTAAATATTTTGTTTCTAAATTGGTGTTTTTTGTGCTTTATCTTTGTCTTGCATATTTATGTAAATCATTTTCCACATGGACAAAATCTATTATTTCTGATTCTTTTGCTTTGTATAACAATAACATAACAAACTGATCATATGTAAATTTGTAACCTGGTAAATACATACATAGTATAAATTTTAGCTATTCAACATTTGCTTTCATGGTCATCTCTCCTTTAACTTTAAAGCATTAGAATCAATTAGCAAATCACTAGAATCACTACAATTGATTAGTAAATCAGTAGAATCACTATAAATGGTTAACAAAATTTTATGATTGAACTTTGTTGTTTTTGATGTTTAAAATTCAGTTTGTTTTATTTTTTTTTAATTATATAAAATATTTGGTGTTTATCAGTTAGCATTTAAAAATATTTAGTGCTCATCAGTAAGCATTAAAAAATACTTAGTTTTTATCTTTATTTTTTATTATATAAATATTTAGTTTTTAATATATTTAGTTTTTATCAGTCAGCATTAAAAAATGTTTACCAGTTAGCATTACAAAATATTACAAATGTTCACCAGTTACATTACAAAATGTTCACCAGTTAGCATTACAAAATATTTAGTGTTTACCAGTCAGCATTAAAAAATATTTGGTGTTTACTAGTCAGCATCAAAAAATATTTGATTTTATCAGTCGGTATTAAAAAATATTTGGTGTTTATCAGTCAAAAATTAGATTAACATTAGATTAATTCTTTTTTTGTTTATATGAAACAGATTATGGAGAATTTTACTTAAATCATAGATTCTGTGGGTGCTTTCTCTAATGAATCTTTCTGGCTTTTCGAAATTTTTTGCATCTCTTTTTAATGTTAATTTACCTCCCCAGAGCCAAGAAAGCCACTAGAGACAAGCATGCCACTTTGATTATGGTTAAAACTCTCTCAACTCTATAACTCAAAAGCGCAAAAAAACCCTAACAAACAAGGACACTGCGTGGAGAAACAGGTTGATACTGCTAAGAAATGGGATCAAACTATTAATCTATTATGAATTGTATTTTACAGTTTAATGGTTTGAAGTTGTTCAAGATGCTGAAGATAACTTTAAAAAAAAATTTTGATGTCAGAATATTGTAGAATAAATTAGTGCATTTGAATATACTGGAGAAACTGGGAAATAATGATGCACCAGTAATTAAATTAAAATATTAAATTAAAAGTCTTCTAAAATTTGCTTTTTTATTTTTTAGAATTTCTAGTATTTTACTATTCTTATATTATTTATTTAATTTTAGTATTATAGTATTCGTAAATCAAAATATAATTAACATTATTTAAATTAGCTTTAGAGTTAAATTTATTTAGGTATTAGTTTTATAAATATACGTATGTAGTAAATTTTTTGGAGCTTTTATTTTCAAATAACTTTACAAATTTGTTTAATGAGAAACAAGTGCTACATTGTCAAGATAATCAGGACAGAGTTCATTTTTGAGGATTTTTTCACTGAAGCATCTTTTCATTACAACTCTATTTTATTTTTATTGATGAACAGATTTTTGCTGTTGTTATTTTAACAAAGCATTTTTTAAAAGTGATTTGGATCTGCAATAAACTTCTTTAGGTGACAGATAATGAAAAAGTAGGAGTTGAATCTGCTATAAATAACTTAATCAGTGCCTGTGAAGAGCTTACTTTAAGAAATTTATCTTTCTGGGAAAGTGGTAATGGAAACATTACTGGACCACCAGTAATAATTGCACAAAGTGTGTGTCCCAATGAGTGTAACGGAAATGGAGCATGCAAAAATGGTACATGCATCTGTAATTCTGGCTTCATAACATCTGACTGCTCTCTGAAAGAAGGTTTTATTTTTTTTGTACCTTAAAGCTTTTTAATGTTTACTGTAAATTATTATAACTAACTATCCAAACCCGTAAAAATCCGGGTCATATTTTACAAATGCTGAAAATATTTAGGGAAAAATATCCAGAATATATTTTGTCTTGCATTTGTCTTAATTTTGTGTTAAACTTATTAGTTTTTTTTAAAACTTTCCTCAATTTTAGTGTAGGAAATGGGCTAAAAAGGTTGGCAAACAGATATATCTCTAAAATATATATTTAAACTTGTGTTCACAGAAAATGTTTTAAAAAATCTGTAAAAACAGAAAGTCTTAAATTTACGATATATAAATATGTTAAATATGTAACAAAGTACATTGAAAAAAACATGTTAAACACAACATTTATCAATTTCCTTAGAAACAATAAACGTTAAAGATATCATAACTTCTTTTATAAAAATTCTTTTCAAAATCAGTTATAACAGATCTACAAAATGGGACAACTAAGGACAGCCTATTATAAAAAAAACCATATCATAATAATTAAAAATATGTATATATGTATATATATTGTATGGTAATGATGATTAAAGATGTATTAAAATAGTTTAATTAGGTATAGCAAGTTTAAAAAAAAAAAAATGATAATATCTCAAATGAAATAAAAATACAGATTGACAAAATCTACATTATTATGAGGTCATTTTTGCTATGGAATTAATTTTGAAACTAGTTTCTTTAATAATAAAACATCTATAAAATCTCATCCAAGGAGTAAAACTATTAACAACACTAAAGATAAAAAATTTATTTTAGGTTAAAACAATTGTATTACAGTAATACCAAATGTTGTCTTGGCTTTTAGTGAATGATTAAATACAGTTCGGTCAAGTAATGAAAATATCTATAATCATTTTTAGCAATAGAATAGAATAGGAAAGCTGTCTATCAACACAAAACATTACAACAATAGCATTTGTTGACATTACTACAATTATGCTGAGCAATAGCAATTAGCATAGTTGTTAGCCAGGAAAAAATTAATACAGCGTTTTTGGGATATGGGAGTTTCTGTGTGGGCTAAAAAATAAAATAGGTTGTTGTATTCTGACATTTAAAAAAAAAGTTCAAGGTAACTCATATAGGCCTTATATATATAGATAGATCTTATAACTCAATAAGATGGGTAAATAAAAAAAAATGCAATTAATTTTACTCAGCATTTTTGGAGTAACTGTGCAGCTTTATGGTAATAAAAATTTGAGCAAAATTGTTCAAATTTTTATTCACATAAAGCTGAGCAATTTACTCCAAAAATGGTGAGTAAAAGCAATTGCTTTTTTTCTATTTATCTGGCCTAATAGCTTTTAAATGAGGAACTCTGTTGGGTTGTCAATTTCCATCAAATAGAATGTTAGTTAAAAGAAATTCTGTTGCAATATGCTATTTTAGAATTAATTTAAATAAGCAACAAAAACAGGGGCCAGGTGAAATTTATTAAACACACTGTTCTGTTGCAATATGCTATTTTAGAATTAATTTAAATAAGCAACAAAAACAAGGGGCCAAGTGAAATTTATTTAACACACTAAGGCAGCTAGTAAATTTAATTGGCACCTTTATATATCTAGTATACTAGGTATTTAAATTTAAAAATATATATATTTAAATACAAAAGTTAATTTTTTTTAATTTACAAAAACAAACTTTATGTAAATTTTGTATTTGTAAATTTAAAAAAAAAAAGTTTTTGCATTTATATTTTTTTTTATTAATTTGGCATTTGTAAATAATAAAGAAAAATTTTATAAAAATTTATGTATATTTAATTATCTTCTTTTATGGTTTACTTAAATATACCATAATTGATGTTTCATTGCTAGTTTCATTTTTTATTTTTTTTATTTTTCGGTTTACTTCACCAGCAAATTTAGTTAACCAGATTTTTTTTAAACTCTTTTAATAAAAAAACGTTTATAACTTATTTTAAAAGACATTATTTAATAATATGAAAAGGTTTTTGTAATTTTCCTAACTTCAGATAAATAGTAAAAATGTAAATAAAGAGTTTTTGAATAACAAGAATAGATTTAAAAAACAATTTATTAGAGATACTGAAAAATCTAAACTGAAAAAACTGAGGTCAATTAAAAAAAAAAAAATTTTTAAACTTTTGAATGATCTTGCTTGTTCATGACAACGGTTTTTTACACTTTAAAAATAAATAGACCAACTAGTTTCATTTCTTTGTCATGCATACTAATTATATTTTCTACTTGTCTAGTGTGGCACTTTAAATCTGAGCCTGGTATAGTTTTTTTTTTTTTTTTTTTTCTTAAGTTTTAAACCAATTAGGAATTTTTTGTTATATGCAGTGCCATCAGGCTGGCTAACACTAGCCCTTGGAATTAGAAAAAATAAGTTCACCTATAAATTGCCAACCTTAATCTGTGAGGTTGGCAGAAAAAATGTAAAACAAAGGTTTGACCATAAAATATAGAAACGATGTCAGTTATTTCTTGCAAACCTCAATTGCTTTTAGATAAGCAGTTAGGTCAGCATTGCTAAATGCCGAATCAAAGAGTTGCTAACATTCTGCATAAGATATTTTTGGGTTACATTACATTACACTAAATATTAACAGACATGTGTTTTTTAAGTAATTATAAACGGCTAGACAAAAGAACCTAAATATACAACAGTTATACCTCTTCGCACTAAATCCTGTCAAACCTCTGCAAAGTACATTGCTTGGCTGGCGTTGCTTGGTTAGCAATCTTGCTTTATACTTTTCTTTTTTTTTTTCTTATAAAATTTTAGTTATAAAATATAGCAGGCTAGAATAACAGTATCTCTACACATGCTGCAAGTTACTTGCTTGACTAGTTTAACATCCTAGCACTTCACACACTGCAAGTCACAACACTTAATTGGCTATTTTAATGACCTAGCTCTACACTATTGGTTATGAATTATAGACACTAATTTTTTCTTTAAATAAGCTTAACAGCATAATTAAGAAAAATGGAATTTATAATAATAAAATTGCATTTATTAATTTTTTTAATAAAAAATGTGGTGTTTAACGGTAAATTAATATTTGTTAATAAATTAAGTATATTCTTTAATAAAACAATCTTTGTATATCATTTATTAAATCATTCAAAAGTTATTTTATTTCGTTAATAAAACTTTTGGGAATTTAAATTGGAATAATTGAAACAATATTTTAAGCTTTGAGATTAAAAATTTCTAAGTAACATAGTTATACAACCAATTTTCAATTTTAAACTGTTAGGCCCTAAAGGAGCTAATTTGTTTAAAATCTCAACAGGAAAGGCACCTAAATAAGTATCGACCTCTGCCCATAGACTTTCAAGCACTTCTTTATTGATTGATAATAAATACACATTAGTGGGTGTTAAAATCACATGTTTAGAATAACATTGTTCAGCATCTCCAAATGTCTTACCAAAAATTAGTCATTTTCTATATTTATGCACTGATGGGGTAATTCAATGTATCCTTTAAAAGAATTTTTGACAGGTTATGTTCCACTACCAAGTTTTAATAGCCATGGTGAAAATTCTTCTTCCCCATCATGTACTCTCATATTTTTAGTTAATTGCCACTGTAAAGAACATTTTATACACAAGTCTACAATTTAGGCTGGTTGCCTTCTTTTCGCAACAGGCAGTATATGCCTAAAGTCACACCAAAAAGAATGACTCTTCCTTTGAACGAAAATTTATTGTCGTAAATATCTTTTAACAACCTATCAATTGCGTTTAAGGCATTTTTAGGTATCATGTATGTTTCATAAAAAAAAAAACAAAGATAGTTGTCATAAAAAAATGTCCATTAATAGACATTAATGTCTATTAATGGACACTCTTCTTCCCAATATTGGCATTTATCCAATATTGGGAAGTTTGAATAAGCCATATTATGTAGATCTATTTGTAAGAAGAGTTGTTGCTGTGCTAGTCCATGCAGTTGTAGCAGATTTAAAACCCTTATTGTGTTAGCAATAAAATAATTGTATGTAAAATTTTTCTACTACCAGATAATCCATCCATAAAAATAACTGCTGCTTTTTAACTGTTCTGTTTTGCTCTGCCCACTTACAAAATGTAAAAATTTTGCTATTCTAGAGTTTCGTTAATTTTTTTTTTTTTTTTGTTTTTTTATATAATATTAATGAATTTTAAGAAGTTTATAAAAAACAGTGTTAACTATGATTAATTTATCCACACCTAGTATTTGTTTCTTAAGTGTCCCTATATGCCCTGCTTTACCCTACTTCTTGCTATACAATGAATTCTCCTTTGTCTAGCAGTATTTTTTACAATTTGTTGATGATTAATTTCATCTCACTCTATCTCATTAACTTTGATTTTGATTATTATCAACTTACCATAATATCCTCTTGTCAACATTATATCCTTTTGTCAACAAATAAGTCTTTTAGTTAGTTTTTCAAGTTTAATACTTAAATAAAATTCCAACTTAAAATAAAACTAAAAATTGAATTTAATTAAATTAGAATCAGCTTTAATGTCTAAAAATGTTATTCTTATGAACTATTCTAATAGCAAAAAAGAGTGATAAAGCGAATTGAAGTATTTTAAAAACACTTCAGCTTTTTCCAATTGCTTTAAAGAATAAAATGAAACTTGCTTAGCTAGTTGCCTAATTTTTAAGAATCTGAAAACAGACTAAGTAAACAGAGAAAATATAACGGCATCTAATACAATGTGGTAAACATATGATAAATATAAATATAAAAAACAATCAACAACAAAGTGTTTATTTATTAAAAGTGCTAATTAAGCAAATTAAATTAAACAAAGAATAACATTGATTCTCCTTAAAAGCTAAGAAAGAATTATCAGCTTTAACTTGCTTTATACTAACCTCTAACCTTGCTTGAAAGAACAAATGAATTTTAAGAAATGCATTTAAAAACCTAGAAACTTCTTAAAAATGGCTTAATTCAACCTCAAGCAGCAAAGGAAAGACACTATAATTAAAATACTACTAGGTTTATTTATAAAAAAATTAAATTCAGTGCTTCCTGGGACATGGTGGGATTGAACTCTGTCTTCTTGCTTATGAAGCGAACAACTCATCTATGCAACTACAGCAATTTTAACTAATGTTTTTGAATTTTTTTAGGGCAATCTCCACTTTTATTTAGCATACCAAACTCAGGACTCTGCGATATTCGAGATCAAGATTGTATTCGTACTCGTGTGACAGGAATGGACTTTGTTGATTCAAATTCTCTTTCATGCAAGATGACAGAAATGAAGGTGAATAAAATATATATTTATATTAATGTATAAAATGCATTAATATATAAATAAAGTATTTATATAGTAATGTATAAAATTTATATCAAAGGGCATTATAATGCAATAACAATCTAGCATTATAATGCAATAACAATTGATATATATATACAAATGTGTTTTCTAGAATAGTAATTGATTTTTGCCATGAAATAATTTTTTTTTTTTTTAATTTTTTTTTTTAGTATTTCTTCTTTATTCAAAAAAAAAACTTTCCTGCAAAGAATTTTATCAGTTTTAAAGATTCCTCAGTTTTCCCAAAATATTAATCATTCTATTACTTTATCTGCTGGTGAAACTCTTTGATCCACACTTAATGTTTTTTTTTCTTTACTTTGATCCACACTTAATGTTTTTTTCTTTACTTTGACCCACACTTAATGTTTTCAATCTATTGTTTTGACTAATGGTGGTGAATCCATATTTAATAAAAGATTTGAAATCCATACTTTTGTATACTGTTCTTTACTGTTGTAAGTAAAGTTGAAGAGTATTAATACATTTATAATAAATCTTCATATTATTTTGCATTTCCATCTTTCAAAGATAAGAGTTAAATAACTGTGAATTACTCAATGTTTTTATTATGTATTTGACATGTGATTAATGGATGTAAGTTAATATGAAAGTTGCTACAGTTTAAATAAAGCATAATTATCAACTCTCTCTCTCTCTCTCTCTCTCTCTCTCTCTCTCTCTCTCTCTCTCTCTCTCTCTCTCTCTCTCTCTCTCTCTATATATATATATATATATATATATATATATATATATATATATATATATATATATATATATATATATATATATATATATATATATATATAAATATATATATATATATATATATATATATATATATATAAATATATATATATATATATATATAATATATATATATATATATATATATATATATATATATATATATATATATATATATATATATATATATATATATATATATATATATATATATAATTAGATTTTTGCTTCACTACCTTTAGCATATGTTGAACAACCCAATATTGGTGTACTTCTCGTGAAATAAATACAACGTTGGACTTTTTCTTTAACAAATAAAACGCTGATTTTTTAATATAATAATTCAAATTGTCAATAAAATTTTTAATGATTTAATGAGTTAACTCAATAGATTATTATTACAATTAAATTGATTAAGTTTAAAACTAATAAAATCAAAAACCACAGAATCAAGTACTTTTTCCAGTAGTAATAGTAATAACTTTTTAGTTGTACAGGATACAGGTCTGATTAAAGTCATAAAATGACAATAGGCAACTATCTATTGAGGTGTGAACATTCGTTTGGTTGATTGATTAACAATTCATTTTTTCATTGATGAGTGTGTTTCCTTGGTTGGCAACACAATTACTAAATACTTCTTATTTTGCAACTTTTTAGTTTTTTAATTTTGAACAAGATGTTTGCATATGGTTAGTACTTTTGTAGCTCTACTTTTTATTTTCTGCATGATAATTTTTTTTTTTTTTGTAAGATGACCAAACACAGATTACATATTCCAGTTTAAGTCTGATGTATGTTTTGTACAACTTTGTCCATAACACTAAATTCTGAGAGCTCAGTTTTTTATTAAAAATTCCCATGATGCTTAATTACAGTTATTCAGTTACTTTTACTTAAGAATTATATATCATTTAAGATTTTATATTTAAAAAAAAATATTTTATCATATTAAATATCTAAATTTTGAATATCAGCAACACAAACGTATTTAGCATTTTCAAATATTTGTTTTATATGCTAATATAAAGTATATAGAAAGATGTTTTTGCAATTGTTTGGTTGATTTCTTCATTTGTCTCTTTTCAAAGTTACTAAATGGTATGCTAAATTCCAGTCAATGACAGTTGTTGTTTTTATGAGGAAAACGTAGTATTTTTTTTTTTTTTAAATAGAAACCAACAATAAGACAGCAATAGTTTCCATTAGAACTCCTGTTAGTGGAGTTCATGATGTTGTTTATCTTACAAAAATAAATTTAAAACAAAATTGTAAACATTTTAATGTTTCCATACGGAAGCACTTTATTTAAATCTAACTGTTTTCCTATTTATAGCATGCATAATAATATAAGTAATAATTTGTTTTATTTTGGGAACAATTTTTTTTCTCCAAAAGAATTATAATTGACTTTTTGGAATTTAGTCATGTAGACTCAGCTTAAGTCAAGTCAAAACTCCATGAGTTTAAGTTTTTTTAAAAATCTTAAAAATATACCACTTTTTTTTCAAAATTTTCAAAGTTTCATATATATAAGCTGACTGCATAATCATATCATAAGATGACTACATGCTAAGTCTCTAAGTACAATAATGTAAAATCTTGAGAAGTTCTGATAAGACTGTTTCTATCTCTTGTCAAAACTTCAGTTTAAATAAAATTGATGACAGTTTTACAGTGGTGTAGATATTTTTTACCATCAAAAAGGTAAAAGTGCACAATATCACAGTTTAAAAATTTTGTAGTCAGTGCTTTGATAAAATGTAGTAAGTAGAAAATGTAATATAGAATGTAAAGAGTGAGAAAAGAAGTAGTTTTGTATAAGTAAGAATGACATCATAGAGAATGAGATAAGAATTACCTAAAACATGTTTACTATTGTAAAAAGAAAAACCCAAAGTATTTGTTTATTTAACTCCTGAATAATGGTGAATTATTTGTAAACCTTGGTAGTTAAAACTATTTAAAAATATTGTTCATATGCAACAATATTAAAGGTGTTGGAGTTAGAGATAATGATGATGGTGATGATGATGATGATGATGAAGATGATGATGATGATGATAATGATGATGATGATGATGATGATGATGATGATGATGATGATGATGATGATGATGATGATGATGATGATGATGATGATGATGATGATGATGATGATGATGATGATGATGATGATGATGATGATGATGATGATGATGATGATGATGATGATGATGATGATGATGATGATACTGATTAAAAAAAAGTTTGAAAAATTTTTTTTATGTTTGTTTGTTTAAGATTTCAGAACATCCTCCCGAGAAAATAGGAAAAGTATTCATTAATAAAGGACAGCTTTTGAGTTTTGCTGAAATAAGTTGTCATCTACCAAAAGTTCCTGTTAGTATTAAATACTCCTCTATTCAACCAGGAAAATTTGCAGGAGGGTATGCAATCAGTGTCTCAAACGATAATCAAAATTTCAGTGACAATGAAGTTTTCTTTCTTGTTTATGACTCAAAATGCATGGAGTGTAATACGAAAGATATCATATGCAAATGGAAGGTAACATAAAACTATTGTAAAGATTTTTTTGTTTTGAATATTGTTTCTGGCTTATAAATTTACTATATTTTTTTAATGATTTTACTTATATCAAATCTGAGTTTAAACATAACACATTTTTAGAACAACAGTTGCAAAATTAATGATTATTGTTTTGCTGAAAATGATCCTAATCCGAAACAATGGTGTGAAGTTTGTTATCCAATCATGAGCCGAACATCTTTCTCCAAAAGAACGAGTGAGCATATTTTTGTTATAATAAGAAGTATTTTTTATGTTAACTAATTTTTTATTTTTTGCTGTAACTAATTTACATTTAATACTGTAAATTAATTTATTGATATAATTATGCATAATTTTATTTTTGTTATCATTTCTCTACTCGAGAAGAAAATTTTTTTTTTTAATTTGAATATTTAAAATTGAAAGTTTTTATAATATTAGATATATTTTTTATAATATTAAATGTATTTTTAATATTAAATATATTTTTAATATTAAATATATTTTTAAAAGAAATAAAATAATTGTATTAAAAAAAATTGGTTTTGAAATATTTGATAAAATATAAAGAATATTCGGATAAAAATTTGTTATTTTATGTAAAAAAAAACTGTAATAAAAAAGTAAGTTCTTACTTTTTATTTAATTCTTACCTTTATCTTTTCACTCATTTTTTCTACTTTACTTTATGTTTGTACATTTTATTTTTAAGATAACATTCCTCCATCAATTGATAAATTTACATCAAAGCAATATACGTTTAAAGGTCAGGAATGGAGTTTTAAGATACCAGCTTTTGATCCTGAAAATCAGCCTTTAGTATATTCATTTATAGGGGAAAGTTATGGAATGAAAGTTTCATCTTCTGGAAACTTAACTTGGACTCCTGATAAAATTGGAAAATACTATTTTACTATCAAAGTCACTGACCCATGTGGTTTGTCTGATTTTGCTAATTTTGAAGTTGAGATAATGCAATGTCTTTGTGAAGGTAAAAATGATGGTTATTGTATTTGGCAAGGAGAGCCAGGAAATAATACATTTTCAGTGTGCCAATGCCCTCATGGATGCACAGGAGAATTGTATGTTTTTTTTTATTTTTAAGTTCATAGCTGCGATAGCGATAATCAATTTACCATTAAATTCTTCATGATAATTGTATATTATTGATTTTTTTTTTTCAAATTTTTTTTTTAATTCCTTTTTTAGATGTACTCAGACAATAGATGGGTTAGTTTGCAAAATCAGAAGTAAGTTTAATTTGGTTTTTAATTTTAGTTAACAATTAATTTTTATATTTTATCTATTTTTCTTTATATTTAGTTAAAACGGACCAACACAGAAAATGGGGAGATATTTCTGAAACCATTCTAGCCGTTATAATTGCAGTTTTGGTTTTTCTCTTTGTAATACTTGTAGCAACAACATACGTTTTAGTTTCGTTAAAAAAACGCAATAAAAAGCTGAATGTGCATAACTTTGTTAATTTTTTTTCTTTATCAAATAAAATCGATTCAAATAAATGCAAAGGTACTTTCAATAACGAATCTGGCGGTAAAGCTACTGTAGATTTTGATGAATCTTATATAAACAAAGGTTTCGTGAAAAAAGAAGTAAACACTATAGAAAAGAAAATATTGTCTACTTAACATTAACGATCGGACTATAAAATGTAATATATTTTTTTAATCTTTTTAAAAAAGTGTAAATATTGAACAAATTTATGATAAATTTAGTACTAAAATAAACAAATGTTTTTATTAAAACATCTATCCTGTGGAAATATATTAACTTCATGTTTAAGGTCTGCGTCCCTTCTTTTTTTATTCCCTACTGCAACATTGTTATGTTTTTTTAAGTTTAAATATATTAATAAATTTTTATTTTAAACAGATTGTTTTTATAAATGATTTTATTTGAGAAGGCAGAAATGAGCAAGGAGGCATTTATAGTTTTAAGTCCTTATAGTCACAATTCATTTTTATGACTTCGATTATTCTAATGCAAGTTTTTTATTCATATTACATTCTGATTTTTCGTTTTAATAAAAATGCAAGTTAATATTAATGATTATTATAGAAATTTTTTAAGGTAATTTTGTTTTTAAAATTTATTTCAATTTTAGGAGCTTATATACAAGTCATCTTTATTTATAGTCGTTATAACAATTTTTTATTACCAGATTTTGCAGGGCAAATTGTTTTTTTTTGTTTTTGCTAACAAGTACACATTATCTTACCTTCCTTTTTATTGTGGAAATCATAATTACAATAAATTGAAAAGTTTACATTAGGCAGCCATGGTGCATTGGTTAGAGTTTTGGGTCAGAACCAAGAGGTGCCTTCTCTAGTTAGATAAGCGAGCATGATAAGGAAGGACGTGAACTTCCTGGTTAAATTCTCTTCTGCATTGCTCTATTATCGTTAGGTTTTCCTGGATCACCTTAATAACTTAAAAAAAAAGTTAAAGGTTTTTTGCAATTTTTTTTTTTTCAAAATTTGGGTTTTTCTTTACAAATAGTAATGTTCCCAGAAATCGAATTGAACAGATATTTTTATTGGTAGATCACAATGAATTGGTAAAAATTGCTCAAACAACGTCGTTTGGTTGCTAGAGTCGCTTGTTATTGTATATTTCCTTTAGACTTGACAGCTTAAGATAATGCAGCTTAAAACTAATGAGATTAGGCATTTTTATATCATAATTATAAAAATATGGTATTTGAAAACTGCATTATTTTCTATTGTTACACTAATTGCTTGATTAAACGCTTTCTCTCAAAAAAGCAAGTATTCTCGAAAAAGCGCCTCTTCAATACATGTTTAATGTTAATAAAACTAGCAAAAAACAATCAATCTTGCTGTTCAAGATTGCATCCAAAATATAAGTTGTAATATCTGAGCTATTGAATTACTTAAAAACATTTATCTTGTATCTAGTATATCATTTGTGAGGTCAAGAAATTCATTTCCGAACAGCCGTGGCGCAGTGGTTAGAGTTCTGGCTTAGAACCCAGAGGTCAGAGGTTTGACACCAACTCTAGCCCAACAACCAATATTGGTATGGAAAGAGGCGTGAACTTCCTGTAAAATGCTCTACCGCGGTGCACTGTGATAAGACCGTAAGGACTTATCACAGTGCATGGCGGCAAAAAAAATCAATCTTTTATTAAAGCTGTCAAACTGTTAAATAACAAAATTGAAATTAAACGCGAAAAATGTACTAAATTTTCTGGTGCACTGTTTGTTGAAAGTTAATCATAGAGAAACCATTGTGGTCAAATTGAAACAATAATATCTTCTGCAATAGGTGTTTTGTTTAAATCGAGATTTTGTCTCAATAAAAAATTAGCCCAGTCAAATTAGATTTTTACTCATAAAAAATAGGAGTAGGCGAAAAATTCATGGAAATGTTCTACATGTATTCCTGATTCATATAATAAAAATCGTCAAAAAATTGGAGTAGAGCTTTATCTGAAATCCAAGATGGCATTTAAAATAAAAATTGTAATAACTGAGCTTGTAAATAACTTAAAAACATGTATCTTGTGTCTAGTATTTCATTTGTGGGTTTAAGAAATTCATTTTTGATATTTTTAGTTTTATGGAAAAAAAATGGTCGTAAGCTTGTTAATCGGTTTGAAATACAACTTTTGCGCCTATTATTATGTTCTTCAGGTCAAAGAATTCGTTTTTCACAACTTTATTTTCGTGAAGCAACAAAATTGTGGTCAATATCTAAAATGGCTGCCCAAATTAAACTATGAAATGTTGTATATCGCTTAGTAAAACAATTCTTTTGTCTTGCAATATGTTATTGAGGAAACAAGCATGTAGCGTGTCGATTATGATTTTTAGTATAGTTATTATTCATAGTTATTACAAGGGTATACCAGTCTTTCACAAATTTGCTTTGAAGTAAATGCCATTGTATGTACAAATATTAAATAAAGAACCCGGAAGTTTTACAATATATCAAATTGTGAAATATATAGTGGTAGCTAAACTACGCGTTTGTGAAAATGTTACAAAATTGTCATAATTATACTATATCAATATTTAATATATTTCATTGTAAATTTTTCATATTTGCTCTTCATCTGAGCTATTGACATCTCCATTTCTGTCATTGTCATCATCTTTATCTTCCTCAAATGTGTCAGCATCATTCAAGTTTCCAAGATTTAAGCAATCCACTCCATGACATGACCCACACATTGATGAGCAGTTCAAACCACCTAAATACAATTAAAGTAGTTAAAAGTCGTTTTTAATCATTACAAATCAATTACTATAGAAATGGATTATTTTTATAGAAATTTTTGTGTTATTTAAATTGTTACTATTGTTATATAAATTATAAGGCTACATTTACCTTTTTTACATTCGCAAATCCTAATGCATCCAATTTTGAGGTTGCAGCTCATAAAATGTAACTAATTTTTCGGAGCTGGCGGTTGAAGGTTTGATGTTGGTAAGAGATTTAATCCTTTCATTCTCCAACTCCATTTCAGGTGATCTTTCGGTGTGTTAAATACATCAACAACTTTGCATAATTTTTGCACATTGTTGTGCAACAATTTGAAGACTTTCTTTTTGCCTTGACAGTAAAGAAGTGATATTGAATAACATCGAGACATTGCATGTCAAAACGACAACTGAGGAATCACTTCATGTTGGGATGCATAAAATGGTTCATGGTCTTTTATTCATTCAATAAAGATATCGGTATTGCAAATAATACGCATTTGCCTCGCTTCACGGAATTCAACGTGTTGCTCTGACATTTCAAAAGTGACACCGCTAAATAATATAAATGAGATAATTGCATAATTTATTGAAATACAAATTTTTTTTTAATTAAGTTGACGACCTTGCTTTCTTTTAATAACTCTCTTCTTTCGAAAACTGTACCAGACAGGCTACCAAACCGTGCTTGAGCATATTACGCTACCAACCTGTGCTTGAACTACCTCACCCCATTCGTTATTCTGCATTTAAGCTAACACTAGCACCAAATTTTTTTATGGATATAATTGGCAATAAAAAGTTTGGTGCTATGACATGACCGTATTGTTTGCCACTTCTCATACGGCTTCTAACTTTCGTCTTTTAAATTTGCAGATTTTCCGCAGAATAAAAAATTTAATTTGAAATCAAACTTTTTTTAACGTTTTTGGAACATTTTCTAATGAAACACTTTCCTCTGAATTGGATAAGGTAATTCGTTGAATACTTTTAACATTTGTATAGTTTTTGCGGCAACGAACGTGAACACGGATTGTCTTATATTTTCTCATTTTGTCAAACTTGCCATCATTTCGTATTTTACAGCAACTTATCAGGTTTTCCAAATCTAAAAAATAATAAATTTATAGCCAGACGTTATTTTTTAGTTTGTATATTCGTAAATGGCATACAAAAACATGATTAAATGACAAATCGAAGACCTAGTATTACAATTATGTTTGTGAAAAAGCATGGAAGGCTTACGTACCTCTTTAAACAAGTACTATTTCAACACAAAATATAAATTAACCGCACAATAAGCATAATTCGTCTACTACGTCCATTATGATTAAATCAATTAATTTTTTTTTTTAATTTTGAAAAAAGTAGAACTCATCTGAGAACAAACTCCACTCATAGGCAGATAAGAATTACTACATTATATCATTAATATCAACATTAACTTTGATATATATATAACAATTATTATATAACAGTATAACAAATAATTTTTCATCTCAAATGGATATGAACAGACACTGACAGCATTGTATATTTTTTTAGCCACTACCGTAGATTTCTTCGGCCATCTTGTTTAGCTCAAAAATAAAAAATGTTGAAAATGAATTCCTTCTCCTCAAAAACAGAATACTAGATGCAAGAATCGTATTTATAAGTCTTGAAACATTTTTCTAAGTCTTTCATTATAAAATCCGTGTCAATTCTTGCTTTTGGTGTCGTATTATAAGTTTCTTGATAAATAAACATACTTTTTACAGCTTCAGGTAATATAGTTTTTGGCTTATACTTCTTTTTTCTAGATAAATATAAGGAACTAACAATTGGGTCAAAAGTATTTATTACTTGCCTAAACACTCTCAAGCCCTTATTACAAGGGGAGAGGGAGACGTTTGTTAATTTTTGGAATGCTTTCCCTTCCACTCTAAGCTTATTAAGACTAACCCCCCCCCCCCCCAACACCACCATCACCACCACTCCTGTTTATTAGTTTTTACTTGTTTTCAACGCAAAATTTAGTTTAAATCTCAGAGCTAAAAAAATTCAGGGAAAAACGGCCTTAAAAGTTAGGAAATGATTATTTCAGTCACCAATAAAAAACTAAAACTTTTAAAAATTGTCATATTTACCTTTTTTTTTAAGACATGTGACACAGACAGTGTAAATTAAATAAAAAACCATTATCCTCCAGGGCAATGAAGAACTATAGGTAAACCTACGTAAAAATACAATTTTCTAAACAAGCACAATGTAATTTTATTTGCAGTAATCAATTATGTAAAGATTTTTGAAAGTTTAGGAACATTGTGGTGCAAAAAGAGTTGCTATCCAGTTTTGGGCAACAAACTAGCAATTTTTTTTATCAAAAATGTTACCTGTCTCTGAGAATAGTCTCATTTTAAATTTGTTATTTAAATTTTAAATAGTTAAAAAATTTAGGATGCCTTTTACAGTAAATATTTCAATTTTAAGCTAAGCGGAAAAATAGAAAACAGAGAACTAATTTCAAATATAAATATTATGAAGCTAAAAACTTTCAATAAATCAAATTATAAGAAACAAATAAAAACAACATATTAGATTTAGATGAAACAAGAATCGATCTAATGAAATAGGTTATACATATATTATATGTTAAAAGTATATATTACATAGCCACGATGCTGAAGTGCAGGCTTTCACTTTTAATCTTGAAGGTAAAAAGTTACATAATTATATATTTTGTTCCGGCCGGAATTTATTAACAATTCCGGTACACCTCTAATTTATTTTTAAACTATAAAACTTAAATGAATATATAAATCCTATTGAAATTATGATAAAACAGCTGTTTTATGCGTAATTGGTAAATATATTAGTTTGGATTTATAAATTGAAATTTTTTATAAAAAGTACTTATATTGTAACATGGCGTCAGGTTTAGAATAAAAATAAATTCCCACTCCCCTCCTTTTATTAGGCCTCCCCTCCTTCCCCTGTTCATTAGATCTGACCAAAATTCCTACCTCCTTTTTATTCTAACCCCTGCCCCTCCTCCTTCTTTGTATTAAGGACTCGAGAGTACATTAAATGAGTAAGATTCTCTTGAATTTTTAACTGCCACGGTTTTCACGATTTTTATATAATTCACGATCGATGTATAACTTTTTTCTACACTCTGTTTCTACATTCTTTGTCTAATGAATCACCTGGGAGAGGTGTTGTATTATTATGATATTAGCACAATGTGCACGGGTTTTGTGAATTAAGGCAGGAACTTTATACCAAATACCATAAGAGTCTGAGAAAATTTTTACAATAGTTTGAAAACTTAGTAGAATCAGCAGAGTTATTGCAATTGATAGGAATAAGAATGTTGTAAATCTTATTATTATACTTCTATATATACTTCACTTAACACTGCTGGATTTGAAAATGACTTACGACAGACATTGTTTCCTGTTCCTTCAGAACTTAGCATGTCACCTTGAGTTTAAATGGGTCACGCATTTTTTTTTTGAATCAACCTTTCCTCTCAACGTTAAGTACATAAATATCGATAAACTTTTTAGTTATTCTCTAAGTTTTAATTTCAATTCTAAAAGATACCTGTAGTAGGCATTCAAAAATTGGGATCCAAGCATTAAGTGGCGACACACCATAAATTAAAGTGTCTTAGGGGAGAGGGGGTTTTGTGACGACTCAAACGAAACTTGTTACTAAAGTGTTACGATGTTACGACGTGAAGGGAAGGGGGGGGGGTGAGGGGGAGGGGTCTAAAATGCGAGGTAATTTGTGGACATATGATAATGAACAGAGCGGCATTTTAACATTTGATAATAAATCAGCGTCACTGTTATTAGCTTTATCAATCTTCTTGTTATATTGTATCTGTCTCTATGTTCCTTCCAAGGCCCCACTAACTTTAAAGAACCATATATTCTTGCTGTTTGTTATGTTTTTTTTTGGTGCTTTAAAATATTTTTATTATTTATTTTTGTTTATTTTTACAATAATATCTGTTGTATGTTTCATTAGTGTTTTCAATTTTACTCTAACATAAAAGTTATTTACTCATAACTCTAATGACTTTCTCATCAATCTTAATGTTTCAGAAACATTCTTCTTTAGTATGTTGTCCTGGTTTATTACTAATTTCTCTAGAATTTTGAGCACATTTTTTAATTTTTAGTGCTAAGCCATCAAGGCAATCATTTTTATGAAGCTTAAGTCAAATGTTTCTGCAATATTTCTCCCACTTAGCTCAACAATTTTATTCCAAATATTTTCATTCAAATTAATTTTGGTTCTTATATGGTTGATTAAAGCTCTAACATTTTTAGAATTAGTATTATTTCTGTAAAAGTGAGCGATAATTTCTCGTTTTGTAGGATTATATAATTCAGCCCTTTTGAACTAATACTTTTCAGTTTAAATTTTAAATTGAAATAGAAATTTCATGTTAGCCAAATTTATATAAAGATGAAATTACCAATTTACTACATATTTTCCTAGCTAATTATTAATATTTACCTAATTACAAGTTAATTTACATGATAGTGAAATATCTAGTTTCCTAACTGGTGATCATTTATTTAATGCATTAAAAATTTATCTAATTGCATTTTTCAAACAAAAAATACATTAAAAAATAAAAAGTATGCATACTTCAATGAAAGTTCTCAGAATGGAAAAAAAACATTAATGCTAATGTGTAAACAAAATTTGTGTAGTGATTAAGTAATAAACATCTCCTCAGAGTTGCGTCTATTATTACTGGCGTTTCAATGAGAATCAACACTTATAACTAGTTTATCCCGTCAGACAAACGTCATCGCCACTAATGCTTTACCGCGCGACTTACGCCTTTGCCATACTGCAGTAATAAGGGATACACTACAAATAGCCAAAACCCAACCATACCCAAATTTGTAAAACACTAATATTTTTTTGATGATATGATATAAAAAGTGTTGATCTACTGCACAATATAAATAAAAATAATTAAATAAATCACTTACCAAACCACCGGTAGAAAAACAAAGTACAATAAATTAAAATTAAAATAAAAACGCCAGAAACAAAACTAAAACAACTAGAGCGTGCAAACAAAAAATACTAATAAATTTTCACCTAAGATCATTTAAACCACATTGGTACTTCCAGCACCAATGAACCAAAAACAATCAAATGGCAATATACCCTATTAAAAACCCTTTTAAAATTAAATAAAACGCATTAGTCTTCAAAAAAACTCTAACGCAGTCATAGATACTTCATTCGAATTTTGTGAACCAATCTAAAGTATAAGAAAATGAAACAACCCGCGCAACTTACAATCATAACTAAAAATCGAGTAATATATGAAAGTAGAAAAAAATAAATATATATCGCCAGCAAAAATGTAAAGATTTAAACATGTAGTGAAGGATGTAAGAAACTCTCCGAATAATAATAAAAGACGAAAATTGTGCATGTGAAAAGTAAAACAAAGCTGAGTAATGAATGTAAGATAATATAGCATAAAAGTTCCTTGATAATGGTAATAATGTGAAAATCAGCGGATAAATAATTCATTAAAAAATATTGTAATAAGATTAACTAAATACTAAAATAAGAGCAAATAAATTTTAGCCAAATAAGTGGTTAAAAAATTATTTTTGGGTGATATAACAGTAATATGTCGTGATATAAAAACGATGTACGAAGCGGGAAAAAATATAGTTTAGAAGTAAAGCTTTCCCTACGGTCCGAATTAAAAGTAACTTTGAGACCATATCTAAATCGAAATTTCCAAAAAGTAAAGCTTTCTACTCGTATATTCAATACAATAAAACTTTTTGTTCTTCTAATTTTATTTTTATCTACAATAATTCTGTTACATAATTGGTTACAATACCGAAATCTTGCAAAAAACTTAAGGCAATAGCTGCTGGCATTATTTTTCATTCAATTCGCATAGGGCGTGGTAGCTTAGTTACTTTAAATTCTTCTAATTTTTCATCGATGACTTCTTCAATGGCGGCAGAGGCATCACTATCTAACTCATTTTGCTTTTTTGTTTTAATGTTTTGAACATGATTAATGCAAAAATAAATTACAAGCCGGGAAAGTTCTTTTGCGTTACACAAAGACACAAACTTCGTATTGTGTCTTTGTGTAATTTTTTTGTTTTTTTTTTACGTCAACATTTTCGATCTTCAACGCTCTATTTGAACTTTTCTTTCGCATTTTATGGCAATTTTTTACGATAATTTTTTAATGACAATTTTTTGCAACAATTTTATGAAATCCTGAAGGATTTCATAAAATTGTCATAACTGTTATGGTATCCATTTATTAACTAGACGACTCTAAAATATGTTACTGTGGGTATTGAAGCTTTATCAAACACAGATTATACTTGTTGCGCAACACTATTTGAAACATAAGAAACTCTAACACACGCTCTCCTTTTTGATCATTAATCGGAACTAAAAAATATATATTTTTGGGGACAATTGCAAAGTTAAACTTTTCCATCAGAATTTTGGTTTGAAAATTTTTTGTTTTGTTTTTACGCGACAATATGAGATTGATCTATAGACTTAATAGCATTTAGGCATATAAAGTTTTTGTAAAACTCGGTCCCTTTATATTTTTATAACATTAAATGGACATTTTTGAGAACATGAAAAAAATTGCGTTTTCGGGAACAAAGAGAAAAATGTGTATTTTAGTTTACTAAAAAGTTAGCGATTCCTATTTAAATACTGCTTTAAAAAAGCGAATCACAGATACCAACTAGAGATCACTATTTTGAGCGCCTGTCTTTAAGTGCTTTGAAAGCAAGATTAAATGTTTTTTAATCTTGCTTTTCACTTTTTAACACATAATTAAGTTTGCCTAATTTAATATTCGGGGAAAGGGATTAACTGTGTTCTGTGACTAAAGCATAACATGTAATCCGCATTTTAATAATACTTTAATTTTCTGCTTCAATTTCATTAAAAAAGACACGCAAAAAGTGCGTGTTTTATGGGTTATGCAAAAAAATGTGGAATTTTAAAGACGAACTGAAAAACAAAATTACATTTTAAAAAAAAACATTAAGTTTTGTTTTATTTTAGTTATTTAGTTATAAGACCGTAAAGACTTATTGGAGCGTCAAAAAGTCTAAACGGTCTTATCGAAGAGTACCTCGAAATAGCATGTAACTAAGTAGTTCACACCTTCTTACTTACCAATGGGGGATATATGGTCAGAGTACGGCTTCTCTATTGTATTTATAAACTCTACTACTATTTAAGGATCTGCAAAACGTGCTAAGTTACAAAAATAAAAATTTTAAGTTAACTAAGCTATTTCCACATTTTGTATTCTGAAATCTATCATGTAATTAAATATTAAACCAATTAAAAAATATTTTGGTCCTAAAAATGGGCAAAGAAAACAACAACTTCCTTTGATGTGCAACTTTGAGTAGTTTAGTTTTCGTTGTGTTCTCAAAATCAGTTTACTAATACTTAGCGCGTTTTGCAAACGGCCTCCTCATTAAATATTGATTCAAAAATGTCTTTTATTGTTCTCTGTGGTATAACAATAAGGCATAACATGTAGTCTGTTTTTTTACAAATGTAATTGAATACATTAATCTTGTTATAGCAAAAAAAAATTGTGTATTTTTGAGGATAAGCAAAAAAAGTGCTTTTTCGCGGGCAAACTAAAAAAAGAAAAAATTTAGAATATTTAGCATCGATTCAAAAATGACTTTAATTAAAAGTGTTTATGCGTTTGAAATCTAAATCCAAAAAATGCTGGATCCCCTCTGGTTACATGTTATGCCATAGTCAACGACCACAGTTAATCCTTGTCCCCGAAAATAAACATTTTTTTGCATGTCTCTCTAATGGAAGTATTTAGTAATTAAAGTATAAAACTACAGTATCAATGAAATAGTTAAATTATTACGGTAGCTGATTCACAAGTGTAGAACTGTTTTCTGATATTTTTTGCAACTTTATTTTTAAGACAAGTGCTTTAAATTTCAACTATGTGGAAAGAGAGCAGAATAAAATTTCAGCCGTCATTTCATTTTTTTTTCTTTTTTTTTTTTTTTGCATGTCCCCGAAAATGTCCAAGTTTATGAGTATTTCAAAAAAATAGAAATAGCTTCCTTTTTTGTAAATAAACTCTCGATTCTTTGGTTTGCAAAAAATAAAGTCTTTTTTGAATCAATGCAAATATAAATAAATCTTTGCCCTCTTGAATTTATTATTTTCGTTTGTCCCTAAAAATAAAAAACTTTAATGAAAAGGTTTAAATATGTAACTGTCACAAAGATATACATTTTAACAAATACTTTATAGATATAAGAGTCATGTTTGATACCTTCCATAGGTTAGGGACTTTGCCTTCAATCAGTGATTTTTGTGAAAATCATAGCTAATGGCATGGCTATCGCAGTAGCACTGTGTCGAAGAACATGTAAATGAACTTCATCATAGCTTTTTGACTTTGTTTTAATATTTTAATTGTTCCGAGAATAGAACCTTGTGGAACACCACAGGTTATGCTCAGGGGTTCACTTTGCTGACCATCATTACTATACACAAGTTGTTTTCGATTTGTTAAATAGCTTTTAAACCATTTTAAAATTTTATTGTTTAAGCCATAATGTTTAATTTTTTTGATTAAAATTCGGTGATCGACCGTATCAAAAGCTTTTGATAGGTCAATAAAAACACCTAGTGTATATTGAGATTTTTCAAAAGATTCAGAGATGTTATGTATAAATTGAATAATGGCATGTTCAGTTGAACTTCCTTTTCTGAAACCATACTGATTGTCATGAAATAAGTTGTTGTAATTAAAATAATTGTATACTCTGTTGAAGATAATTCTTTCTAAAATTTTAGAAAATATAGAAAGAACAGAGATAGGACGATAGTTACTGATATTGGATCTGTCGCCTTCTTTATGGATAGGGGTATCCCTGGCAAGTTTTAAACGTTCAGGAAAAATACCTTGATGAATTGATGCTCTGAAAATTTTAAAAAGAACATTTTTTAATTGTTCGTAGCAATCTATAACAATATTCCCGTTTATTTCATCTGCACCAGGTGCTTTATTTTTTTTTAAGGATTTGAAAGCTTTTTCAAACTCATCAAATGATAGTTCTGCAGATAATTCTTCAGACCAAATATCTTTATTAATAGGTACCAAAAATTGGAATCCTATTGCAATCTTATAGGTCCTATAGAATTGCTATAGGACTTATACAATTTCTATAGTATCCTATGGGTTCTATAGGAATTTTATTGTAATCTCATAGGTTCTATACGATTGATATATGTATCCTATAGGTTCTATAAAATTTATATAGGACATACGGCATACCTTTTTGATTTTTATTATTCTAAATATTTCTTTTGAGGTTCTATAGGATCAAATAGAAAGGATAAAACTGCTACAATGTTAATAGTGTAATCCTATATAAATCATATCCCAGTGGGAAATGAGCAAGCGACTAGCTTGTCGCTTGCTATGTGAAAAAGACGCGTTTAAAAAGTATAAAATACGTAGTAATACGTATTTTAGTGTCACCGAGCTATATTTTTTCCACCGGGATAATTTCTACAAGATTTATGGGACTTTTAAATAAATAAACTAATATCCTGAAGAAAGAAATTGTATTTAACAATTCCTATTAGATTTTAAAGCCTTTATAAATGTAAAATGAGCACCCTTGGCGCAACGGTAGCACACTTGCATCGCACATTATTTTTGTGAATAGCAGATGTTTTTTTTAGTGACGAGGTGGCATTATAAGCTAGAGGGCGTACACATGTAGTTTAGTTTGATCCAATTATATATTATATAACTAGATAACTTCAATCGGAAAAATCAAGCTGCTTTTTGTTTTTTTTACAAATGGCGGATTAAATTTGTTAACGAACATTTTTAACTTTTCTTTTTTTAAATGAAGTAAATTTATTTTGAATTTAAATACTATTTATATAAAAGTGTTAAGCGGAAATTATAATACTTGTAAAATAATATTTTATGATTCCTTAATTTATTTTCGATTAAAAAGGGATTAAAGTTTTGAACAGAAAAGTAAAACGACAGACATTTTTGAAGCGTTTTTATGAATTAAAAAACTTTTTAATAAACGTAGGTTCATAAAAAAACGTTTATAAGTATTTTATAGTTATTAAAATTTGTTTTAAAATTATCTTTGATTTATTGGAAACTTTTGACTTGCATTTTTAACTTTTATTCCACACTTTGGCTTCAGCTTTTGCATTTTTTACAAATGGCTGACTATTGTTATAAACAAAAAAAAAGCGGCTTCATTTTTTGTCCAATAAAATCCCGCAAGTTAGACATCTAGTTTATATTATATATCATTGGTTCGGTTATAAATTTAAGATTTAAAATAACCAATAGCGCTTCGATAAGCTTGGCATTTTGCCAAGGTATGACTTTAAAAAATAGGGCATGACTTTAAAAAATAATAATGGTTAAATTAACTTTAGTCTTTATAAAATAATGTTACTTTCGTAAAGTGTATATAAGACTTTAGTACTCAGTTGAAATATAAATTGAAATTTATTTAATAACAGTTTCTATCTCTGAAATAAAAAAATATTATTGTCTTTATTTATTAAATGTATCTGAAACATCAGCTTGTATTGGAAAAAGAAAATTAGAAAAGAAGTTCAAACCGGTTAAGCATATAATTGATGAAATTCATTTTAAAGCAAATAAGGTGTGAATTTATATAATAATAATGATAAAAGTAAAAATAATAATAACAATTTAATAAGTAGCAGTAATAATGACAATATAATGAATATATATATATATATATATATATATATATATATATATATATATATATATATATATATATATATATATATATATATATATATATATATATATATATAATCATTAACTATTAATATAAAAAGTTGAAATGTTTTAATCTGAATGTAAGAAAAAATAAGAAATATGCTTATTTTATCTTAATAAACACCAATTTAATATTTATTTTTTAGGTGAATATAGTGAAAAAATATCTAGTTCACTCGTTATCACAATCAGTACGCTGCAATTAATTAAAGAAGTGGTTGGCAAGCTGTCGAAGATTTGACAATTTAGGTTTTTATTTAAGGTTAAGATTTGTTCAGAAAAGCAATTACTGCAAAGTGCAATGATGGAAGCAAAATTGCAAAACAAAGCATTGATGTTTTTAAAAAAACTATTGTTGATTAGGGTTTCCAAAAATTCGCAGCCATAAAAAACTGCGGTTTCGGTTTTTCATTTAAAAAAACCCACGGTTAGTCGTGGTTTTCATTTTCTTGTTAAATAATAAAACTTGAATTGATAAGTAGATTTGGGCAAGTGTGTGATGCTATCTTTATTGAGAAGCGCGTTAATTCATTCTTAAAGGAAAAAGGTGAACTTTCTAATGTTGTACATGGTGCTTCAGCTAGTAGTGGTTCCTTATCATTAGAAGTAAATCCAAAAAGCCAAAATGGAAGATTTCCAGCAAAATTTAAAGTATTTAAGTAGTAAAGACACTTTAACAACTGCATAACATTTCCATTATTTCTTTCGTTGACGCGCTTTTTAAATTTTAATGCAATAAAGATGCGGTTGATGCATGAATTCAAGAGCAGTATCTGCTGCCGATAACGTTACACCTTCTCTGCTAAGGAATTCCACAGCTAGTTTTGCTGGCTCTATAGCGACATGTAATAAAGTTAATGACTCAAAATCTAGCTTTATAAATGCATCAAGAGCATTTAATTTAGTAAATGTCTGGAGTAAACATTTCTCCGTTTTTAACAAAGGCGCATTTATTGAAAAAAGTGAATTCCAACGATGACAATTGGTGGTGGATTTGAACTGCTGCTTGATTCTCCAGTCAAAGGATGTTGATAGTAACTCCATAACTAAATCCATGATTCCGCAAAGTAGTTGTGGATCCACCGGAGCATGATACAACAGAACCGCATCTATTACAGATGCCTTCAACATCTCAAGAATTCAGAATTTTAAGCCGGGCAGCAAATTTCCAAACTGATGACATTGTTTATCTGGAAGATAAATATAATTACATAAAATTTTTTAATTGATATAAACGTTATCGTGATTTATTTTTATTACATACCTTTTTTAGGAATAAAAATCTTTAATATAAAGGCCATCTTGTTTGAGTATTCGAATGCTTTATATTCGAATATATTTGCGTGTTTTATTCAATATTCGAACATTTTATTTGGAATACATAAATAATTTTGAAATTGAAAAGACGCGTTAAGCTTCCAGCAAAATATAATCTAAATATACAAAATAAAAGTTTTATTACTTACAAACTTATTTTTTATACCTTTCTTTAACAAAGCAAACTAAAACCTCTCTATCGTAAACAGAAGCATGCTATACGAGTAATTAATTTTAAAAATTAAAAAGAACACACAAAGCCTCTTTTTGAACAGATGTCTTTACTAACATTGTTTGAACTAAATATATATAATGTTCTAAGTCTTAATTTTCTATAGTCTTTATAAACAAAAGCCAGAGTATAAATACCTGTTGCGCACAAATAGTACTCTTTTAGAGCCTTCATGCAAAACTAAGCTTGAGCAATTTAAAATTACTTATTGTGCACCTCATATCTGGAATAAGTTTTTATTACTTAATCAAAATATTATTAACCTTGAAAACTTAAATGGCTTTAAAAAGCTATAAAAAAGAGTATTTTAAATTATAAAAATTTCCTGCGTTCTTCTTACAGCTCGTATTACAGAAGTTTGTTTATTATTTATGTTTGTGATTTTTTATATTTACAAGTATATTCAATCTTAACGAATCTTTATTATGTAGTCACGAAAATGTATACTATGGATCAAAAATAAATAAAAAATAAATAAATAAAATAAATAAACATTCAAAAGACATTATACAAAAAACCCGTCTATACCGTTTTTGAAAACCGACGTTTTCATTTATATCGGTTTTGAAAAAAAACAGCGGTTTTCGGTTATCGGATAAAACCGATTGGAAACCCTAGCTGCTATTTTTTTGGTGTTTTTTTCATGGCTTTTGAGTGCAGCTGAGCCATGAGCGAATTTTGGTTTGTAAACGTTAATTAATATTTTAATTCATATTATAACTGCGGGTTTAGATTAAATTTAATGATAAAAAATGACAAAACTTTCCGCTGATCAGTATTACCCATATCAACGTAAAGCAAACAAAAGAAGTTGAATCAAAACGACTGTTATATTATTTGAGAATATTTCGTATTAGTAAAATTATTGATTAGATATTGGACAAAAAAGAAACAATTTAAATGGCATTAAAAAAAATTAAAAAAAAAAGAAAAGAAATATAAGAAAACTTTTAATATTAATAGTTACAAAATATTAATGTGTAAGTAAATAGTCATTTTTATTTACCTAAGTTTATTTGACTTCTACAGTTTCACTTTCAGTTTTCATTTCATTCACAAATTTAAAATTACGCAATTTTTTTAATGCATTTTCTAGTCATTATTGTTTGTTCTCAAAATATCAATATATAGTAATACAAAGATATTTAAAAAAATTTAAAAATAATTTAAAAAAATGTCGTCTAAAACGTTGCATTTATTTTTGCTCGTTAGTTTAAAATGGTGTTTTGGTTTTGCTTTTACAAGTAATAATAATAAATCATCAGGTATATGTTCGTATTTTTTATTTATTTAGTAAACACATAAACTGATGCATATAAATAACATAGGATGAAAAAAAAGCGGCTTACCTAGTCTGAGAGGCGATTCAACTTTCTAATTTAAAATAGATTCTCAAATCAACTTTTATAAGAATTCACTACTCAAGTCTAAAAGCAAAGCTATTATATATACTTTTTTTGTTACTAAAGACTTACTATGTTGTGACAAGGGTAGCGGTGGATGGGCAGGAGAGAGTCAAAAACGTTCAAAAATTGCGTGAGGTAATTTATGGACAACCCTTAATCCAGTTTTCTTGAGAAATTATTGCTAAATTATAAAATTTATCGATATTTGTTAAACATTGTCATATTTTACTTTTAACACATGCGCAAATTAATTGCTAAAAATACAAATACAAATATCAAAACTTATATTTTAAGAACACGTGACCGACAGATCTACGTTTTGTAATAAAGACTGAAAAGTTCTTAGCGAATGTTTCTATTACAAGTAGGAACAATGGTTACCTATGTTATTTGACCATGTTGTATTTGGCTGTAAACAGGAAACAAAGGTGTTTAAAATACCGGCTAAAGTTTGTCAAATTATAAAGACTAATTTTCTTATAACTTTCTTCGCAGCAGTATTAGAAGTCATGCCATCCATTACCAGAAGCTTTGCAAGGTGGCAACCCAAAGACAGTTTTAAACTTTAAAAAGTTGAAACTGTACTTACTTACAGTATAAATACGGATATTAAAAAAGAATACTAAAACAATAAAAATCAGGACAGCGTCCCAAAAAGAGTCTTTAAATCTCCGTTTTTACTTGGTCTCTGGTTGCCAGGAGTTCTAAAAATGTGATTTACGATCTGCAATAACAAGAAAATTTATGAGATTCAGTGACTTGAAACTTATTGTCTTTTTGCTTGGAGTTTCAAAGTTCTGGAGTTCGGGTGTAAAAATTGATTGTTCCTCAAACCTAAACTTTTTAATTTTTATTAAAATTAGTCCAAAGCTTCTTTACATTTTTGGTGCACCCGTATACAAAAAACCTGAAAAAATTAATTTTTTTCTGACTTTCATATCTGGATTTCTTTTGAGACTCCACGTCCCTGATAAAAATAAATGTAAAAGGTTGATTTGTATTTGATCAATTATTGTTTATTTCAGTCGATGCATGTCACTATAAATATACTTAAAGTAGTACAACTAATGGCATAAACTATGTACAAAATAGTAAATTAAAATTAAAATACATTATAATTAAAGGAAATTAAAAATAAAAAATTAGTTTGTTACAGCAAAAATAAAAAGCAAGCTGTGTAATTAAAAAAAAAAAAAGGATTAGGAAAAATTAGATTTAGCATCATTTCGCTTTAAAAACATGCTACCTTTCAGTACACATACTATACTGACAACATAAGTTTTATTATTTTTTGCACGGTATTAAAATATGATCAATTCAGTTTTGATATACTGTTTTTTATCATCTTGGAAGACAATTTAAATTGTGCAATTTGTAAAAAAGGTAGTAAAAAAACAGTATTGTTTTCAGACGAAACGTTGGAAAAATGTTAATCAATTTTGAAATTGCAACAAAAACAAAATAAAAGAACTTTTTATATGGTAAATATACTGACAATAATCACAGAAAATGGTATTATTCATTTACAAAAATATGAACAAATATTTTACCTCTGAGCCTCAAAATATTAATAAAAACTTATAAAACAGTCAAAGAAAATAGAAAACAGTATAAGATTACTCTTGATGTATATTACACAGCCTGGTTTTTATCAGGATTTTTTTGAGCAGCCGTGTCACAGTGGTTAGAGCGCTTGCTTTAGAAGGAAGAGATCTAGGGTTCAAAGCAAGCTCTGGGCATATTTTGTGCCATCGGTAAGGAAAGAGTCGTAAAGGTCCTAGTTTAATGCTCTTTCGCAGTGCTCTGTGACAAGACGTTTTCACAAGACTTCTTGGGGCACCTAAAACAAAAAATTTAAAAAAACATCTTTGGTGTTGCAAACATTTTTTTATTAATAATTTAAGTTGACTTTTTTTAAGCAAATTTGTATTATTAAATTCTACTACTTAAAATATATATGTGGTGACAGACATAGATTGAATGAAATAGAGATTTGCGCATAAAAGTGTTGATACATTGACTGGTAGTTAAGGTTTGGACAGAGAGTCTATTTTTCTTTAATTTTTAAATTTTTTTCTGTCTCATTCCCAAATATTTTCGAAACAATTTCCTATACAATTATCACGGTTAATGCAATTATTTTTGTTGTTGTTTTTTTTAGTTTGAAAACAATAGTTATTTAAGTCAACCTTTTAAATTCATTTTTATTACAATTTTCATCTATCATACAATTTTTTAAAGTTTAAGGCAAGAGGTTAGAAGACCATGATAACTGTCTAGAAATGGACGGCGTGATTTCTAATACTCCTCTTTAGAAAGTTAAAAGAAAATTACGTTTTATAGTTTGAAAAATTTTTGCCGGTATTTTATATACATTAGGTACCTGTTACCAGCCAAAGCCACTACGATCAAAAGTACATAGTTGACCATTGTTTTATCTTATATTTGAAGCATACACTGATAATTTAGGCCTAGCGCCCACTGGCTCTAAAACTATTATTAATTTTTAACACTTCGAAGTGTTCTATTACGAGACATATTACAAATGTTTATATATAATTTTAAATATTCTCTTCCTGATGATCCAGCAATGGTGAAACTTAAAGTAGAAGATAAAAGTTAGATAAGTGATTTTTACTAATTTATATATATCTATATATATATATATATATATATATATATATATATATATATATATATATATATATATATATATATATATATATATATATATATATATATATATATATATATATATATATATATATATATATATATATATACTTTATCATAACGAATACTTTCGGTAATCACACAATTCAAAAAAAATGTTTACTTATCCAACCAAAATATGGTAAAGTTCAAAACACTTATTGAATCAAAAAATCTAACTTTATGACTTAAAATAATCTTTTTAACTATAATTAACCATATAAAATTATTTCATATTTTGTAACAAAAGAAAAGCAATGGAAAAGGTTACATAAATGTATAGCAGATTTTTAGAGTTAAAAGTATTTTAAATTCAACTTTAGTGGTTTATAATGGTAATTGCACTAATGGTTGGTTGGAGTATAAAAATCATTGCTACAATTTTGTTGGTGATTATTGGATATACGGAAAAACATGGAATGATGCTCTTTTAACATGTCAAAACTATGGAGGTAGTTTGGTAAAAATAGACGATCAAGCAGAAAATTATTTTATTTTAAATCAGACATTCTCATGGAATTATTATTGGATTGGTATGTTTTTTTTTTTAAATTTAGTTAACGTACGTAATTTGTTTAACAATTTTCGCACATTTTTATATAATCATGTTAAAAAAAGTTAATACCGTTTATAATAGAATATTTAACAGTTACAACTGCACAAAAAAAATGAGGCAGGCAGCATAATTGAAATCTAAAATTAAACAAAGTTTTAAGTTTAATCTTAAACAACATGTAAATCATTATTTTTTCAAGTTCAAACAATACAAAAATTATTTTGAAAAAATCATTGTTCAAGATTCCATTTAGTATTTAAAATTACAAGAGAGTTTAGGAAAGACTTAGTTCTTCAAAAATAAAAACATATTAAAACAAACTTTTATTCAAAGTAAATAAAATCCTAAATAAAAATGGTAAAGATGATTTTTGATTTGTTAAGACTTTTAGGATGGAAAAAAATATCTCAAGAAATTACTGTACTATAATAAAGATCTATAATAAATAATAAAAATGAAAAAATAAAAATAACGGAAGTAAACAAAAAAACAAACTTTCGTTTTATTTTACAATTACAAATAAAATTCCTAATTTTAGATTAATTATATTTAAACTCTAATTTTATTTTACGGTAAAAAAATAATTTTTATAAACTAATTTAAATTTCGACTCTTTTTTTGAAAATTGCTATTTTTGAAAATCGTGAAAGTGGGAAATCCTTCTGCAAAGCTAACCTTCATAAAGCTAACTAAAACTAGTTTAAAGCTAACTTTAGCTAGTTTAAAGCTAACTTAAACAAGTTTATAGTTAACTTAAACAAGTTTATAGTTAACTTAAACAAGTTTATAGTTAACTTAAACAAGTTTATAGTTAACTTAAACAAGTTTATAGTTAACTTAAACAAGTTTATAGTTAACTCAAACAAGTTTAAAGTTAACTTAAACAAGTTTAAAGCTAACTTTAACTAGTTTAAAACTAACGTTTAAAAAGCCAAATGAACCTGTTTATAACGTACGTTTTAAAAAAGTTTTTAGACGCATGTTTTAAATTTATAAAAAAATAAAGTTACCGCACAAATGTTAGGGTGGACGCACAGAAATGTACAAAAATTTTGACATTAGACTAAACTTTTATATTTGCGACATAAATACGTAATAAAAAGTTTCAAAGAAAAGGCTTTTAAACTTAAAAATATTAAAAATCATACTTCACTAATTTTTAATGGTTAGAAACCATTAAAATTAGTGAAGTAATTACTTAAAATCTAAAAAACATTTAAAAATGATATTCAAGCATATATTAAACACTCATCAGAAAAAACTACGAATAAAATGATTTTTTAGAAACAGTGAATAAACAATTAACAAACACAATAAACTTATACTTCCCGATGTTGAGACACGCTTCAAGCCAAAAGCCATTATATATGCGCGCAATTACATCGAGACTTACATGCAGAAGAGTTTTTAACTTCATCCTTCCTTCCTGGAACACCTTTTTTTTATTTCAACTTATGTTATTTGTTTCTTTATTATGCTTTCAACACAATTATGTCTTTGATAATTCAGGTTTAACCTTTTGGTTGTCATAAAATCAGATAGTTCTTCCAGTTTCTTTATTAAGATAGTTTCTTTATGAAGTTTATCAATCAGTTCCAGAGCATGCTTGAATTATTTCTAATAAACTGCTGAATCGCGACTTTTTATCAGGCAAAATACAGTTTTCTGCTCTTTCAAATTTGTGTACATAAAATTATGGTACACCAGGTACCATAATTTTATGCTCATAACTACCATTATAATATTAGTTATTATTATTATTTTTTCATTGTAATTATTGTAAACATACTTATTATTACTATCAATTATTTTTATCAAATTGTAAAATGATTTACGGAAAATAAATAGCTTGTTGTTGTTGTTGTTGTTGTTGTTGTTAACAAAAGTCTTTTTATTATAGCAATAAATTAATATAAAAAGATGCTGCCTGACGCTAAGCTACTAGTTAAATAAACCTCGTACCTTATCTCAGAAGTTAGGCTCAAGAAACTTTTGGAAACCTTCAACAGTGTTGTTAATAAAGGTAAGTTAAACATTTCATCTCTAAGTCATGGGACTTATCTTAATACCTCTCCCAAGAGTAATGAACAATTTGCAAATAAATTTACTAAACTAAATAAATCAATGCTGAACTATTTACAAACAAATTTTATAAAAATATAGACTCTTGAATCTGAAAGCCTTATTCTTCCTGCCATTCCAGTTCCAAATTTCAAGACAAAATTCTTATCATTGTCTTAGAAAGCTTTTCTTCAAAACTCTTTTTAATTTATCCAAACTATTTAATGAGGTATTTGACTGAATCTTATTTTCCTGCATGCTGGAAAATAGCATCTGTGGTTCTGTTTTTAAAAACAGAACCACATGCTATTTTCGGACTCCGACTATTATCTGGTACTCCAGATAATAGTCGGAGTCTGAAAGACTATTCGGACTCCGACTATTATCTGGTAAAAATTTTTTTCTATTATTAGCAAGATCTTGAGTCTTTGATCAACTAATTTCTATGATGAGAAACGACGAGTGAAGGGATATTGCTCTTGACGTATCTAAAGTTTTCAAAAAAGTTTGGCATGATGGTTTTCTTCATTAGTTTCCTTCATATGGTGTGCCTGAGAAAGTTTTTGAGATTTTCAAATCATCTTCAAAGGGCAACACTTTTCTTCAATTCCAGTATCTTCTAGGGTACCTCAAGATTCTATCTTTGATTCTGTGTTATTTCTTATCAAGATAAATAATCTCTTTGACAATCTTAAATCTAAAGTGGCACTATTTGCTTACTATTCAACTTTATATTCCTGTCTTGGCAAAAAGTCTTCTTTTATTGATCGTATAAAACTAGCTGATCTTGAATTCAATCAAACTCTTTGAATGCTGCCAAAATCAGTTAATGAATTTTGATGATGTGTAGGGTCTATGTATTTGATGTTGTGACCAACATTAGATATATTCCAACTGTTAAAATCATAGAACTGGTGATGCCAGTACATTTAAATATCACATGATACATACATAATTAACCTAAAAATAAAATAATAAATACTCTTATATGTTTTTTCTAAACGCGTATACTACCTGAAAATACCTGAAAATGAAACAAGTGATAGTTTTATGATACACTCTTTGTTTTCTTTGCACATCATTTGACATGCATCCCTTTTGCTAGCGTAAAATAGTTCACAACTGGTACCGTTTCAACTCTAAACTGCTGTTTCAATTATTTTTTTATTAATCATAACATCAAATTCTACCAGTTCTTTAGCAAGGGATTTAGAAATATGTTATTATTTGAAATATAGTTAAAAAGTACGCAGATATTTTATTAGAAAATTTTTATATTAATACTTAAATGATTAGATACCGTTTCCCTTGAACATTTTAGTTCACGATTTATAGACTCGCTTGTCGTTTGATTGTAAGACTGCAATGTTTACTATTAAAACAAATCTAAAATGGTTAATTTAATCCATAAAAATGGATATTTAAATAAAAAAGATGAATAACCAATTACATATTTTAATCGGAATAAATGATTTTAATTAATTTACTTTTCCTTTTCTGCGCAGCACGAGCATTTAATGATAGGTTGTGAAACTTCTTTTTACCTTTTATCTTCGTATTAATGTGATGTCTTACACGTAGCACATTAGGAATTGATTTGGTTACTTTCTATTTTTTAATTGGTTGTGAACCCTTGTTCTTATTTTTATCAAACGAACAAGAAATGCTTTTTTGTCTTTGTAGTACAATACTTAGTAGTACAGTCTTAGTGACTAGAAAGGCCATTATCTGAAAAATATAGGCAAAGTATAGAAATGATGTCTTCAAAATGCCTTCGTTTTTTTTATATTTTCTAGATAATAATAAAACTAGACCTCTGTTCAAACTTTTTCGAAAATTCACATTTATTTTGGAGATTGGTTTTTGAAATTGGATTTATTTTGTTAAAATATTTGGCATGAAGTACATTTGCTACTTTGAGTGGCAAATTTAGCAACATAAATTTGAGACACTTTAAAATAAAAAGATTTTGAGAGATTTTTTTCTCTGCTACTCCGGGCGGATTTCTAAAAAGTGAAAGTAAAAACTAAACATGGTTACACTTTTTGTTGTTTAATAATCGTGGTTCGGAACCTCTATATTTTAAATTTTACTCTTACTTTGAGCATTTACATCTCCTAAGGCCATTACTTACAAAGAGTTTCCTTATGTGTTTTTGAAAGCCACAGAGACATACATTAATTATATGCAAAAATACTTCATATTTATGCAAGAGCCTGGGAAGGAATGCGTTTAAAAAAATCAAATTTTGCGGTAATAAGATTTGCTAGATTACCCATAAAAATTGTGGTCTTAGGTCTGCGATGAAAGATGTAAGTTATATACACGCATTTTTCAATATCTGAAGAAAAATACATGTGCCTAGGTGAGCATATAGAAGTCCTAGAAGTAGCTTTATTTTGCCATATACTTAATTAACAAAATAACTTTATACGGCAACAGTATAGATATGCTAAGTAAGGCCTACTTTACATCTTTCATAACTAGTAATTTTGTTAAAAAACTTTATATATGAAATTTTTATAACTGTACAAGAGTGTTTGATAAAAAATACTTTCTAAGCTTTTATAACGTAACATATTGCTAAACAATTAGCAAAAAAATACCCTCGTGTTCTTTATTTTTCGGTTTTGACGTTCTACCAATCTATTCCTCTACCAATCCATTCCTCTGTTCTACTCCATTTAATTCATGTAGTTGTTTACATACCTCATGTACGAATTCCCGACCTTGGTCATTAATTTAGATTTTTAAGCAGCCATGCCAACACATTACCTCGTATAAAAATTGAGCAATAGTTTGTGCTGATTTGTCCTTGATCGGTTTGGCTTCCAATCATTTTAAAAAATATTCAATCAAGACGATGACATGACCATATCATTGCCTTGATTGACTATTTTTTTGACCCATCAACCACTAAAAGGTTACAGATATTCACTCCAACTTGTATTATAACACTTGATAGTACTGGTATTGACTTCAATTCAATATTAAGATAGAAATAAAACAATACAAACCCAGCGGGCACACGACGTTGGAATTACGTTCAAACAACGTTGATTGACGTTGATTAATATTATTTTACATAATTTTTATACTCATAATTAAGAAAATTTAAAATTCAAAAAGTATCCTTGGACTTTATTATGTAAAGTTTCATATAAGCCTATGTTTGCTGAACTAATGATTACTAGGGTGTACCAAAAACATACTATTTTTTTTCTCCAGGATACCTCTCAATTTTTTCCCATTCTCTGAAGTCCACTAAGGCTAAAAATTAACAGAAATTAAAAATTTCGTAGACAGGAAGTGGAAACTGTAAAATTTGAAAAAATTGGTTTTTCAAAAATAAATGTCCGTTACATCAATGTTGGATTAAAATGTAATAAAATTTATTTTTATCTTATTTTCTTTAATAAAGTTAATAATGATGCCTAAGTTGAATAGTATTATTATAATTTTTTAAAAGCATATTTTGGTTTTTAGATTTGGGCTCGGGTATGTTAAGGCTAAGCGTGTCGAGAGGCTCATAAATATGAATAAGCAATGCATTTTCGTAAGCTTATTCATTTTATTCATATTTCATTATTAGGACATTTTTCTCATTTTTTTGTTTTTTTAAACATTTATTGATGAATAGTAAAGTGATTAACATTATTATTAGTGTAATGCATACTTTATATTTATAAGAACATCGAGTTTTTGTAACATGCTTGATAACGCTTGTTTGAAATATTTTAAGAGGCTCTTAATTATACTTAAGCTTATAAAACCGTGTGCATTTTCGTAAGCCTTGTGTCCAAGAAAAATTCATCTATACTTATATATAAATATTTTTGTTTTGCAATGCAATAACTTCATTAAATGGTTTTCATGCATCAAACAAACACCAACGAAAATTTCAGTATTCTGCTCATAAACCTGATTTAAAGTAACACACAACAAAATGCTTATCATACGCTTAATTTGTAAACATAACTTGAGCTTTATATGTTTATAAACGTATAATTCTCTTATTAAAAAAACATGTCACATGCCAATTTAAATCACCTTTGATCAATTAACAAGTTCAGTTTTGTGGCTAACATTGGTTGTCCTGTCAGAATAGACCCAAATAAAAGGGAAAAGAGGATGACATACACTAAAAACAGAAAGCTACTGTTTCCTGTAAAGTATTCAATTGACCAGCTGTCATGGGCAGCTAATTGATAGAATATTTTAACCAGGTTCTCAGCATTGGAAAACCTCAGATTTACAATTTTATAAATAGATACTGATGACTATTTTAAAATTTTTACGTTTAAAATCTACTATTTCTGTTGTAGCTTGTTCTCAAAGGTTTCCTAGTGAATATCTTACCTGCAAGAGTGAAACATATGCGGTACTTCTCTTTTAATGGATGTGAAAAACAAGATTCAAAACATCATTCAATGATATTGACAGCACAAATGACATCAATCTTAGAGTAATTTAAGCTGAATGCTCCAAGAGAGTTGACCAGGCAGATGTGATCTTATATATGCAAGGGTATTAAAATATTGTTGATTGTATCTTTGCGATTTTCTTTGAGAAAATAAAATGGTATAGGAAAGCAGTATATATACGATTATGTAAACTGGTCACTCAGAACGAAGTGAATAAGATGAAGCGCATCTGGTTTGATTAGAATGGGTAACAGGTTAGGTTGTTTTTAAACATCATTAAAAGTGAGGCCCTGCAGTTCCTCAAGAGGCCATCGACTACAGAGATATATAACACAAGAACTACCAGAAGCTCTGTAAACTAGTTGTCTTTTAATTATTTGTAGGTGTATCAATATTACCTTTTTATCAATCTGGAGCCTTACATTAGTAGTTAAATTATATTAAAAACTGTTTTTTTTTAGGGAGGGAGGGGGAGGGGGACATTTTAGAGTTTTTTAAAAAAATTATTAATATTAATGATAATTCATTCCTAAGATGTTTGGTAAATGCTTCATACCTGCTTGCCTATAGGATGACTAAGAATGTATCCTAGGTGAGAATCAGGGAAAAAAAAGATGATAAAACGGCACATTTTAATTTATCTGAGCAGTTTCATATGGGAAAACCAAAGCTACCATTTATAAGCAGGTCAACGGAGCTTACTGAGCGGGGTTTCAATAGGTCGTGATTCATGCTTACAAGAGCTTACTGAGCTGGTAGGATAGCTGAGATTCATGTTGAAAAGTTAAAATGGTGGATAAAGAGAAATAACAGTTCACATTTTTAAAAGGTTTTTGAAGCTAATTGAATGTGTCAATTGCTGTGCAGAAAAGCATATCCTATTGATCGAGAACTTTGTTAGAGACAACTGATTGGGCAACACAATAATGAACCTCATACTGGTCACAATAGAATAACTTCTTAAACTAGAAATAAATTATTTTAAGAGACTCTCATTTTTCCAAAAAAATTGCACTTTTTTTGAAAAATTTTACAGCTATCACTTTTACTGGAACAAAAAGTTTTTTTGGTAATTTTAGCCTATTTGGACCTTAGAGAACGGGAAAAAATTGAGGTTTTTTTTTTTTTTTTTTTTGGGGATACCCTTATGATTACTTTACATTATAAGTATAATGTCCTAAATATAGAGGTTACAGCCGTTTACAGAGATTTCCTTAGCTAAAAGAAAAAAAAGTTGTTTCAAAGAAAAATACTGAGGAGGCACTTACTTATTATTTAAACTCTTAAGTGGATTTTGAAAAAAATATTAGTAAATGGGCAATAAATGTGTTTAGAAAAAAAGATTTTTTTCTAAAAACGTTTTTTTTTTTGTTTGCCATTCATATAAATTTAAATGAGTTGCCATGAAACAAGAGCATAATTCCAAAAATTAAAAAAGTAGGTTTCTATGACTTACAGACACAAAAAAGGTTTTATTTTGATTGACAGAACTTTTTACTAAATGTAAAACATGAAATGTTTATAAAATTTAAAATCTCTAAAATAAAAACATTTTAAACATTTTTTGATATATTTTATATTTCAAAAAATATATTTTGTGTTTTGAAACAACTTATATAAAAGGTATATATATAATGTCCTAAATATTGAGGTTACAGCCGTTTACAGAGATTTTCTTAGCTAAAAGAAAAAAAAGTTGTTTTAAAGAAAAATACTGAGGAGGCACTCACTTATTATTTAAACTCTTAAGTGGATTTTGAAAAAAATATTAGTAAATAGGCAATAAATGAGTTTAGAAAAAAAGATTTTTTTCTAAAAACGTTTTTTTTTGTTTGCCATTCATATAAATTAAATGAGTTGCCATGAAACAAGAGCATAATTCCAAAAATTAAAAAAGTAGGTTTCCTTGACTTACAGACACAAAAAAGGTTTTATTTTGATTGACAGAACTTTTTACTAAATATAAATAATGAAATGTTTATAATATTTAAAATCTCTAAAATAAAAACATTTTTTGATATATTTTATATTTCAAAAAATATGTTTTGTGTTTTGAAACAACTTATATAAAAGGTTTATAAAACTACACAAGCATTAAGTACTTGAACCGTAGGTAAAAAAAATATTTTGTAGACTTAATTAGTTGACTAAAATAGTTATTTGATAGTTGTATTTAAATTATTATATTGTTTTAAATAGGTCTTAATGATATTCAGACTGAGGGAACATATAAGTGGTCTGATAATACAACAGGATTTTTTTTTAATTGGGGAATTAATGAACCTACTGAGTTAAATGGAGATGAAGATTGTGTGGAGACAACTCGTAATGGTTGGAATGATTTTAACTGCAATGCAAAGATTGGGTTTATTTGTAAAAAAGGTAAACAATATTTAGTCTATTTTTGTAACTCTTTAATATCCATTTGAATCTTAAGTATTTGAAATTTTTTGTGAATTTCGACAGATTCTTACAATTACAATTGAAATTAAAATGGAGAGCTGATTTATATTGAATTTTTTTTTGTTTACTCAAGTTTATTGCTACTTATTGTTATAACTTGTTTATCGTTATAATTAATTATATGTTATTTATTGGTGTTATTTAAATTTATTTTTATTTTTTACAAAGGCGTATCAATAGACGATTGTCCATAGATCCGCCCCCCCCCCCTTGATTGTCCCCCCCCTCCTTTTTCTTAGATATTTTGGAATACATTATGTTATTGTAAATCTGTACATTTAACACAGCTTGAAAATATAAGTAAATTAAGGAGGCTGTTTAAAAGTACCACGAAATTTAAATAAAATTTTGTGAGTATATGCGCTAGGCATGTATGTGCAATTCCTTTTTTAAATTATGTTACACGCACAACAACTTTATCAAATATTTGCCTATTTAAACTGAAACTTGATTTTCAAATTTTGTTGAAGGCTGTTTGTCTGAAGAATAAAATAATCTAAAAAGTTTTGAGTCTGGCCAAAAGAGGGCAAACTTATTACTGAAAATACCATTTAACTTTCGTTTAGCAGAAAACAAGTTAAAAATTGTTACCACTTTGTGGTTAGATTTCTACGAATCAGTAATGTGAATTGTATTAGAAAATTTTACAAGATGTTGACATTCCATTCAGGGTTGGCAGAAACCGGTTTTTTTTGGGTTTTATTGGGTAAGTAAAAGGAGTAAATGCTTTATGCCGCTACCAATAGAAATTGGTTGTTTTTATTTTTTCATTTAAAAATGGCTGCTTTTAGTGTAAATCAAAAAATAATAATAATAAATAAAATGAAAATAATGATAACAAATGCGAAGATGAAATATATATGCCAGTGCATATATGCATATATGTATATTTATAAATATATATATATATATGTATATATATATATATATAAATATATATATATATATACATATATATATATACATATATATATATATACATATATATATATATATATATATATATATTATATATATATATATATATATACATATATATATATATATATATATATACATATATATATATATATATATATATATATATATATATATATATATATATACATGTATATATATATATTTATATATATATATATATATATATATATATATATATATACATATATATATATATATATATATATATATATATATATATATATATATATATATATATATATATATATATATATATATATATATATATATATAGTCAAAAACAGTAATACAAAGTATTATGTAATAAAATGAATGTCCAATTATCAAAAAATAAAACAAAAAGCAGCTATTATAGATGCTTGTAAAATTTGAGGCAATTGCTTGCTGTTTTATGAGTTAAAGCTTTTTTATTCAACCCTTTTTCTCTTATATGAGCGATTGCTCAGAGTAAAGTCTTTCACCCGCAAAAAAAGCAATTGCTAAAAATTTGTATTCACATAATTGCAGCAATTACTCCAAAAACTTGGAGTAAAAGCAATTGCTCAATTTTATTCACCAGGCCTAATGTATTTCCATATTCAAATATTCAAATAATCAAATATTCAAATATTAGTAAATCTACTCTGATTGCTGTTATTATTAGTTATAATAATTGATAATAATAGTTAATAATAATTTAGTTAACAATAATATTTAATAATTAATTTAGTTAACAATAGTATTTAATAATTAATTTAGTTAATAATATAATAGTTATAACATAATATTAATGTTGGTTACAATAGTGCATAAAATTATAAAATATCTTTAAAAAAACCCAATAAAACCCAGGTTTTATTGGGTTTTTTTAAGCGGGTTTTATTGGACTTTATTGGGCGGGTTTTTTTGGGCGGGTTTTTAACCCTGATTTCAATACTGATTACAAAAATAAAATAAAAATTTATCAGAATAGACCGACTAAGAAAAATAAACTTTTTTCATGATTCTAGATATTTAGCGTTCTTTCACTTATGTTACCGAGCGATTGTTATGGAGGATTTTTCTTTTAATATTAATTAGATTTTGATTTTTTAGATTTATTTGATGAAAGATCTGCTATCGTTTAGAGCTCATTCATTTAAAGTAATTAACAATAGCAATTTTCAATAACAGGTGTCAGTAAGAGATACTGAGAGATTTTATTTATTGACATTAATGGAAGTTATTAAATCAACAACAGTTTTCCCAGAAAAACAAATTTAAAAAACTAAGTCTTCGTTTTTAAATCAGTGCGTTGTTTACTGTGGATCATTTAAATGACGTTTCTATTTAAATAATCCATTCGAAAACAAAGTCTGTATATATTAGCAAAAGCAATAAACAAATTTTATTTCCTTATGAAACCAATTCTCAAGTTTATCCTTCTAGGAATAAAAAATGTTGAAAAAACAAAAAGCAGAAGCTCCAGCTGTTTGTGCGAAGAAATAGAAAAAGCTTACCACATTTTTTGTAATAGAACTGGATACAAGAACATCTGTTAGTTCGCAACATGAAGAAGTGGAAGGCTCATTTCCTCAGAGAAATAAGTCTGATTACATATACAAAGGTGTAAAGAGCTTGAAGAGAGCCAAAATCACTTGGGTTGCATGCAAAAATGGAAGCATTTGCGTGCCAACTTGAATGCTAATGTGACATTGGATGCTTTTAATTGAGAAAGAACGAGGCTGATTGAATTCATTGAACGTCTATTATGCAATAGCTGAAAAAAATTTGTCATTTTGCGGTATTGTCGAAAATCTCGGCCAAACGGGTAATGGAAAGTAAGTATGTAGCATGATGATAGGGTGAGTCCCAAAAAAAAGTACAAGATAAAAGGTTTATAAAAATAACTACCTGATTAAGAGATTAAGAAATGTAGAAGTTATAGGTTTTAGTGCCAGCAGAGCCAGTGGTGTTAGAGTCAAGCCAAGGGCATGGTCAATTTGATCAGAAATTACATTTAAAAGAGCAGGCTCGTAAGAACTAAAGTTATATAAAGAGAAGGGAGGGGGGCAGTGCTGGATTAAGGGGCCCCGAAATAGTTTTAAGGACTTTTTTTTTTTAGTGAATTTTTCAGACAATTTTTTCAAAATTATTTATTTGAAAAATTATTGGGGAGGGGGGAGGGCAAATGGCCCTGCTGCCCCCCCCCCTCCATTTGCTACGGGCCTGAAGAGTGCAGTCTTGAAAAACAATAAAGAAAAAATGGAAATTCGAAGAGCAAAAGAGGTGCTAAGCCGAAGCATATAGAAAAAATGGACAAAGGATTCAAATCTGATTTCCTGACAAATAGATAAATTGATATGTTAGTATACCCCAAGCCTAGCATGTGAATGTCGAAGTCATTGCGAACTAAAGAATAGCACCAATTGAGACTGAGATTTGAAGAAGGAACAGGTGAGTTTAAATTAGATGTAAGATTCAACTGATAGAGGGATACTTTGAAGACCACAAATATTTGTGAAAGATTTATTGAAACAGTTAGGTGGTAGAGATGGTTTTTTGTTCAAATTTTTTGGTTACTTTGGCCATGATTTAAGTTTAAAGGAAAGTTGACTCGTTTATAGATAAAGCACGGCAACCCAAGCAATGAGCTATGCAGTTGTCTAAGTCCTGCTTATGTCCTAATGCTTCAGCCTCAGCATGCTGAAGTCGAAATGTGTCGTATGGTGCCTTTAGTGGCCTCGACAATGCACACAGGAAACATTGTAGCACAGGTTAAATCTATGCAAGCCTAGTAGATAAAGAAGGGGTTTGAGGTTGGTCAAAAGCATCAACTTAATGATGAATGAAGGCTTACACCTAAACTTTTATTTTTATTAAGACTTGTTACTAAAGAGTTTACAATGTTATGACGAGAAGGGGTGGTGGTGGTGGTGGTGATGGTGGTGGTGGTGGTGGTGGTGGTGGTGGTTGGTGGTGCGCTTGCGTCAAAAAATGCATGACATAGTTTATGGATGACCCCTTATATTATTCTTGTTCACGTTACTAATGCTATTATTAATTATATGAAAGCAACCATTTTTGATGTTTACTTTTTATTATATTTTAGAAAGAATTGTAAACATTATTTGCAGGAAGTTATTTCTTTATGTCTATAAAACTCTAAATAAGTTATATATACTAAATATATACATAATAAATAAAATCTTTATATATAAGTTATATATTTAACTATATATATAAGTTCTTTATAAGTATACATAAGTCCATATAAATTATAAGTTTTTCTATACCTAAAAAAGTCCACGTAAATACTAGACTCCCGCTTTACCAAGGTGTTTGCTGTACCAATGGTACCATTGGTGTAGCTGACCGTTAGGTTAGCTAAAAAGTGTTAGAACACTTTTTAAGTATTTTGTTTGTTATTGTATGGCTCCCAACATTTTTCTTGGTCTGTCATATTGACGCAAAATGCAAAACACGCTTATGCAGCAAAAGCAGTGATGTTCTTTTGATTTTCAAATAATGACTTTCAATTCATTTCAAAATCATGAAGAACATTATTATGTTAACTAAATTAGTTCTCTAAAATATATTAGTTCACAAAGAACAAGCAGGTTGCTCAATCTATTTATTGGAAAAATATATATTTTCTATATTTAGATTTATAGAATTATTATAAAATGCTGTCTAAAATATGATGATAACAAATCATGGTAAAATGTTAAAAAGTTCTTGCATATAGAGCAGAAATAATGAAAAACTGATCAGTTTCCTTGGAAATTTTAGCAGGATTTATCTGATAAATACTTCTTTGAAGATATATTTATCAAAGTTGCTTGTATGTGTTAAGAATTATGAATTCATAAATATTTGAGATTTTCAAAGATTTAAAACAATGAGATCTCCCATTCCTCTTATCAGTTTATTGGAATCTATACGAATGAAGGAAGTTGTGCTCAAGCTTTCAGATAAAACAAAGGGTTTTATAATTTTAGAAATAAGCAAGTGAGCAATAATTAAAAAACAAGAACCATCAGAATTTTTAGAATTACCATAAATTTTTAATTTAAAAACATAAATGAAATAATGAATGATTTAGCTTTAATGAAAAATATTTCAAAGATGAAAGCATTGACTCATAAAATAAATGTAATAATACTATACTGACAAAAGTGAAAAATTAAAAAAAATTAATTATTTAAGCACTTCTATTTGCAGTATTTTTAGAAAAAAATTATTTTGTTGGGTTTCTAATGTAATAAAAAGTATTGTACTTAAAAAAAAAAAACAAGTTTGAAACCGCTTACAAAAATACTGGTACCCATGCCCCTAAGATCTTTATGGTTGGCTAAACAGTTTTTTGATAAGTTTTATGAGTATGAGTTACAAGTAAACAACAAAATAATTTAATTAATTATAAATATTATAATCAGTGTTATGTACTTTAGTGACCTTTCACAAAATAACGTATTATTAAACCTCAAATAAATTTTTTTTATTAAGTTATACTGAAAAATAACTTGAAGTTTTTCCTGTGGAAAATTATTAAGTTTAGTTTTTGCATTTCTTAGGTTTTACCCCCTCAATGATCATTAAATGTCTCTAAAGTTTATTTAATGTAAATATATCAAAAATAACATGGTTTAATTTCATAAATAGTTTTGTTTTAAGAGACAAGACAAAAATTTTAAACTGTAGTCATAAAAAACATGACATTAGTGTTCTTTAAGAATAGTATAAATTTAGCACCCCTTTTAAGTTATTGTATCCTTTAAAAAATACAAATTCAATAAATGTCTGAAGGAGTACTTAGTACATCATTTATAGTATTTAGAAAAAAAACTAATCATGGAAATAGTTTTGATCTTAATAAAAAAATTATAAAATAGTGTGGAATTGTACTCATGGGATATTAATTATAATGTGTGTGAATAATGAAATAATGTAATGAAATAATGTAAAATGCGCTTGAATACTCTGATTTCATATTAAAAAATTAACAAAACAGCATGATTTTTTTGAATACAATGTTTAAGTCTAGTAAGAAAAGTTTAATTTAAACTTATTTAAATTCATTTTTTTTAATCTGAACTTTTTTAATTGAAGTTTTAGTTTTTAGTTTTACAGTTTTAATTTGTTTAACTCTAGTTTTTTTCTAGCTAAAGTTTAGAATCTTTAATGATTTATAATTGCTTGTTTTTTAGCTAAAAATGGTGGTAATTGTACTGGTGGTTGGAACAATATTTGGAATATTGGAAGCTATTGCTATCGATTTTTTATTTACGAGTATTATAATGGATATACTTGGAATCAATCCCATTTAGCTTGTCAGAATTATAATGGAAGTTTGTTAAGTATAACCAATCAAGAAGAAAATTTTCTGATTTTAAATTACATTAGTTTGATGGACTCGAGTTATCAGTTCTGGATTGGTATTTTTACTTTATTAGTTTACCTGTATATGTTAATATTTGAAACAAAAAACTTCTTTCAATATATTCGTAATTACATAAACTTATTCTTATTAATATTTATATAAATTTATTAAATTATTAAAAAAATTATTAAAAAAAAATCATCCTATTAACTTTCAAACAGTTCTCTGACTTAAAGAAGTAATTTTTTTACTTTTGAAAGTAATGAAATTGCTTACATAGTCATTACTACATTTATAGTAATATTTTTACCATAGTAAGAATATTAATAAAATTTTAGTTTTAAGGGAAATTTACTTCTTTTTGAAAAAAAGATGATTCCTAAGAATCTGTAAAGATTTGACACCTGTAACAATCATTTGTAACATGTGTCAAATCTTTAGAGATTGTTAGGAATCATCTTTACTTCAAAAAGAAGTTAATGTTCTCTTAAAACTAAAATTTAATGTAACAATCAACAAGCATTTGTATGCAATTTGACACATTCATTTTATGCTTTTGTTGGTTGGGATTTTAAAAAAATACAATTTTTACCAATTATATTAATTTTTTAGCATTAATTTTTTTATTTTGTCCATATATCGTTTAAAAACCAATTTTAAAAAATATTGTTAAGGTAATGTAAAATATAAACTTGTGTAAAAAGTAATTGTTTAAAAACATTATTTAAAAAAGGTTTAAATGACATTCAGACTGAGGGAAAGTTTGTTTGGAACGACAATACAACATCACAGTTTTTTAACTGGAGAAGTAAGGCACCTGATAATATGAATAACAATGATGACTGTGTGGGAATGCTTAGAGGTCATGGTTGGAATGACATAAGTTGTAATAATCATCTTGCTTATATTTGTGAAGTCAGTAAAGGTATACTATTTATATTAATATTTAAAATAATATGGTTAAAAAGATTTTAAATTATTATGATTTTTGGTGTACTATAATTTATACTAAAAAAATATTATTAAAGTAGTATATATATTTAACTCTTTCGCTACCAGCCATTTTAACGAAAATCTTTTTGCTTTGACCGCACAATTTTTTTAATAAATTTTGGATGGCATAACATTGACAACTAATTAAAATGTGAGTAGTAAATCTCTTTAAAAGCATTACAAACTATATATCAATAGAAAGCTAAATAAATGAACTTTTCAATTTAACAAATTTTTAACACACATTATTGAACAAAAAGAAATACAAAGTGCTTAAAACCAAAGTAGTAACTAAAGCATTAAGTCCAAAACAAAACTTATTTAATGTATAAATAAATGTTTTTCTTCAAAATATATATGTATATATCTATATCTATATATCTATATCTCTCTCTCTCTCTCTCTCTCTCTCTCTCTCCCTCTCTCTCTCTCTCTCTCTCTCTCTCTCTCTCTCTCTCTCTCTCTCTCTCTCTCTCTCTCTCTCTCTCTCTCTCTCTCTCTCTCTAAATCTATATATATCTATATCTATATCTATATCTACCTATCTATCTATCTATATATATATGTATATATATATATATATATTTTTTTTTTTGTATATATATACTTTTGACTTTCGTCCAACATTTGCGTGTTGTCAGAAAGTTAAAACCATTAATTTAATTACAAATTAATCGTTTTTTAAAAAAACCACAAAAACGCATATTTAATTGACCAGAATGTTTTTAACAATATAACCAATGTTTTTATTTTTAATTTTTTTAATAAAATGTTTTTATTTAATTTTTTTAATAAAATATTTTTATTTTTATTTTTTTTACTGTAAATCATGCGCGGAGTGTTGCTACATCGACTATCTTATAGCCTGACTCACAAGGAGTGCTGCTACATCGACTGACAAATAGCCTGACTTGTAAGGGAGTGCTGCTATATCGACTGACCAATAGCCTGACTCGCAACGGAGTCCTGCTACATCTACTATCTTTTAGCTTGACCCGCAAGGCAGTGCTGCTACATTGATTGAGGGTTTGGTTGGGGCAGGCAGTCATTCAATTAATAAAAAAAATTCCAGTCTTGCATTTTAATTTTTACTTTTTGTCAACAAAATATGGAAAAAACTTTCTGACAACATATAAGAGTTTCAACATACAAGAACTATATAATATATATATATATATATATATATATATATATATATATATATATATATATATATATATATATATATATATATATATATATATATATATATATATATATATATATATATATATATATGTATATATATTATATATATATATATATATATATATATATATATATATATATATATATATATATATATATATATATATATATATATATATATATATATATATATATATATATATATATATATATATATATATATATATATATATATAGATATACATACATACATACAGGCCACAGGCCTCGGCGGAACTAAACATGCGAGAGAGTGGAGAAAAGCTCTCCTTAAACGAACATGGTGAGCCATGCGAGCTGCTCCTCTAGACTTCTGTTTATGAGAGCTTTTAGTTTTTTCATAAGCTGTCTGTTTATTTAAATAAAAATAGTTTGTTAAATACAAAATTCGGTTTTATACTTGTTACTAGCATATGTTTGTAAAGTTATTGTTACAATAATTTACACATAACAAGTTTCATTTATTGTGCTGTGAAAAAATTCTTTAAATTTTTTTTATTACAAATTTGTCAAGAAAAAAAAAAAAATTCCATTTGCAAAGTCTCAATTGATTTTTATGTTATTCTATACATTATGTTTTGTTTAGTTATAGTTTATAAATTTATGTTTAAAATAAAATCTTCTCTTAATAAAATCCACAAGTAATCAAAGCAAATAATTTTTTTTTAAATTTTAGGTTGAGGGAAAAACATCTAATAATAATATAGCTAGATCAGAATGCTAATGGGTTTGATTAAAAAAGAAACTAATCGTTATTACAAAACTTCCAAGCGACATTAATCATGAAAATATGCGTTGTGTAATTTACAAAAGATCTACATTTGTTGCGTAGTGGTTCTGTTGTTATACATTACAACTCTAGATTTATAGTGTAGCGTACTCAAACCATCTTCGAGATCAAAAAATAGTATAGTATATGGTCAGGCTTTATGACTAAATAGAATCACATCTAATGAAGAAAATCTAATTATAGAGCTAAAAAATCTGGCTAGAACCTAAATTGTTAGTTTATTCAAATTATTCTTATCACAACGGTGACAAAAGTTGCCTTGATTTTTGAAAAAATTTGCCACTGAAATTATGACAAATACTCACACCGATAATAAATTCAACAGTTAAACCAATTATAGTGATTTCTGCCATCATCAGATTTCTAGAGATTTATATGTTCTTAAACTTTAGCAGAACGGTAGGCTTTTTTTCTAGTTAACAAATTATTCCTTTTTGACTGCCTGCCCAAGCCATAACCCTTTGTTCTTGCTCGTACACTCCACTGTGCCTGTCCCTATTTGAGTCAGTTGATGTATGAACACTCCACCTCATCTGTTCCTATTTGAGATAGTCGATATATGAACACTCGTTTTGAATTAAAATCATTCATTAATGAAATGTTAACTTAAATTTTAATACATTACAACTTTGTTTTAAGAAGTTTACTTGCATAAACTTTTCAATTTAACAAATTTTTAACACGCATTATTGTGTGTTAAAAAACAATTTAACTTAAACTTTTGGTAAAAGGATAATATAAAAGATATGCTCTTGAGGAATATCATTCTAAAGACTCCGTAATAGTGTTATTTAGGTTATTATATTTAGTGTTTGCCATTTAAGAATAAATAAACTTGCCTGTTAGGGGTTGCTTCAATTACTTTTAAAATGTTGTCATTGAATGATTTGTTTCCACTTACATTCTTTTTTCTATAGACATGCTTTAATTTTTTAAAAAGCATGTTATTGTAAACATCTTTGAAATTCATTGATTTTTGTCATAAATACTTCAAAAGCTTAAGGTTTCGTTTTCTAAAGTTACTGGAGTAAAAATCAAGGTAATGCAGCATAAACTTTAACAGAATTTTTTTTTACAAAAGTTACTGGAGTAAAAATCAAGCTGATGCAGTTTAAACTTTAACAGAATTTTCGTAGTTATCAAAATCCTTTTTAGTCTCATATCTCTGAAATTAAATGTCTAAATTAAATTAGGAACTTCTATTTTATTGCATACTTGCAATATTTCAATTTCAAAAACAAACTGTAAAAAAAAAAAACTTATTTATAAAAAATCTTTTTTTTGTGTGAATAAATCATGTGTCTCAGGTACCAGCCATAAACATGATGACTAAAATATAGAAATCTTTATATTTTTAATTAAAAGCTCTTTAAGTTACTATAGGAGAATTTTAATAAATAAACAAGAGAGTTTTCAAGTATTCTTTTTCTTAGATATTGACAATGATTTTAGAAACAGCATTTTAGGATCTATATGTTTAAGATTTTTAGCAGATTTTGCGCTGGCATTTCCCTAAGTTTGAGTCACTGTCCCATCATTGTAAGTTGGCATCTCTTTCTCTTTTCTGCATATAACATCATGATGCTCAAACAAATTTTAATTCTATTAACCAAAACTCATATTTGCTTGACTTGTCATTCCTCAAAATTGCCTCTTTTTACTGTATATTTCCTTTCATGCTCTAAAAACTATTATGTAGTTTTTTTTCCTCACATCTATTCTTTGAAACTCTCTCCCATCTTTTTCTCAACTCACACAACTTACAATTTTTTAAGTCTTCTATCAACCTTTTCCTTGGTTTTCATCAATATTTTTTGTTTTCTAATAACTCTCAACTTAAAAATGGTTGCATGCTGCCTAGATAAAAAAGAAAGTTTAAAAAAGAAATTTTTTTCCATTGCGTACTTTAAATAATATTATTTAAAAGTTATTTGCAAAATTACATATTTTGTATTTTGAATTAATTTTCTCATCCTTTCTACATTTTGTTTTTGCCATAATTCTAAACTTTTCTAAAAAATCTTGCATAACCACAATTTTTTTATTTTTTCAAGTTGTTTATTTTCTTTTTTGAATACTATCATTAACGACACAATCTTTTATTACAATATCATTAAAGTCTGACCCTTGACCCAAAGACCCTTGGTGAAGTTTTTAAGGGAGTTCAATGGTTTTTTATCACATATGTTGTTAGGCATCAGATCAAATATATTAATGCTGGCAAAACAATGATTCTAAAAACAACTTATTTTGAAAATGTCTGCTGGCACCCTATGAATGTGTTCTAGATAATAAAATAATACTGGATTAAAAAATTTTTTAAATAAAAAATATTTTTAGGGGTTGCTACCAACCCTCGAACATTAAATAGGTCCCTAAAATTATAAAAAAGAAAGTTTTTGAAAGCGTATTGTGTCTCAAACAAAGCAAGATTATATAAAAATTTCAAAAATAATCATCTTTTTTAAAAAAACATTGATAAAAAAATAATAATCAAAAAATCTTGTTAAATTTCCTGTTTTTTATTTTTAGTTAAAAAATGTCATTTTTCTATTCACTAAAATCTAAAATAATAATTTAATTATAAAATGGTTTATATTTCTGAAATTTTTATATAATTTTGCAACATTTGAGACCTGACATGACACACTTTAAAAAATTTTTATTTTGATAATATAAGGGACCGATTTAATGTTTGAGGGTCAGGAGCAATCCCTCAAAATATTTTTTATAGAAAAATTTTTTAAACCTAGTATTATGTTTTTATATAGAACACATTCTAGGGGTGCCAGCAGACATTTAAAAAAATGTTGTTTTTAGAAGCACCCTAATGTGTGTGTATGTATGTATGTGTGTGTGTATATATATATATATATATATATATATATATATATATATATATATATATATATATATATATATATATATAGCATGCTACAAAAAATATATGTATGACATACTAAAACTTTAATTGTTAAATTGATTTTTATCCTAAAAAAAATAAAAGTTTATTAAAAGAATTGTTCTGCTTTTTTTTATCTAGTTATCTAGTTACTATTATTTGGAAGAATATCTATTAAAAGTTTTGGAGCATGTAATATTTAATTAATTTATTTTTTTAGATGATCCTTGTTTTGATTACAAAACAATTGATGACTTTGAAAGAAGTACTGCATTTAAAATATCTCCAACAGATTCTTCTACATGTCATCAACCATTCAGCACAGATTGGTATCGGTTTACAAGTGGTGCTGGAGGAAAAATGCCAATAAAAGCTCCACCACCTTACTCATGTGGTAATGTTCTTAGATATTTTTATTTTAACATATTTTTAATACAAAATTTTTAATTAAAAGAAAACAGGGAATTCTAAGTAAAATTGAAGATCATAATGGTTTTGTGTTGTATTTTTTTCCCCTCAGTTAACTCATCTTATAATTTAACAAAATGCCCAATTAATCAAGCTTGAAATTGTATAACTTTTTTTAAGCAATTATTTTTAATTATCAACGAAGATCATTTGTATTGCTTTTGGATCAAAAGCAATACAAATGATCTTCGTATTGCTTTTGGATCAAAAGCAATACAAATGATCTTTGTTGGATCAGGGTCTTAATAAACAGGTGTGTGGGAATTCGAATTTTTATTTCTGTAAGTAACTTTATATATTCTAATTTTAAATTTTTTTTAAAAATTTTGAGATACTGTTTCTTTGTTTATAACTAGTAATAATAATTATTATTACTAGTTATAAACAAAGAAATTTATTTAGTACTTAATAAATGAGGGAAGAGAAAAGGGGTCTTAATAAGGTCAGAGTGGGTGGGAAAATTTTCTAAAAATTAATATATGTGAACTTCCATTTTTATTATTTATTATATCATTGTATTAAGCACCTAAGAGTATCACCTACTTTTTTTCTTTGATTTTTCATAATTCATGTTTTATTAGTAATGAATTAGAATAAATTTAATCATGCTGTTTTTTTTCTATTTAAGAAAAGACGATTCTGCAATTCTTAGTAACAATTACAACTAAATTATTAAGGACAACATCTAAATATAAAACAAAGACAAAAAAATCATACTACATTGTCACTTTTGTAATTAGACTTGCCCAAATAAAACTGTAATAAAGGTTCAAATTTTAGGTGTTATGTTCATTTTTTTATGTTTTAAGTTATTTTATTGGATTCCTTGACTCAAAATATGTAAGTGGACATATTTTCAGCTTTCCATTGCATACAGAACAGAAACAAAAGTCAAAAATTTTCTTTTTAAATTGACAGTTTTTTTGTTGGTTTAAAGCAAAATTAAAATAGTTATATCTGTGTAACTGTTTGGATGATTTAATTTTAGATATGTTCATAAATTATAAAAATCTTTGAGCTGTGAAAATGCAGCTAAATTTGAGACCTTGTGCTTTATGTCCAAAATATTTTTACATTGAATTGTTTAATAATATTCAAAGACAATAAAGTTAAACAAATTTTTGAAACAATAAAATATAGGAAAGCAACTAAATACAAACAACAGAAAGTTATACTATTATCTTTCTTATTTTCTCTAAGATAAATTAAAGCTTGGTGTATTATTTGAATATACTTTTAATAGTAAAAAAAATGTATTAGTTTGTATTTGTACACTTATATTTTTTCTAGGGGTTAGAAATCCTGTTTGGCTAAATGGTACAGAACCATCTGCAATAGATGAAATTAAGTCACTTAAGGCTTGTGTGGTAGTTGATAAAGATACTTGTGCTAATAAAACTGATGTCAAAGTAAAAAAATGTTTACGAAACAGTGAAGAGTATTTTGTATATTATTTACAACCACTTCCAAGCTGTTCAATGAGATACTGTGCAGGTAAAGAATAGCAAGTTGTTTTACAAGGTGATAACTCTTTTACAAACTTTATGGTTTATATTTTAGGTAGTGAAAAGAAATGTGAACCTGAAGAAAGTTCATTAACAAGTTTTACACCCTGCTCAAGTAATTTTTTTTTCAATTAAAAAGTTTATCTCTATTAAAAAAAGGAAATATACATTTTCTGACTTTTTTCAGTTTAAAAATAAACTTAGGGAAACCTTAGAAATACAAATAATATGTGCTCTGCGCAAAATGGCAGTATTAATCTTGATGTAGGCTAATCTGTAAAAACACAGACACCATTTTTAAACTAAGCTGCTAACATCAGTAGTAATGATTTTATAAAAAAGGTTTAAAATTATTGTAATATATAGATTGCTGATAATGTTGATATGCATAACCCAGCAAAAAATTTTTTAATTAAAAAAAAAAAAGTTATTAGTATTGAGAGAAACTGGATATTTTAAGGTCTTTTAACAAAAAAAAAAGGTTGTAACGAAAACAAAATTAAAAAATGCTTCCTTGACTAAAGTGTTCGTATCGGCCTTTAGTCATGAGCATTTAATTGACAGTTTTATTTGAAAGAATTCAAATAAAACTTTCAATTAAATGCTTACGACTCTCTAAAGCAAATATTTATACAAAATTAAAGTCGAAAATGTTTAAAAAAACAAATTTAAACCACTAAGTTATTAAAAAATAAATTTGAGATTTGTGATGTCTGCTAACAAATTTAAAAATTTTTTATAAATTTTCTTTTTATTATTATTTTTGTTATCAATTATTGTATAATTTAAAACATTTAAATCTTAAATATTTTAATCGCAATTAACATTTAAATCTTAAACCTATAAATCTTTAAAGTTGAAATTATAGAATTCTTTAAAGTTTCCCCCCTTGTGAAAGAATTAACTGTTTAACTAGGTTAATCAATGTTTAGTTCTTGTGTTCAGTTATTAAATCTTCTTTTAAATTTTAATGTAAAGTTGTGGAAAAATTTATTGGTTATACAATATACATTTACAATAATAAGGCTATTGGCATATTCTTCAAAGTTTTGAATGAGACTGTTAAAACTTTCTTCTGTAAACTTGTTAAAGCTAAACATAAACTAAGAAAACTCATCTACCAAAGAGGCTAAGCTTGGTGAATCTTAGTTTTCTTGCATTTTTTTCTATTTTTTTTCTGATATCACTCTTTCCGTTGTTTTGCTTTTTTAAGTTTTCAGTCTAAGATATTTTAGTTTAAAGGATTGCTGCATCATTTTGTTTTTTGTAAGAAGGAAAAACTTTATATAGTAGAACTAATGCAATGTTGCCAAATTTTACTGCAGTTTATAATTTTTTGCAAACTATATAATGTATTTGTTATGATATATTTTAAATTTAAAGCTTTTTAAATTAATAAAATGCAATCAAAATGCATGCTTACAAAAAAAGGAAACAAAAAAATAAAACGTATCATCTCTGTAAGAATCTGCTTTAAATGAAATTACTCAAACAAATTCAAATTTGCCATGCATACCATTTAGTATTTTAAAAGACACTCTAAATTAAGTAAAGCCAAAAATGTTTCATATTGCTGTATGTTATTTTAATATAAATGGTTATGTTATTTTGATATAAGTATGAAAGAGCTGATAACTGATTTTCTTTTTAACTTTCAAGAGCAAGGGGTGGAGATGGCTGAAGAAATTTATGAAATAGTTAAATCATAGGCATATAAGGTCAGTTTTAAATACATGCTATCATTTTCTGCTCTGCTCTGGTTAATTTTAGCTGCCTAACTTTAGAATATATTAGGCTTCAGATATTCAACTTAAGTTATCAAAATTTTAACTATCACGCTTTTCACAGTACAATCTAATAAGCTTTAAAGATGGTGTCATTTGATGTTCTTTTAAAGATATATCTACTAAATGGGATATTCTCTATACAGTGTTGATAACCTTAAAAAACTGCTGAGCTATTAAAGTGCATTTTATAGAATGAAAGAATACGAGTGCACAATTTGAAAGCTTGTGTGTGCAAAAACAGAAAAATGGAACCAATAAAACAAAAAATTGCTATAAGTTGTATTATACTTTTTAAAGTAATTTATATATATTTTCCAAAAGTATATATTGATTTTGCAGGGAAAAATATGGCTAAAACATAGTTAAATGACATTTTCAAAAAAATCATTTATTTGCGCAACTGTCAAAAGCTAATAAAATAAGATTTAAAAATAAAACAAACTCTATATATCTATCACAAAATTTATTAATTTCATTTGCAATTTATTTATAGTTAAAACATATATATTTAAACAAGTTAAAGCTCTATATTAGGCCTATTTAAAGTCAACTCCAAAAAAAAGATTGCGTAGTTAAATCATGCAACTTATTTAAAGTTGCAGAGATATATCTTTTGACTAGTTTATGTATTCAGCCTCCTTCAAAAATATCATGTCTAGTTTGGATTAAAAGTGTTTTAGAATACAAATTTTCATTTCTATTTAGAATTCTTTCAAAGATGATGACATTTAGCAAATTTTTAGAACAAAATCCAAAATTGACAAAACCAAATGCGTGAGGGACTTTAGACTGTATTTTGAATGTTACTTGTTTGAATGTTACTTGATTCAAGTTTATCATTTGTTAAGTCTCTATACTGAAAAAAAAAATATCTTTCATAGATAAAGGTGCAAACTGCATTTTAACTTTAAACATTTATGTGGCCAATTTATATTAATTCTCATGGTGTATAGTAATGGAAACATTTTTTATCAGTAATAAATTAATTTTTGTAATCATCAAAATATGTTTTGGTAGTTAGGTAAATGTATTTTTGATGTATTTCTATTTTGATGCAATTCTAAGGGCTCATTTGTGGAACAGTTTATATTTTTCAGCAGTTGGTTGTTTAGTGTTTTTTTTTTTTAACATCTTCACTCCTAACAAGGCTGCAAGCAACCACTAATTAGTGTTGGAAATTAATGGAGAGAAAAGATGAAGATTGTAGAACAAGATTGACAGACAACTTGAAAGATTTCAAATTATATGAATCAGGAAAGCAAAATGTATGAAATGAATTCCAAAGAACTGATGTTTGAGGAAAAAAACTAGAGGAGTAACAGTTTTTGGAGCACTTAGGAAAAGTCACAAAAAAAGGATGAGACTTAATTGAATGACAAGTAACACGAGAATGAATTTTAGTAGATTGCACAAGAGATGCTATCTCTTTAGAGCAGTGTCCTTTATAGTATTTGTAGAAAAGAGAAAGAGAAGCAACATTATGACAACATGATAATGATTGGAGGTTAGCTACAAGAGCAGCTCCAACTATGTTTACAATGCGTTTTTGCACCTTGTCTAAAAGAGAAAGGGCATCATTAGAAGATCCGTCCCAGATATGACAACAATATTCTATACAAAGCCGGATTTGAGATTTATAGAGATAGAGAATAGAATCCAGAGTAAGAAAGTGTCAAGCTCGATAAAGAGATGCAACCTTAGCAGATGTTAATTTTGCAATGGATTTCATATATGGTTTCCAAGAAAGGTCAGAAGTAAGAGTTAATCCTAGAAGATGAAGGGTAGATGACTCATCAAGTACATTACTGTTCATAAATATAGGAAAATCTAAATTATTGCGATAACAATCGGCTGAAAAAAATTGAGTTTTATCTGAATTAAAGTTCACCAGCCACTGTGAGCCCCAGGATCCTTTTCAAGCTCAAAAGAGTGTTAGCTTCTTATCATGACAAGAATTAATGGTAGTATCATCAGAGAAAAATACCACCTTAGATGTGAGAATATCTGGAAGATTATTAATGTAAATTAAAAAGAGTATAGGGTCAAGGATTGAACATTGAGGAAACCCTGAAGTTACAGAATAAGAAGAGTGTTGTCCGTCGAGGACAATTTTTATACTACGATTGGAAAGGAAGGATTCAATAATCTTAAAGATGTTACCAGATGCACTGAAAGAAGAAAGCTTATGGAGAAGAGCAGCATGCCAAACCCTATCAAAAGCTTTAGAAATGTCAAGAGAAATGGCCTTAACCTCTCCACGTTTATCTAGTGCATAATAAAACCTATCAGTTGTTACTGTTAGTGAATCAGCTGAAGAATAAGATGGTTGAAATCCATATGGATGATCACAAAGTAAGTTATTAAATTCAAGATAAGAGATTAAGTGTTTGTTAATTAAAGATTCAAATACCTTGCTTATTATAGGAAGAAGACTAATGGGACAGTAGTTAGACGAATCAGATCGCTCTCCAGAGTTTTTTAGGATAGGGATAACAGATGCCGCTTTCCAGCAGGCTGGAAAACATGACTCTGATAAGCACTTGTTGAATAGTTTTGAAAGTATAGACGACAGCTCCGAAGAACACTTCTGCAAGAGTATAACAGGTATGTTTTCCGAGCCACAAGCTGTAGAAGAGTCTAGGCAGGAAATCACTTTAGATACAGAAGCTGAATCCACATGGTTATGTAAGAAGCACATTTATCAGCAGGTAGAAGAAAAATTTCTACCCAAGGGCCATCATGAAGAAAATCACGGAAAGAATCCCAGTCAGCTTTAAGGTAGTTGTAAGAGGTACGATGATAGGGGGATTCAGATGAAGAAGAAGAATGAGATAATAGTTTTAAAGAGATCAAACTGTGATCAGAAGCACCTAAGGGTGAATGTGGAGAAACTGAGCACTGACTAGGATCAGAAACAAGACATAAGTCAAGTAGAGAAGATAAATGATTTGGGTTGTCTGGAAAGCGAGTTGGAAAGTTGTGGGCTTTAACATCTGCAGAGTGACTTGCACTAGAGCCAAGCCATTCTGTGTGATGAGCATTCAAGTCACCAACAACGATATTTGCTGATGGATAAATAGAGAGGACTTGGTCAATTTGATCAGAAATAACATCAAAAAGAGTGCAGTCTTGAAATGAAGGAGAGCGATATAGAACAAAGAGAAAGGCGATAGAGTGAAGTGGTGCTAAACGAAAGCACATAAAAGAATAGTCGGTGGATTTAAACCTAGTTTAACAACAAATGGGTGAATTCTTACGAATGTAAATGCCCAGGCCAAGCAGGTGACTATTGGAGTCTTTACAAATTAAAGGAAGATAACCATCAACACTAAGATCACAAGATGAGACAGCTGAACTCAAATAAATCTCACAAGGAGCAAGTAAGTCTGTTGAACTTTTTAAGAGATAAGACTCATCAGAAGAAAAGTTAGTTCAAAGACCATGAATATTAGTGAATGATAGGTTTAGAGAACTTGGTGATGAGTGATTATTAAGCCGTAACAAAGGGCTCCAAATGTGGCCTTGACAATGCACACCAAAAGTATAAACAGGGACACCATCGATGGGCAACATGGCACTGTTAATACTTTGATATTTTTCAGCTGTTGATGGAATCAGCCTCTTGATAGCTACCACAAAGTCTAGGAAACCTGACTACCAGCTGGCCTCAGAACCATAAAACTGAGTTTTAGAGTTGTACCCTCATTAGGAGATAATAGAATGAGTTGCCTAATCTTAAAAACAGAGACACAAGCAAAACCCATACATTGAGTCAGTAAAATCCATCATTCTGCTCAAGATGAGTATTTTTATCGAGACACCATCTTTAGCCTTTACTCAACCAAGAGGCCTAAGGCAGGGAGTGTTTTAAGTCGGAGTTGGCTTCTCCTAGCCTTTGCCTAAAAAATTGTATCCTACAAGGCAGCAAGACATGAAGCAGATTGTACTGGGTTACATGTTACCAGTAGCAGAATAACCTGACCTGACAATGTGAATTTCAAATAAAAATAATATATTTTAAAGATGTATCAATGTTTATGCAGCCCCAGTCACAAACCTGACCCCAGTCGAATATTAACCCTGATTGTTTACTATATGCAATGAAACTCAAATAAAAGATTTTGATCTTCAAAATATTTATACTTTTTATATTGCAGTGGTTTGACAAGTGTTTCTGGTCATAAACAGCTATTTGCTCCTTGAATTTAGTTCTCCGAATTCTAATTTACCTTTTGTTCTGATCATCTGCTTCCTTTCAAATTGGTATGTTCAATAATAATCAATAAAAGCCCAGGTCAAATGTTTGAAAGATTTGGTATAAATCTTTATGGTGTATATATAGTTTATTGAATATTTATTTTGTTATTTTTTATATTATATTATTATAGATATTTGTTTAAATGTTTATCGAAAGAAAGTTTATTATTATATATAACCCTAATCTTTTAAATAACAGATGTTAACTCTAAGTGTACTTGTTTTACTAATAATAACATGATATTTTTCTGAATTGGCTTTCATATCGTTGTTTTCAAACAATTAGAAAAATCAATATGCAGTATTTTGCAGATCACTCACAACAGAAATAAAACCTTTTTTGCACTAAAAAGGAATGTTATTATTAGCATACTATGGAATGTCAACATTAAGTAAAAATAGAAATAAATCACTTATGAAGATGTTAAACAGTAGCAGACCTTCATTTAAGCCTTGTTGGATGTTAAACAAAAAATCAGAGAAAGAACTGTTTAGATCATTTTTTACTTTCTGACTTCTTTTGCTAAGATACAATTGAATAAGTTTTATCCTGTTTCTGCTTAAACAATAAGCACTCGGTTAAGTGACAAGCAATGTATGCTGGATGGAATCTAAATCTTTTAAGAGGTTCGTACAAAAAACAAGAAAAAAATAATGTTTTCCCAATATCGCAACAAGTTAGTATTTAAGTGTTGAGATGTGTAAGAGAAGGACTATAATAGAGAAGTAGTATAGTGCAGAATCACTAGAAGATTTTTTTATCAATTAGCATGGTATTTAATGACATGCTAATTTGATTTAGTTCACTAAATCCTGTATCTTATCTCAGAACTAACTAATAATTTGCCGTCCACTGTGTGTGTGTGTATATATATATATATATATATATATATATATATATATATATATATATATATATATATATATATATATATATATATATATATATATATCCATATATATATATATATATATATATATATTATATATATATATATATATATATATATATATGTATATATATATATATATATAAAAGATAGAGGATTTAGTGAATTGATAATAATGATGCTTAGCATCTGACAGTACCTTTTTACATTTCTTGCAATAAAAATAGCTGTTTGTTCTCAAGAGAGTTGTTCTCTCTATATATAAAAAAAAAAGATTATGATTAGATATAGCACTTGCACAAGAAAGTGAAAACCATGGAGTAAAATGAGGCTCGATTTAAAACCAAAGAGAAGGAACAAAAGCTTTCATTCCTGCATTAATCTAGGAGGTTATATAAGAGCCACATATATCAGCTGAGAGAAAAAAAACACCCCAAGGGTTGTCATAAAGAAAATCATGAAAAAAATCTCAGACATTCTGACATTGCATGGTCAGAACAACCTAAGGCAGATTAAGGAGAAACTGAATACAAGCTAGGTTTGGAAACAAGACACAAATCAAGGAGTGAATGTAAATGATTCGAGATGTCAAGAAAATGAATTACAAAGTTAACTATTTGAGTAAGAGATTAAGAAATGCAGAAGTTATAGGCTTTAATGCCAGCAGGGTCAGTGGCGTTATGGCCAAGCCATTCAGTGTGATGAACAATTAAGTCACCAATAATAACAATATTGGCAGGGGGAGGTAAAGAGAGAGGGCATGGTCAATTTGATCAAAAGTTACATCTAAAAGAGTGAAGTCTTGGGAAGTAGGAGAGCAATAAAGAGAAAGGTGATAGAGTGAAGAGGCGCTAAACAGAAGCACATAGAAGAGTCGTCAAAAGATTCAACCTGATTTTATGACAAATAAGTGAATTAATGCGTATGTATACCCCCAAGCCAAGCATGTGACTATTAGAGTCTTTGCAAATTAAAAGTTAGTACCCATCAACACAAGATTATAGAAGGAATAGCGGAATTTAACTTAGTCTCACTAAGAGCAAAAAATTCTCACTAAGAGCATTTAACTTTGTCGCAAATCTCCTGTGGTAGGGTTGAGTGGGCTAGGTCTCCAACAATGTATGCAAAGATGTATATATTTATAATTTAATATATGTATTATTTTATAAGTATTCTACAAAAAAATGTGTTCAATGTTCTTTTAAAATGCTCAATGTTTGGTCAGAAGAACAGAATAATAATAAATTATTTGTAATCACTTATCAATTTTTTGTTATTTACACAATGTTTTGTTAGTAAAGAATTATGACAAAAAAAAAAGTCATTTAAAAAGTCAACATGTTTAACAATGTTTATAATCAAATTAGATCAATAAAATATAAACTATTTATTAAGTCGCAATTGTCACGTGATTGTAATGTTTTAACACCATTTGAAATTGTATATTCTGATATCATTGTGATGTGTATAATGCATGTAGGTTTATGAGCATATTGAAATAATATAAAATAAATGACATAATTTCCGTATAAAAGTTATCTATACCCTCCTTTAAACAGTTTGGCAGTTAATTTATGCAAAAAAGTTGTAAAGAATTCAAATTTAAAAGTTGAAAAAAAGTAAAAAAGTTATTAAAATAAATCTATTACTTTTATGTTATTGTTTGAACAATTTTGAGCAGGTTTGAAGCATTTTAA